>NC_137463.1:106964045-107401303 GCF_964235325.1 Thermobia domestica | reverse complement strand
GTGCAATAAGTAGTTAGACCGCTTTTATTCATTGAATCCATCTAAGTAAGAGATAGGAATTGTATTCCGGAATTCTCAAAAACGATGGACATCTTTCCACTTATTTTTAATGAGTTTATGTACAGAGTTCCATCTTCTTACTTTAAAGGATTCATGGGACATTAAATTGTTGGCATAAATTTTGAACTTCTGGTTGGATTTGCAACTACCTACTGCAAAATTGCACTGATCTTCAACTACCATGAAGCCGATGGACACATTGAAAGAATATTACTTGGAGGTCATTTACTCTGACTTTAATCATTATTATTATTATTATTATTATTATTATTATTATTATTATTATTATTATTATTATTATTATTATTATTATTATTATTATTATTATTATTATTACTTTTCTATATTTTTTGACTTGCTTATTAAGTTTTTATCCAACTTGCGCCTCTAAGAACGTTGTGCCTCTAGGCCTGTGACTTGTGGTAAATCCGGCCCTGGCTATAACTATATTCAATGTCGGAATGATCGTAAATGTAGCCCACCAAAAAAACCGTAATTTTCGGAGCGATATAACTACTCTCGTATACAACAGCCATTCTCCCTGCACGTCAACACATAACACTCTCTAGTCTCGACCAGTCACTTACGCGTATTAACATCTCGGGCCTGTTTACTTATGCTGCTACCTAGCAATCGAAATCGTTATCATAAGGAGTTTCAATATATCTACGTATGTCGCAAATAAAATTAACGTGATAGATCATGACTTCATGCCTCTCTTGCTTGTTAAGGAAGTGTATTTTACGAACAAAATCTTTCAGTTTTACGTTCCACGATTATGCCCTAAATGCTAAAGGGGGCGAATGATTAATAAAACTAAAGGATTCTGAAAAAATTGGTGGAATGAGCATGTGGGAAGAAGTGGGAGAACCGTAAGAAACCCTACGATACATTTTTTCTGACTATACAAACTCAAAAAATTTGAAATCGAACCAGAATTTTTGCAACATCCAATTTAGAAGTTGTTCGTTTAAATTGGACAATTTTGCAGCGTTTAACATTTTATATAACAATTTTCAAGGCATATTATGTTCAGCTTTCAAAATACTTTAGTTACGTCCATGCCTAAAAGACAGGGCTTCAACATGCACCTAATAAGTTAATCTGGATTTTATATGCTAATTTCATAACAATCGATAAAGCTTTCGAAGTGGCCCAAATAGAGGTTGACTTAGTTGAAGCAAATTAATGAAAAAATGCTCGGGACTTCTGGGCATAGTATCTGTATAACTTATACTTCTTTCAATTTAAGAGACTTAAGTACTGTAAGCATCATGGATTCAAGCGACTTCCTCTTGTGATCTTTACAAAATACTATTGTTCTTTTACTGTCTTTATGAAATAATAATAATAATAATAATAATAATAATAATAATAATAATAATAATAATAATAATAATAATAATAATAATAATAGTAATAATAATATAATGGAAAATATATAATGGAAAATACTATTAATAATAAAAGTACAAATTTAACTTGCTAAAATTAAAATGTCTTTTGACTTTTCGGAAAAGTGTAAAAATATCCATTTTCAGTGTTGCCAATTTAACTATCTTATGGTTAAATCTAGCCACTTTTATATATTTATTAGCCAATGAAAATATAATTGATCTGTTAGCTATAATTTTGGCAAAATCTGCACCCGTAATTGTCAATTTCTAACCATTTCTCTTTAGTAACACTTAAAACAATTTTCTTCAATCAAAATAGTCTTTAAAAATCTAGATAAATGCAACGTAAAGTGAGACTCTCTACTTTACTACTAATCCTTCTATTTCCAGTAGTCTTGATTTATTTTCCTTATTGCAATCTGTCCCATGTATCTTAGCTGCATTATTCTTATTTAACGTGATGATTCTAGCAGGAAGTCATGATTTCGGATATACACCCTTAGAATAGCTCATTTTAACGTGTGATTAATTTCCATGTGAATGTTTCGAGGATACTTTTGGTTAGGAAAGTATTTGGAATATATTTAGAATCTCTGGTCAATGATGTAAAGAAAGTGGACTGTAAATATTTTAAGTCATAGACCCCGATTATATGAGTATTCTGGGTCTCAATCACCCATTTAAATTTTGCGTTGGAATTACCTTTGAAATTACGTTTTCATGCCTTCAATAATAATAATAATAATAATAATAATAATAATAATAATAATAATAATAATAATAATAATAATAATAATAATAATAATAATAATAATAATAATAATAAAAGCTAAAGTGCATATGATCCCAGGTTAAATTTCAGATAGGGTTCTATTTATGAATACCTATTTTTGACTCCTCAGCTTTGCGGCATATTGAGAATCGGGAGATATAACATTACAATGATAATAATAATTCGTATTCACAAGCGCATGTTATTTTGTATAATTATTTCTTTAAAGAACTTGGAATTTGATGTATTCTATGTTTCTAAAAACTTTAAAAACGTAAAATGCCTTTACATAAATTACAAGACAATTCAATCATTTTCTATTTTCAATCAAATTATCCTTAAATGTTACAAAGGTTTGATTGTAATAATTCATTATCTCCTTACTTTGGTCAATATTGCTAAACATTTGAAATTCACAAATAAAATGTTAATGTTTAGGAATTTTGTTGAATATAAAGTTTAGGAAATCGTGCTAAAATAAATTAAATTTTTAAAAAATTAGGCTTTTATTTTGAAAGTAATTTTACGATTCATTTTATTTCAGCTGGTCTTGATAGTCTTTTTTGCCTCTCAGGAACAATTTGGGAATCATTTGTCTATTGAATCTACTAAACTAATAATAATAATAATAATAATAATAATAATAATAATAATAATAATAATAATAATAATAATAATAATAATAATAATAATAATAATAGACGTTAGTGCTGAAGCCTGAGCATCTATTGAGAAACTTAAAAGTCGGCGCCTATGCTTTAAGTGTAAATTAGCCTACAGTTGAAAGTGTTTGAGCTGAGAATATCAGAGAGCAGGCCCGTAGCCAGCCCGAAAATGTAGGGGGGGCGGTGAAAGTTAGGGGGGCGATCCAAAAATATTATAGTCCATCACCATATTATAGTTTATTTGCAAGCCTACTGTGAAAATTTTAGAGGGGCCAGTAAAAGTTTAAGGGGCGGCCCCCCTAGACCCTCCTGGATACGGGCCTGTCAGAGAGAGATTAGAGTTTTCTTTGGATGGAAACAGTAAAATTGTAAAATGTCATGTTTGATTTACTGTTAAATTCTGTTCACTACAAATTTAGCCTTAACTTTAGAGGAGTTTGGCTGTTTTTGTTAGATTCTGTACATCAGACACTTTCTGCATGTAACTTGCTAGCATTGACTTTAATTAATGCCTTTGTTAGATAAACACAAAAATGTGCAAGAACATGATCTTCTTTCTTATGGTTTCAATGAAAATGAGAATGGCTGTACTTGCATGTATACATATATACAGAAGAAAAGATAATGAAAAATCTATTACAACAAATCACCTGAGCAAAACCAAGTAAGTAGCACGAGCTTTTCGTACGACTGATTTCGTTCTTCGCAATCTCCATACTTAAGGAAAGGCCAAAAAATAAAAAATAAAAAATAAAAATATGGGCGTTTGCAGGCATACAAATTACAATTGTCACTTATTAATTATATAAATATTTTCCCTAATTGTAAATATATTTATGATAAATACATGAGGCAATCAATATGGTAAGCACTCATTGTAGTACTCAGTGGATTAACTCACAACTGCCTGACGTAAATAATAATTACGTAGGAATGCTTACATTGAAAGTACAGAGATAATGATAATGGTTAAGGTGGATCAAAAAACATCAGTAGCACGTGTGTAGGACGGTTGAGGAGAAATGAGATAACCACCAAAGAGCCTCCTACTGTGTGAAAATTACTTTCGCGTGGAGAAGTCATAATGAGTAATTAAGACCATCATTATCGGAGCTAACATGCTGAAAGTTCATTTGAAAACAAGCGTTCCTTGCAAGGTTGGAAAAACTTCTTTTGTGTAAGAAGTAGCCGAGGGCACAGACGCAGTGCACTCGAAACTTAGAGAATTGTCTGTTCTTTTTTTTTTTTTTTTTTTTTTTTTTTAACAGAGAATGAATGACTCAAGGAATGGGGACCAAGGATACTGCACTCTTGAAAACAGTCATAAAATTGTTAATTAGTGAAAAGTCTAAGTTACTGTAGTGAATTGAAACAAATACGCTCCGCATCACAGAAGAGAAAATTATCAGACTGGATGAGTTTATGATTAAGTGTTGTGGTTTCTAGCCAGGAGGAGGGCAGCTCATACAGGAAAGCAACCAAAACAAATGCCGGGGACCCTTGAGAAATAAACACTTGGCACGTTTGTCAGAGCTAAAATAATCAAAACTTGCAGATATTAAATTGAATTCTAGTGTTTTTCGTGTCGGACCTATGAAATCTATGGGCAGTCATGGTCAAAAGATTCAAGGTTCGAATCCCGCCATCAATTATTTTGGCTTGAGTTAATTAGCCTTGACACATGAAACAAGAAGCAAAATACGCAGAGTACAAAACAGATTCAGAAAATGTGTTCCTTACGCACATTGAGCATACTGACACCTCGAGAGGAATTGGAAAATGAGCTTCAAGTATAGTTCTTATTTTGTCCTGGCCCATCATGTTTTCAAACGCTGTTCTATTTATATATAAAATTGAAAGTGACTATGTCTGTGACTTCACAACTCTTGAACCACCCGACCGCTCTAGATCAAATTTACCATCTAGATGAGATTCGGGCTTGGGAAGGTTTTTATTTTTTCACTTTGAGGGTGCAACTTAGGGGAAGGAGGGGATATTTTAAAGTGATTGAAAATGACTGTTGTTAGTGTCGAATCCATAGGTTTCGGGGTCGCTTAGATGAACAGTGACACTTCCGATCCTATTTAAATCCAAATTCATTCCCACAACTTGAGGGAGGACGGGAAGATATATGAAAATAATGGAAAATGACCGATATTAGTGTGTAATCCATGGTTTTCGGGGTCTCTGGGATGAACAGTGAGACTTTCGATGCCGTTCAAACCCAAATTCAGTCATCATTGTCCTTCAGTCCAAAATGAAATGTATTCTCCTCTTGCGAACAAGGAGACGTAATACTTAAAGATTTCATTTTTCGTGATTATAATAATAATAATAAAATTCCAGTTGTGTAGGAACATTTGTGATGCGAAAGATTTTTCCTTCTCTTGTTTTCACACTCTGAAGATAGAATACAATTAACTTCCGATTACCAGTATCTTAAATCAGCACCATTGCCGGAATTCAATAATAATTTGTAATAACCAGAGGTAGCTCGTGAAGGAAATCACACCGGTAAAAGGAAATAAATAGTATCTAACAGGGCCGGCGCTAGCAATTTTGCCGCCCTGGGCGGTGCTTTCACATGCCGCCCCTTTAATCTGCAAACCTTATTTTGACAGATGACGTTCAAGTGCCATTTAAAGACATGTATAAAATGGAAAAGTAAACAAAGAAAATGCACTACCTTTCTGGAATGCTTACGTAATATTTAAACGACTCTATACTGACACAATATTCAGTATGCTCGATTTCGCTGTATATCTGTAATATACAGCAGCGCATACAGAAAATAAAATTTTAAAAAAATATGCTTTAGTCACGACTAAGAATTTTAATTTTTAAGCTAATTTTATATCAAAAGGTGTTTCCAATAGAGTATGGAGCATGAAGATAATAGTAAATCAGATATTACGGCAAAACTAAGTGATTAGCCTAAGCCTTATAATGTACGAAAACACAATAGAGATACATAAATTTAACATACCTTAATTGAAAGAAACTTTTCTTGCTTTGATATAAGCAAATTCCTTTATCACATTCGCGTAGTCCAATGTTTTAGCCAATTTGTGTTCTATTGATATCATCGCTAGACCACTCAAGTGTGTTTCAGATATGGAAGAACGTAGATAGTTTTTAATAAGCTTAAGTTTCGAAAAACTTCTTTCTCCACTTGCCACTGTTACTAGTAAGGTTAACAAAATTCTAAGTGCAACACTGACATTGGGAGCAAAATTATGTTCATTAATTATTTTTCAAGTCTCTTTTGGTGAAATTTTATGCTTAATTATAGCGGATAACACTTTCAGTTCGTCTTTCAAATCACTGGGGTTAATATCTTTCTATTCTTCGTTTGTTAAAATGCTGGCAAGTTTAGTACACTTTTCAGACAAAAGTTCAGCTGGCATATCTTTAAAATTACTTATATCGTAAAGTAAATCGAAATACTCGTCGTGATATTTAAGCTGTTCAAACCTTTCTCTTATAGCTAAGCGTCAGAACTTTGTAATAAAAATTGATCTTGTATCTTATTTGTGGATCTTCAATAGCTTCGTCCTCTGCCTCGCACTGAAACTCTCTTCTTTCGACTTCGAGCTTGCACTGTATTACATATCCGTGGATCATCCATATCTAATGCTGATGCCAACTCTGTCGAATCAACTGAGTAAGAACGAAGCTTTGCATCATTTCTTCTCTCAAAGTACCCAGATATGTTTTCAAGAAATCCTACTGCATCCAACTCATGAGAATCAATGCTTTGAAGATTTTTCCTTACTATGTTTATGTGGAGTAAAAAGTCATATCAGACAACGAGTGAGTAAAGGAAAGGAAAGTAACGCAGCTGGTTTGCTATATACAGAGCATCGTGGGCGACCATTCTATCTGTTCTATTGTCATTACTTATTTGAAGTAAGGCATCATAAACTTCCCCTATTTGATAACTGAGTCAGAGCATCAATGCGGCTCTTCCACCTTCTGGTGGTTAATGATTTTAAAGTGAGACTGCTAATATGTTCCTTTAGTATGGCCCAACGTTGAACTGACGCAAAAAAAGTCATAAACTTTTTTTAGCTATACAAAAAATGAAACATTTCTCAAGAAAAAATATGCTGTACGATTTACTATATTCGGAATGAACAATTTGTAAATTGATCAAAAACTCGCTGTTAGAACCTAAATGTCTCTAGATGCTACAGGTTAGAACGGCCTGTTTCAAGTGGGAGTGTACCTTTTGCATACTTGGAGCGGAACGTTAGAACATTACTGAATAGAAAAAAAAATATAAAAAGACACCTTGTAATCTTATGCACTCTAGCTCACAATCTTGTCTACGCCGCCCCAAGGGAAATATTGAACGAGATACCTGTGGCTAGAAGTTTGATAATTGAAAATGAGGAGCAATGCTCTGAATTTCCTGAGTGAGTATTTTCTTGAATGTGAGTGAAGTAAGTTCAATTACATTCTCAGGTGAACACAATTTTATTTTTCCATGTGAGCCTATTACGAAGCATTATATTTTGATAGTATTCTTTTCTTTTTCAAATTTTGCCGCCCATTAGACTTGCCGCCCTGGGCGGTGGCACGGCTCGACCCCCCTCGCGCCGGCCCTGGTATCTAATGTATTAATTGTTGTATACTACAACTAGTATATTAAGTAAGTCTTTTTCTTTTAATTTTGTGAAAAACTAATTTTTACAGATGTAATTTCTCTCACGAGCCGTCTCTGATAGTAATAGAATACAGTAGACTATTGACTATCTGGCCTCCGTAATACCCTGCCTAGTTCCGAAAAAAAATAGAATGCGCACGAGACAAGATTTGTGGCTGTCTCGTCTCGAAAATGTGCTGTAAAAGTGATGTCTCGACTCGAAAAATGTATATTTCTCTATTGGAAGAGCCGTGTCTGGACTCGAATTTTGTTAGGAAAATCCTGTCTCGACTCGTCTCGTGCGCATCCCTAGAAAAAGAAGAAAAGAGAAAACTCAGTATTAAAGTGAAGATTTTTGGGGGGGGGAGAGGGGGGTTAGCAATCTACCCGACCTGTAAGGCTTTTATAAAATACGCGACTTTGCCAAGGAAAAACAGTCATCCAATATGGACTTTTTCAAGAACTAAAAACTGTGAGTTTGTCCTCACTTTTCACATTTTTGTGTAATCATTTATCAATGAACCGTAAAATAAGTTGAAATCATTTAGTTAAAATAATTATGTCTACGTTTCACGCTAATGTTTGGTTTATTCTAACATTGTATGTATGCGCAACGTACATATGTTTCCTGGAAATAAAGTAGATATTATAACCTCCTCAGACCTGAGGCTGTGATAGCAGGTAAAAATTTACACGACTGTAATTAAATTGGTCATTCATGACCAAAAAGTAAGAAATTGTGGTCATTTGGTGTATCAATATTGTGGGTGCGTCACACAGTAAGGTATCATATTTGATACCTTAGGTCTTAACCAAGCAAATACATGAATGCCTTGCCTCCAATTTACATTAGCAGTTATGCAAGTATAAAGTGAAAATGGTAAGAAACAAAGTTGTGGTTGCATGTCTATACAATATTTGAATTTCGATTACATTCTAAATGAATAAAATAAACATGTTAAATATTACAATATACATTTATTGTAATAGTATTCCAATAATAAATCCAGAAAAGTAAACAGTTTTCTTATTTCTAAAAAGTTACACTGAATATTTTTAACTGTTGTCTTAGTTATAATTTCAAGTTATCTTCGTATGTTGTTTTCCATTTTGTGAAATACAGCAAAGCAATTTCTCCCGCTGGTTAAACAGAGGTATATGTGACAAGAGGAGCATCGTCTGAATGTTAACCCCCTGCAATTTTCCATCCTGCATTTGACTTACTACCCCTGTGTTTCGGGATTATATTCTGGCATATGTTCAGCATAACCTGTTCTTGCTTTCTTAGGAGGCACAGGAAGAATTTCCTCTGGGTTTCTTTTCCTTCTAACATTTTCTTCACCACTGAAATGCTCTGCTGAACTTGCTTCAGCGGCAGAATCCGTATGAAATATCAGATCTTGTGCAATTGATTACTTAAAACTCATAGTAATCAAGAATGTCTTTTCTTGACATTTAGCCTCTTCACAGTATTCAATCCATGCTGCTGCTGTCCTTGATTTGATGCGATACTTGAAATTACACGATCTAACATATCAACACCGCCCATATGAAGGTTGTACTTTCTGACAAGTACTGGTCTTGGAACCTGCACATACTCATTCTTCTTTATACACCAACGGCGACATTCATCTACAAGATTCACTCCAATATTCGAAGAATAAAGAGCACAGATCTATTGTCGAACCATTTTACTGCTACTACCTTATCATCGTTTCGAACCACCTGATCGTAGCTGCCTCTACCCCCGGATTTTAGTTGCTAGTCCGTTTTCAAATGTATATATTTTGGAATGCGAGATTTCATTATTGTTCCTGTTGCCAGAATATTTCTGTCAGTTAACATGTCCAACAAAGGGATGGATGTAATGTATCGGTCGGTGTATAATTGTGTTATCTGGTAAACTGTCACACAATTTAAGAACGACACGCCTACCAACATCAAGTGCCTGGATTTTGTAAACTATTAGAAATAATATTACTTCTTTTCCTTCATACAAATACAGATCAAAGGGCAAACCATTCTGTGAACAGACGACTAATACTTTTTGTCCTACTGGATTAGGCTTTCCTCTTATGTATTGTTTCATAGCTACATTACCATGAAAAGGAATCATTTGTTAGTCAATCGAAACTTGCTTAGATCTTGCGTTTTCTCTACACGTATTCACAATTTTTTGACACCACTAGGCATATTTACCAGAACCTGTCCTCTTTACGTTGGTGAAGTGTAACTGAATCATCGTCCACAACTTCGAGGTTTTTTTTCTGAGCTGGAGAAAACTGTATCTGCTAATACTGTCTGACACAAGCGGTATCTTAGTTCTTCTGTTCCATAACATTCTCGCTCTTGGTAGTCTGAATAGGTTCATTGCAATAGAACAACCAATTACAGTTTTGATCTCTTTTGGCGCTATATTGAAAGATTTCACAAAATCCCGGACACCTCGCATGCCCGTATACTTCACTACGTCTTCAAAAAAGTAATCCCCGAAGTATCTACTGAAATACTCAGCTGGATTCTGTAACTACATTCGTAACTACAAAACACCCTCCTGTAACTACATTTGTATCGGTTGTGACCTAAGGTATCATATTTTATACCTTCACTATTTGTTACTATTATGATGTAATAACTTATATGACATTTCATAAAAACACATGGCATTTCTTCTAAGACTATAGATGATAAATATTATTCAGTAATATCAACTACAAATAATGAAATAAGTGAAGCTTAGCACAAGAACTCCTCACATATGTTCGCCCAGAGTTTCCTGTCATTCTTATGCCTCTTGCAGCGCTCACAACCGCACAAAACCAACAGTACAATTTACGATTACAGAGCGCACGCCGTATAGTTGGTGATACCACAGGCAACTTTCTTCGTTGAGAGCGTTTGAAAACACGACGTAAAATCCAAGGTATCACATATGATACCCCAGGTCTGAGGAGGATAAATGTGTTGTTGGTGAAATATAATTTGATAACGAATTCGCCCTGTATTTCTTATAATGTTAGTATGTGTATAATCGGCAAAGACATGTATGTGACAAATTTCATGTCAAAAGAGTAGTAAATAAGAACAATAAAACGAAAATAAAACTTTCTTGTCCATTTAGCAACATTTTGTTTTACTCATTCCTAATTTTCGTATTTATAATTCTTTATCTATGAAATTTACCACAAATATACATTTCCCGATTATAGACATATTTTCTAGTATCAGTATTAAAAATACCCTGCAAAATCATTATCAAATTATATTCTTATACAAGAAGACAGTTATAGATAGGCAACAATCATCTTGGACATGAGTGTACAAGATTTTTTTTTACATTCATTCTCTGTAATAAATTTTTAAAGCGTACAATATGTAACAAACATTTATAAAGTCCTGGACTGTATTAAGAAAGCAGAAAATATAAATATGATTGCGTTTCCATATAAAAATGAAATGGAAAGATGTAATGATATAGATGGATCAAGAAGTGAGTAATTATAGAATTCCGGCGTATGCAACGGTTTCGTTATTCGGCCTTCTCGTCCGTCACATTAGGCCGAAAGTTGGGAGTCTATTGTACTCGTAACAATAAATCTTCCCTCTCATCCAAATGATAAATCTCTCATATTAATTATATTTATTCCAAGGATACTAAAAGTTGAAAAAATGCTCATACATACTGTTTTTGTTATGCTCCTTGACTAAATCAAGATTTCACATTATTAGCATTAACAAAAAATTTTAAAAAAATAAAGATGACAAACATGAAACATTTACATATTGATAGATCAGATTAAGATGAACAAAATAATAGTAGTGAATATAAATCCCCATGTTACGTTTACCAGACAATTAAGGTAAACTTTTTTTTTTTTTTTGTAAACATTAAAATTGATGCTATATGAGAGCCATTACACTTGTTGAGATGAAACTGACACTAAAATATGCTCTCATTGAGGGTTTTCACTAGTGCTGTCGAAATCGGTTTTTGAAAAAACCGAAAACCGGTTTTTGAAAAAAGTGAAATTTCATAAAACCGAAATGTCGGTTTTGAAAACCGCTTTTGCGGTTTCGGTTTTGAAAACCGCATTTGCGGTTTCGGTTTCGAAAACCGCTTTTGCGGTTTCGGTTTTGAAAACCGCTTTTGCGGTTTCGGTTTCGAAAACCGCATTTGCGGTTTCGGTTTTGAAAACCGCATTTGCGGTTTTCGGTTTTCAGAAAATCGGTTTTCTGAAAAACCGAAAACCGCAAATGTCACAAAAATTCTACAGCACTAATATCAAGTAACGACGAGAAAACAGCAAAGAATCTTTCCCCACACCGACTTACAGTTGCCAGATGGAGGGAAATTTCCCTCGGCGGCGTAGGGAAAAATGATCAAAATTTGCAGAGGGAAAAGAAGGTATTTTTTCTTAAAATGTCCTAAAGTGTAGGGAAATTCTATACTTTTACAATTGGCAGAATAAAAAAATATATAAGTTGCAATTTCTCAAAGAGGCACGGCTATCGTTATTGGGAAGTAAAAAGATACAGAATAAAATATGATCGGTGTTTCCGTCTAGTATAAACTATTGCAGGTGTCTGGGACTTGCGATAAGAAGCCAGTCGACACATGCAAAACCACAACACTCACATTTATCGGAGTAGCAACAAATCAACAAGAAAATTGTGTATTGCGATAGAGATTTTCTTTCTTTTTTTCTCTCTTTCTTTATATTAAGAAAGGGAGGTGGTGCCTTTTTGTTAACAAAAGAAAGAGTGGCAGTACTATTTTTAAAAATATGGGGAAAGAGTAATAATAATATAAAAGATGTTAGTCTAAGTGGATGATATTTCAAATTGAATTTCATGAGTTGCATGTGTAGTGATCTTAAATAGGGATATACCTTATTTCTATTGAGTGTTGGCTTATTACCCTATTTTAGCGGGTACCACCCGATTTTCAGGTTATATATTCGTCCCCCGCTTAAACATATCTTAATCACGAAAAACCACCCGCTTTTTGGGATTGGAGAAAAATCTAAGAGGACTTAGTTGATAAAGTGTTGGTATGGTATATTCAACGTAAACCGCTACACCTTTGACAATCTCAATCGCGATTGAGTTAAATTTGGATTCGCGCTCAGGCTCAGGCTTTGGACTGTCTGAGCAGTGCGCGTGTGCAGAATCATTTGCTAATAAAAGATCTGCTCTAATGCACAATGGTTTTCTTTGTATAGTTCATGTGTTTTCTATGTAATGTATTGGAGGTTCTATACGAATGAATATTCGTTTGTAGATGTTGTAACAAACATACTTGAATTATTCATGCCTTCACAAGCTACAAGAATGCCGAACGACAATTTCAAGTGTAACTTTAAAGACTCTTATAGAAGCGAATTTACGTTTCTTAGCCAGGGCAGAACTGAGTTTGAAGCAAAATGTACACTCTGGAAAACTGTTTCGTTTGAAAAGTAGGATGCAGGGAAGCAAATTGGACCTCCCCTGATTTTTATATATTTTGTAAACTTGATCACGAGGAACACGAATCTGAAGGCGTTTTGACATTCCGACCTCCGAAACTCGAGATATTAAAACTTAAAGTTTAATATAGACGCTATATGAAAAAAACACAATATTCTCTATACGAAACATATTATGTCCTGTGAGATATATAAAGGTAACCAAGAAAGTTCTGTCGGTTTTTGTGGAGTTCTGTGTAAAATTGACCCTCATACCGTGAGTTGAATGCGAATGGAGATAAGGCGAAGGTCAGTTGTTGGTGTGGGTATATCCGACATTCTACCTGGTTGTGGAAGTTCAGTTACAACGTAAATGTATGTAAGGACGGAGTGAATATGGAACCTCCACAGAGCGTCATAGGGGCGTGTATGCTGTACGAGTTCCAACTTGGATCAAACGCCACTGTAGCGGGGCGGAAGATACCTCAGGCCTTTGGTGAGGGTGTCGTGATTACGCAGACAGTGCAAGGGTGGTTTAGCAAGTTTAAGAACGGTGACGAAACACTTACGAAAGACGCACCACACGTGCCGGAAGACCAACACATGTACAAAATGAGGATCCTCAGGTAGCAATTGAGCCGAACAGACATGTGAGGAACTGGTGCTAACATTCAATGTTAGTCGAGAAACCATTCGCCAGCACCTCCATCAATTTGGGAAGCACTACAAGTTGGGTCTATGTGTCCCAGATGATTTGTTTCCGGGCCAGAAGGCTACGCGTGCAGACACTTGTGATTCTTTGCTGTCTCGTCTGAGGAAGGAGCCATTTCTGGACAGGATGTTGACATGTGATGAGAACTGGGTCCTGTACGAAGCTCCACGGCGCCGTCATCATTGGTTAAAATCCCATGAACCGGTTCCAAAACAGCTGAAATCAGCAATGCAACAGAAAGTCCTCCTGTGTGTTTGGTGGACTGCTCATGACATCGTGCATCGGGAACTGCTACCGGGCGGTCAGAGAAGAACATCAATGCAACTGTCTACTGTCAGCAGATGAGCCGTGTTCAAGAAAAACTCAAAACTCTGGAGCCAACACTTCTCAATCGCTAAGGGGTTCCCCCATTACGGGACAACGCTATGCCCCACATAGCTAGAATGAGCCGGAACACCATCCTACACCTTGGATGGGAAACACTATTGCATCCGCCATACTGTCCGGACATTATACCGTCCGGTTATCACCTGTTCCTTTCCTTGGACACTCACTTTAGAGGACTCCAGTTCAACTCCGTAGTAGAGGTGCTAAATGCACTTGATACCTTCTTCGCTTCACGGCAAACCAAGTTCTACCGCGAAGGAATCCATGCCCATCCCGAACGTTGGCAGAAGGTCATTGATACTGATGGGTACTATTTTTGATCTTCCAGGTACGTCTTAGGTGACATATCGATGCTCTAAGTGATAGGTCAAAAAGCGACAGAACTTTCTTCGTTACTTTTATACATATTACATAAAACTACTGTATAAGTTCTAGTATCTCGAGATCGGGAAATCGGAATGTCAAAATTCGTTCAGATAATTGCTAATTTTGGTCCAGTTTACAAAATATATAAAAATCAAAGTGTCCTTTTTGCTTCCTGGTTACTTTATGTTCGAATATCTCGAGTTCCGAAATTCGGAATGTCAAAATTCCTTCAGATTCGTGTTTCTCGTGGTTTAGTTTACAAAATATATAAAAATCAGTTGGGGTCTAGTTTGCTTCCGTTTTCACTTGATGTTCGAATATCTCGAGTTCCGAAATTCGGAATGTCAAAATTCCTTCAGATACGTGTTCCTTGTGGTTTACTTTACAAAATATATAAAAATCAGGTGGGGTCCAGTTTGCTTCCATGGTCAATTTATGTTCGAATATCTCGAGTTCCGACATTCGAAATGTCAAAATTCCTTCAGATTCGTGTTCCTGGTGGTTTAATTTACAACATATATGTAAATCAAGTGGGGTCCAGTTTGCTTCCCTGCAGCCGAAGAGTACATTGAAAGTGTCGTCAAAGAAATAACTAAAAAAAAAAAAAAAGCTAAGGATCGAACGTCAGTATTTGTCACCCTAATTTAGCTGTGACTTGTACAACCATCGAACTATCCCTTTCGCACTGTGCTGCACATATTACCATAATAGTCTTGCAGCAAATAAAAAAAGTTAAAACACACATAAAAATCAATACATTTGTCTCGATCGATAGATGCTTTCACAATTCTTAAAAGGTGTAATTAAAAACAGCAAACATTGTTTCTGCTTTGAAAAGGACAATCCCTTATAAAACCGCAAACACGGTTTCGGGCGGCTTTCGCTTTCGAAAAGAGCTTTTTCGGTTTCAGTTTGGAAAACCGCTTTTGCGGTTTCGGTTTTGAAAACCACTTTTGCAGTTTCGGTTTTGAAAACCGCATTTGCGGTTTCGGTTTCGAAAACCGCTTTTGCGGTTTCGGTTTCGAAAACCGCATCTGCGGTTTCGGTTTTGAAAACCGCATTTGCGGTTTCGGTTTTGAAAACCGCTTTTGCGGTTTCGGTTTTGAAAACCGCATTTGCGGTTTCGGTTTTGAAAACCGCATTTGCGGTTTCGGTTTTGAAAACCGCATTTGCGGTTTCGGTTTTGAAAACCGCGTTTTCGGTTTTCAGAAAATCGGTTTTCTCAAAAACCGAAAACCGCAAATGTCACAAAAATTCAACAGCACTAGTTTTCACTACACTGAAATTTAACTTCCGCTAATTTTAGTATTTTTCTGTACTATCTTCAAAACAAATAAAAAAAATATCCGAAAAGAGAAACGTAGTGAACTAGACAATACGATTTTGTATGTGATACCTTCACCACAATTCACCTATCTGCTTTTGGTATGTCGCTATTTACAGAACCCACAAAAAAAATGCTAAATCTAATCTATATAAATTTCCAAATCGAAAGCAGATAGATGAGTTGTGATAATGGTGTCACATGCAAAATCGTATTGTTTAGTTCACTACGTTTCTGCTTTTCGAATATTTTATTTGTTTTGAAGATATTAAGGAAAACTCTAAAATTAGCGGTAGTTTAATTTCGCTGTAGTGAAGACCATTAAGTTCTTCATTATGGCAGTAATAAGATGCAGCACACTGCATGGTTAATGAGATGTACTTAAAATTATTAGTAACTCTTAAACTTTAATTCTTGTTTAACTATGATATTGTCCAAATTTAAGGCATAGATATATATAAACACATCGAACTGAACGCAATGACCTTGTTGACGGTAAATTTTTGTTGAGTAGTTTTCGAGAAAAGGGAATTTTATGGCGTTTAATCTGATCCAATTATTATTTTTTTTTATTATGCTGCAATAGGTTATTATTTATTTATGTACTGTCTATGAAAAATATACAAGATGAATATAATTAACCCTGGAACTCCAGACATATTTTTATACCTTTGTGTACCAGTCGGGTCCAATGGTAATAGTAATATATTGAGACCCTCTAGCCATATAATTAAATTTTTGGGAGAAAATGAACAACGAAGTACTAAACAATGTCATTTTTGCAATGCATTTATGACGAAATAATAAAATACACTTCGTAGTTATCGTAGTTATACCGTACACTAGAAATATGGTAACTTAGGAGTGTTACTATTTCTTTATATGAACTCAAACAGAAGTTCTAATTTTTAGGCATAATGGAATAGTCGACCTTTTACATGCACGTAATAACAACATTAGATTATAAGTAGCAAGTATTTGCTTCCAGGAAACTGAAAATTACGTTCCCTTTGCCTTTTCTTTTGCATTTGTTAAGATTAGTGTACGAAACATTTTTCACAAACAACTCTGCTGTGCTGAGAACACACATTTTTCTTGCATTTGGTACAGAAGGTTCTTGTCTTGCGATCCCGTTTTGATGGACAGATCCCGCATCGCGCTTTCTTTTTGGATGACTTTTTCCGTGAGCTGATCAGTTTCTGTGTGGCTTCTCTTCTGCGGAAAGTGTTCTCCAATATGGGCCGATGGTTTTCCGAGGGAAATCAGGAAGTTACGGTGTTTCAATCTCTGCTTCTTGTCTTTCTTCTGTATTGACAAGAATATAAGCGTTGAGTGCGCTATATCAATCATGTTGAAGAATACTACCAGAGGCCATCTCCTTGTAATTCCCTTTGTGCTGTAACAGCGGGTCACCTGGTATATAGTGTCCACGCCAGATTTTGTCTTGTTATAGTAAAGGATTACTTCTGGCTCTTTTTCTGCTGTAGTAGTGTCAACTTCAGGCTGGTTATGCATTGTACTCAGAAGAGTAACAGTTTTGTACTTCTTTGGACAGTACGACACTGTTATGGCATCCTGTAGAAATCCAAACAAACTGCTTCCTACAGCCTTACTTTTATCCGTTTTGGTAAATGAAGTTGGGAGTTATGGCTTACTCTTCCGTATAGTTCCGACGTAGGTGAGTTTTCATTCCTTCAATTTACGTGCAAGAGAAAGACTTGTAAAGAAGTTATCCCCAGTAATATTTCTACCACTTCCAGCAATTTCGTCTGTCAGTTGAAGAACGACTCTTTCCCCATGATTGACTTCTCTTCCCTGTTCTGGACTTTTTCCGCTATATATTTGCATCTTCCACACATAGCTTGTGGTACTATCAAAAATAACCCAGAACTTTATTCAATATTTACCAGGTATACTTGGTATGTATTGCCGAAAGGAACAACGTCCACGAACAGTCACAAGCTGTTCGTCACCGTCATGTTATCTCCGGGAATATAAGTGCCCAGTATAGTTTTATCCCAGTCTTCAAACACTGCACGAATTGGAGATAATTTATCATGAGGTTTCTCTAGCGCCTGAGCTCTGCATCATCAAAACGTAGAGCGGAATTGTTTTATTGAAATCGATTCCTGCTCATAATGGAATTGAAGATAGGTCGACCGTTTTCCTCACTCCAGAGCTGCCTAGTTTCTTCGTTCTTTGATTTGTATACCCCAATAAGTATTAGCACGCCGATATATTTCTGAAGTCCCTCAACACGAACAGGTTTCCACTCACGCGGAAATTTTATCCTACCTTTGTTGTTAGTCCACTTGCAAATTGTTTCCAGAATGTTCGTTCGAAAAAAATAGATAAAAAGCAGATTTCTCATCATCAACTTCCCTTTTAGCATACCGTGTAGGACCACGGTCCTTTCTAGTTACATCGGCAGCACCAGCACGCCCGCGACTGGTAGTAAATGGTACTAAATTCCAATGTGTGCTTCATCTTGCACGTCGCTGTCACTAACATCAGAAAAATCACTCTCACTTGCAGATAACTCTAATAATTCACAGTCCACTTCCCCATCATCTGTCGAATCACCAGAAAAATCCTCCTTTTCTGCCAACAGACATTGGCGTATGTCGTTATCGAAAAGTCCGCCACTTGCCATTATTCTCACACACTAAATCCGATGACTAAAGTGAAACATGCACTGGCTGGTTTAGAATATATTACAGGTATAAATTTATAATATGCCCCTGAGAAGTGGTGTCAAGGAGAAACACCATAAAATAGTAGACATTACGTACAAAAGGAATAATTAGTTAGGAAAACTTACTAAAACTGCATTAAACTCCTTTATAAGTAAAACATTTTTAAACGTAATACTGATAACAAAGAATAAAGAACACGCTGACGTTAATTCTACCATCTGTGATGCGCAATGTAAATCAAAACCAAAGTTGAACCAGTACTTCTATTTAAACTATACAGTGGGTCCACTGGACCCACCTGGTACACAATGCTATAATTTTTATATATACCACCTGACTTAAAGGAACAAAGTATTTCTGACATAACATGGGAGAGGAGCACCATAAAGAAAAAGTCACGGAATATTAGCGACCACTCACGAAAACTTTCTCTGTAATTAATAAACGAAAAGTCATATGGGTCCAATGGACCCGTTTGGGACTCCCAGGGTTAATTCATCGAGTACTAAACTGAAATATGTCGAAAACTATTAATGCAGTACGTTTGTACCAATGGTGAAACGAAACACATTCCAAAGAGTTTATTTTTCATATTCGTAATCTTGACTCGTGCTGACAATAGCAGCACAAGGTTAGTTTCCAAAATGTCTCATTTTCTGTTTTCCTATATATATGCCAAAATGTCTCATTTTCTGTTGACGTACAGCGTGCATTCCGTAGACAGTTTTGCAACTGCATTGTGGGAGGATATGAAAGACACACTGTATGTGCCTCTACTATCAACGACATTAGGCGAGCTCATGAATCGTAGTACAGCTGTACTTGCGACTATTAATAAAGATATGCTGCATAGCGCATGTGAGCACAGAGAACAAAAACGCATGTGGCATACGTAAAACGTAGGCTACATGCGTAAATCCTGTAGTTTTTGGACTTACCCGTATGATTCGGTATGTAACTTCCTGCAGCAAACGTATAACTGAAAATGTATGTATGCTTTATAATACTTCCCGTTTAAGTGTTCCATCTATATGTACTTTCCATATGCAAAAGAACTGTGTATATGCGGTTAGGATCTCACATACAGTTGGACGTATGTAGCATATAGCTGGCGTAAGTAACATATGTATACGTATGTAATATACGGAAAACTGTTAGATGTCACATATCCTGCAGTAACATCTAATTAAGCGGGAAAAGGCAGTACGTGTGTAGCATATATATAACATATGATCCGTACAGATTTCCATACTAAGCATATGGATTCCATATATTTGTACAATATACCACTGTCCGGATAATGGATTTTTCTCAGTGTAGGGTGAACTAGACTATTTCATAGATGAGTGTCGTGTGACGACAGGAAACTATGCGAACAGTATGTCTGAAACTTGGAGATTCTTTATACAGGGTGGTCCAAAAGTAGGTTTACAGTACCATACAGGATCAGCTCATTGCATTTTATATCATTTCTTATTATTATCCACTAGGTAGACTTAGTTTCTTTATTATTTGTTCTTAATGTGTTTTTACTTATACCATAAGCTCGGAAGAGCCGAAGCAAATAAACCCATAAACTAGAATATTATACTTGATCAATGCAATGTATATGCCTACTTTTCGGCCACCCTGTATATTTTCATCCATTCATTGATTTCAAATTATCAATCAATTATATTTTATAATCGCCCCTTATAATGTTAAGCTCCACGTTGTGTTAATCATTTGATTTTTCCTAACAGCGACGCACTAGCTCTTAATAGTGACAGACATACTACTTGAACTTTGCAACAGTGCTTTAAAAAAATCATTTGAATTTAGTTTTTTTGCTTTTATTTGAATATCCAAATATTCGTTTTCAATGTTGGAATAATTATTCGTTATTTTAACAATTTCAAATAATTATTCATTATCCGAATAATTAGTCGCTCAATTATTCGAGTAACGTTACTATTCAAATACAGTAGACTAACGATTATACGAGCTAATTGCAATTGAGTCTACCTCAGCAGTAGCGTACGCAGGAATTTATTTCGGGGAGGTCCAGACTGAATATGAGGGTATTTAATATTAAAATTTCTAAAATTGCCCCTAAATTTAGGCAAAATTTACACAAAAGTCGAAATTTGGGGCGAGGTTGTCCGGACTCCCAGAATCCCACTTGCGTACGTCCCTGTACCTCAGATATACGAAAGCTTGGATAATACAGAGATAAGCTGTTATTAGATACAGTAGTACACACTGTAATTGACAAAACTATTTTTACATACAGGAAATGTGTATTACAGTATATTAAAACTTAGTTTTAAAAAAAACATTTTTACATACACAGTACCATACAAAACTTTTTTTTAATTCAGTGATTGCTTGATGAGACAACTCTCAGCCTCTTCTTGATGTTACAATGTTGCGACAATGCATTTTTTTTAAAGACTACCCCGGTTAATTTACAGGCTCGGTTAATCGAGACTCGGATAATCGTAAGTCTACTAGAAGAATCCATTACTCGAATATTTGAATAATGAATTATTCCAACTTTAACACCACTGTAATATCGCTTTCATAATAAATTAGGACTTTTAACATTATAATTGGAATCTAATACGGAACGTGGGTATCATAGTATACTAGTGTAATACAGGATTCCCAAGCGGTGTGTCGCGATACACTGATGTATCATGCCATATCATAGAATGTGTCGCGAAACTTTAGAATTTAAAAATTAAGGAGGCATTTAATATTTAGTTAAAATCATTTTTGATGCAGACTGTACGAGTGAACACCTCCAGCGGCACCAAAAATGCTTAATAATACATAATCACTACGCTATCGAGAAGCCTTACACTATTACAATTTATACTTGTATTGTTATTAATAAAAAATCAAGAGCGTCGTGTGTTGTGGATGTTTAGTAAGTGAGATATTAGTCAAAAAGGGTTGGGACACTGCTGTAATAGATATCTTGTTGCGTCCGATTTGAAGGAAAACTCTAAAAACGTATACGGAAACTCTTCTATAAAACTCTGACAACACTAATGTTTCACTTCTTTTAAAAATGTAAATAACGTTCACTTTAATAAGCCTATATATGTAAGTATATGTACATAGTAAGCCTGCTTCAACCAAGAAAAAAAAACTTACACTTACTTAATTGGCCTAATTACTAATGGAACTGATGTAGTCACGTGATTGTAAGCTTCAGTTTCTTTGTTATTAATTAGCAAACGATACGAACATAATAATTAGAATAATTATAATGAATTATTTTCACAGACAGTGCATTGTTGTATGATGGAAAATCTAAATTAATTTGGAACGGGAAAAAAACATTAACACGAATTTGAGAAGTGGGACGCTCGCTTCTTTATTCCCGAGACAAGTACTGCAAGCACAATAACAATGAATACATACACATTCATGTATTTGCATTTCACTCATGTATTATATGGTAGCATATTGATGATGTCAGTAATGTATGGCAAGAAAACACTATTTAATTACCTTCGCAATTAAAGGGTTCTTAATTGTAATCTGCATTACGTTACAATGGTTGAACTATCTATGTAAGCATTATAACCATCGATTACAATTCTTGTCAATGAATTGTTTTATACATATCTCTCATATATGATAAGCAAACAACCCCGCCTGCTGCATCTTCCACTTTGAATTGTTTTGCCTGAAGGAAAAAGCTTCCATAGCGGAAAGCTTCCGGGAGATTTTCGTGATTTATCATAGTTCTGTTTCTAACTGTGAAACTGGGATGGACTTTAAAAAAAAAAAAAAATGATTGAAAGTGAAAACACGTTGTAGAGAAAAGTTTTTAAAAAATCTTAGCAAGTAATTTTAAAACAATCTCTTTTTTATAAAATGTTTTTCAGGAATATTTCTTTTGGGAGGGGGAGGGGAGAGTAAAATGCAGAAATTGCAGTAAAACTAAAAAAACATTGGAATGTCATTTAGTGTTATCTCCTTAATATGCATAAAAACTTTAGCTTTAGAAAGAGTGCCCAATGGTTTCTAGCCTTAGTTCCATTTCTCATTTACTCTCCAAAAGTAATGTTTTATTTATTTATTTATTTATTTAGTCAGATAGTTTTACTATTATTATTTTCATCTTTTACCCTAATCTATCAGTCAGATCCCAATAAAAACCAGTGCTTCTCAAGTAATAAATGTCCTAAGCAGTCTCTTTTCTTCCATTGCTGTTTGACTCAATTGCTGTTTGATGAGTAAATGCGTCTTTCTTGTGTTTACGGTTGTCCGCGAAACAAGACAAGACAAAGTTCTTTCAATAGAGACAGATACACTTTCCTAGACAAGATAAAACATGTTTTCGAGACGAGATATAGCCTAACCTTGCTTCTGTTCTCTACATGCTGTTCATGTATTTTCGCACCATTTACTGTGGGAAATATCGAGGTAATGTGTTTTTATTCGTTAGACAATATATGATGTAACATAAGAGACAGAAAGAAGTTCGAAATTCCAGTAGTAGATAAGTAAGTTTAGCTGACGATGGATTGACTACAGGCTAGGGTTGCCAACTGGCCGGTTTTTCACCGGTCTGGCCGGAAATATTGCTGTTATTTTTATTAAAGCCGGTGACCGGTACAAACTTCTTACCAGCCCCTTTATGACCGTTTTTTTTTTCAAATTTGTGTCTAGTTCAAAGCAATTTCATCTAGTTCGAAGTATAGATTTAAAAAGTAACTTTCGTTCTGTAAATCCCAAACTTGTCACCTTTCACCACTATCAACGACTAATATATGTATTGTTCATCTGTTTACATAATTTGAAGGAGATGACAGGGACTGTATTAGGGAAAATTTGAAATTGGAGGGAAGAAATTTTATACATTTATTGAGAGTAAAAAAGGGCTTCTTAAAGCAATTTCCTATAGTTGAAATATAAGTTTAAAGAATATATTTCATTTTCCAAATCCAACATTGTCACATAAAGTTTATTATACTTTGTCCATCTGTTTCGATAATTTTAAAGTGGCAGTTACTGGTAAATACAATAAAATGATCAATGCCGATTGCAGTTTCTGATTTATAGTGCATTGTGTCTATTAAGTTTATTAGTGAATGTACTAAGGATATGCAGAATATGCTAATACACTTTTGTTCATGATAGTACATTTCCTTCCCATGGATGGGTCCGAACAGAGACACTTCACACTTAGATCTATATCATAGGGAATTTTGAGGGGGTGCCGTTTTTTTTTCAGGGTTGACAACCCTACTGCAGGCTGAAGTAAGCGAGCGATTGTCAATTGTCAACAACAAAAATTGATAAAATTATTGTCAGATTCCATTAGAATTATACCTATTAATTGATATTAAGTATTTTTCTTTTCACTTCTTGTCAACACCTTTTAAATTAAAGTGGTGATAGTATTTTTGTCTTTCGTATCTGAAAGAGAACGTATTTGATATTTCGCCCAGGAATATGTATTCAGTATGTTTCTCATGTGCACACAATATATTATGCTCAGATGTTTTAAAGTTAGTTCTGGCTGTCAGTGTAATAAAGCGTGTGTTTACAATGAGAAAAGATTTGCATCATAAATTTGCATCAAAAAGCAGAGGAAGAAATAAATTAGTTAGTTTTTTTTTTAACTACAATTTTATGCAGTTCAATGAATATTATTATACACACTTTAAGCTAGTTGTGGAAGTTTTTTAAAAGTGAGAATTACATCTTTTTTTTTTTTGTTTTGTTTTGTTTCCATAAGCTCTAAAAAACAAAATAAACATTTGCATTCCCTATTCTTATTGCTTCACTCCATAGATACACATAAACCAGTTGGAGTCAAGCAAGCGTATTCATAAAATAAAATAACACAGTGCGAAGTATAACGCATGAATTTCATATAATTATCCTACATATAAGCACATTCTCACAAAAACATATACTATAAAAATTACATTTTCTCGTACGTTGTAGAATAGAGGAATTACCACGTTCGTATTATCCAATTAAAAGCTGATAATTTATCTGAAGTGCAGTATTCCATTGGCTGCATGTTTCTTCTATATTTCAATCTGAAAGGAAATGCAAATATGAAAATCAAGAGTCTTTGCTCTGCTTTTTAATTATCGTTTGTGTTGCAAAATACAGTTCTAACTTTATTTTATTTTACGAAATTATTCTGGCTAAAAACAAGCAAAAATATTAACTTTCACTTTTTTATAATGTAATATATATATATAATACAATTTATATACAAATTTCAACGAGAGAAAGAGTGCATTTTGAAAAGAAACTTTTGTGAATTATTAGTTTTGAAAATGTGGGAACCATATTGTCCTGCTTTAGCCTTGGATTTCACGAAGGTGACTTACGATATGAGAGATCTCTTTATGTCAAGGTTCTTTCCACATATGATTCAAAAGATAGTTTATACTTACACTCCCATACGTCGGCCTTGCTTATACGTACTTCTCAAGTCATCCCAACCAAACAATTCTCTTTTGGGATCCAGTGGAGTTCACAGTAGAGAAAGAAAATGAAGACAATGGAACGATGAGTGAATTTCACTGTGGACAATAATGGAGGAAGGCCATGGGAACTAAAACTTTTCAGATGTGCTATTTGTAATACTAAGATGTAAATTGGAGGGAAAATGAGGGCCTACGCAATAGTTTACAAAATTGTTGTTCCTTGTGGATTATGAAATCTTAAAGTGTGACATTCTAATGTAACAGCAGACTCAAAAGAAGGTTTTATTTTGTTCATATGAATAAATTTAGAGAGCAGTGTTGCCAGAACTGATGATTAAAAAGTAGAGAGGTTGTGCTCCAAAAGTAGCGGATTTGAACTATTTATAGCCCAAACATAAAAAAAAAAAAAATCACACGTCTGGGTTGGCAGTGGCAAGCAGCGACCGTAGTTTCAGATTGTTGACAGTGGTTTGTTACGGCAAACTCCATACTACGTCAGCTGCAGTGTGCAATGAACTGGGCAGGTGATGATAATATAAAACAGGCGACTTTTCTGGTTTTCAAGGAGACGTGTTTGCTTAAGTTAATTTTGTGGGCTCTGAAATAAATTTTAAACGTTTACAGTATGTTTAATCACTGTTATTCCTTACATCTTTAATTCATTTGGCAAATTCTCTATTTGGAAGGCATGAATTTTCAGAAGATTTATTGTAACTTCACTTATGCATTATGTTAATATAAAGAATGCAATAATATAGTGAAATTTGCGACATTCATATTTACATAGCTTCTCATAACTATTAGGCTCAGGCATTCACTAAGACAGTTATCACACTCAGTGATACTGCAATAGTGCAAACTTAGCAAAAACCTAGTGTTTCCAGATCTGAAGATAAAAAGCTAAACCAAGAATTGAACTAATATAGAACTTGTTAGCTTTAGTAAAACTATTGTTCATTGCGAATACTCTACAAAGGAAACTTTTATTGGATTATATAAAACTAATAATTTGTAACTTCTTATATAATAACAAAAAAGTAGCCTATTCTTAAGAGTTAAAGCATGTTGAAGATAATTAAAAGTAGCATCGTGTCGCCCACTTGGAAAATTTGGTAACGACGGCACTTTAAAAATCGCCCATGTTGCAGAAGGCATAACGTTCAAACTCTAAGGCAAACAGTCCCCCAACTCTAAGGCATAACGTTCAAACTTATCACAATCTTTTGTGCCTATTTGTACGCAGACAAAATCTTTCAATTTATAAGTTGCATACATCAATCAGGCTTTCTCAACATATTTCATATCACGGTTCCCCTTTTATCACATCCTCTTGTCAATGACCCCCCCATAAGTAATTTCCGGTTTCTAATAAAAGTTTTTGATTAAATAACCTTGGTTTTGATTGTTTAATGGTTTGAAATAAACTCTATTTGACTATAAGCATTTAAATGCGTCCATCAAAATAAGCATATCAATCTAATCTTTAAAACTATATTTCTCCGGTGTTATATTGTAATTACGTTTATTTTTTCACCTTTCTTTTGATTCCCATGTACACCTCTCGCAAACCCCTAAGGGTCTCATTCTTTAGGGTAAGTAATCCTGACATGGTTGTTTGCAAAATTTCCGTTAATCGCAACGAAAAATATACTTATTTTGAACAATTTATGTGATTTACTATTATTATTATTATTATTATTATTATTATTATTATTATTATTATTATTATTATTATTATTATTATTATTATTATTTGTTGTTGTTGTTGTTGTTCCCCAAAGGTTTCGACTCGCTTCATGTTAGAGGTTAAAATCGTCGTTAATTAAAAGTTCTAATTGTTCACATTTAACTTCTTCTGTTTACTTTTTCATGAACAAGTTACACAAATATTAATGCTCAAATATTATATTATATTACTAGCAGCGTTCACCCCGCTTCGCTGCGGTCACCCCGGAACGCAATAAACTTTGTTACTTAGATAATTTTTACTTTTTCGCTTTCAAGTGATATGATAAAAACCATAGAAGATTGCAGTAAATGTTAACATTATATCGCCTGTCATTTATGTTAACCCGCCCCGCTTCGCTGCGGTCACCCCGGAACGCAATAAACTTTGTTACTTAGATAATTTTTACTTTTTCGCTTTCAAGTGATATGATAAAAACCATTATAACGCCTGTCATTTATGTTAACCCGCCGAGTGACACGGTCATGCGGGTTGCATATACATACTTTTATTTTTATACCTATGATGAACTAACAAAGGATTTGTACGTAATGGACACCTGAATGGTCAATTATCTCAAGACACTGGTAATTGAAAATTAAAGTGATATGATAAAAACCATCTAGGGTCCAAATCCTAATAACCCCCCAAAAATAAAAGAAATTGGTTCAGCCGTATTAGCGTGATGAGCGGACAAAGGATTTGTACGTTCTCTTTTATATATATAGATATTATATTATTATTATTATTATTATTATTATTATTATTATTATTATTGTTATTATTATTATTTTGCAATTGTCTAGGTGAGATTTGGTTCCAACAACTTTATTATTATTAAAGACTCCCAAAGTTGGTCTCAAATGATACTTTGCCTTTCTTCAAGTTATCATTTCAATTTATCTCACAAGAGTTCAATTTAATTTGGTCAGGAGGTTGAGGGGACCACTAGATGTTTTTCAGTATCATTTGCTTTTCTTTTGTTGGAAAGTACTTTTTGCAGAATCGAGAAGAATGTTAAGGATCATTATCTTGTTGGAAAACAAATCGTTGAACCTCGATTCTCTGCCCTTATGGAACAGCGTGTGATAACATTTTTTATCCACAATTGCTTCTATTCGTACGAGATCTAGAACGTTGTAACCAAGGATGTTATAAATTGAGAATCTGCCCATATGTATCTTCAATCCTATTAAATCGATGAAGCCAAAAAAAAAAAAAAAAAAAAAAAAAAACGAGAATCGGCACGTCTGATTAGCTACTCTCGTTTCTGGCTACTTTCGATTGGCTACTTTCGATTCCGCCATGATTATTGGCTCATAGCATTGCGATCCTATTGGGCGGAGTGGGCAGAGTAGGGGTGGTGAATCTGTGACGTATGGCTTCAAGATTTTGTTGTAAGGACAGATCCTCTATTTTATAAGATCCTTGGTTGTAACACTCAAACTAACCACAAACTGTAATTGACCCTCCACCATGCTTAATAGTTGGTATTTTGTGCATTGATTTAACTTAGTCCCCTAACAAAACGAACGTATTACCTATCTTCATCCTCAAACATTTCAAATTTTATTCATCAGTGAACAACACTTTCAACCATTATTTCACAGATGAGTGTTTATTTTTAGGCCCATTGTAATCGTTTTAGTCTGTTTTGTTTCCTTAATAGAGGTTTTCTAGCAGCTACACAATCTCTTAAACCAGAATCACAAAGTCGTTGTTGTCAGTACTCACAAACACAGTTATGGTTGTCAAAGCATGTGTCTCAAAAGCTGAATCTTTCAATGTATTGTCCTGTTTTTCGCCTCAGAAGATATGGAAATCTATGTTCCTCAATTGATACCCCACACAAGTTTAATATGAGACCCTACAGGGATAAAGTTACACATAAGCAACATATTTTATCCAAAACACGCTAAGGAACAAAACTACTACGTTCTACTTATAGCATGGGAACAACGAATTTTGAAATATGTATACGAAATGTAAAGGGATGTATTTGTTTAAACCTTAGAAGAAAAATTGCACATAAAGCATTGCAAGTGTCAGGTCTACTTTATATATAAGAACAGAAAAGCGTTTCGTTGTAAGCATACGTAGACGTGCCAAGCTCTAATGTGATTTCTAAAATTTACATAAGTGAATCATTGTGTGACACAGGTCATTCTTTAAAAGCATGTTTAATTTGTTTCAAAGACACTGGAACGAGTATAGACCTGTACCATGATAGCAGCGATGATAAATTCTCTCCCGTACTTCCTCTCGAATCGGTTGGTAGTTCAATCTCTGCGACAATTCTAGTGAAAATATTGACACAGAAGATACAGATGATGCCGACGTAAAATGCAACTTTTCTGGCAATTTCTACTCCAGGACCACAATGCGGAACAATGAATAAAATGTCTACGCTGCTATCGGATGGCACAAGATCGTTGTAATGCTGCAGATATTCATTCCATGTTTAGCATACCAACAAAGAGAGAAAAATAATTATCTGAATATGTAGTGCCTGTAAAGGTCTCATATTAGAAACCTACATATATTTTTTTAAATGTATTTATTTCATTTCTATACAATATGACAAAAATTTAAAGACAAACATGGTTTGTATTTCTAGCAATAAAAAGCGCATTATATATATATATATATAGGATGTCTCAGTAGTGCCCTGACATAGGGTAACTCTGTAATTATCATAGTTACAACAAAATGTAACATAGGAAAAACCATCTCCAAATGTGATGTTTTCAATCTGAAGTGAACGATTTCTTTTTTAAATCGGACGAGCCGTTTGGACTGTACACTCTTTATGCTCCCAATGTTAAATGAAATGCAACGTTTCCATTTGCCTGGACTCACAACATAAGTGAATGAGGTTACTGTTTAAAATGGGGGCTTACCATCGACAAGTCAGCGTAAAAGATAGTAACTTGATTCACTTCTGTTGTGGGCAGTGGACGAAGAGAGATGGTATGCGATGGTATGCTATACCGCCTCTGGTTTTTTAGTGATGAAGGCATACCACCTCTGGTTTTTCAGTGATCAACATGTACCGTCACGGAAGAATAGATGCTAAATGTCTTTAATAAATCAATTTTTATATACAGTAATTGACGAATAGCTTTGCACGTAAAAACATTTTATTTCTTGTGTAGAAATAGTTTCTAAGTTGACAATATCGACATTTTTATCTTTTTTCTACCTTTTGTTTTTAAAATGAGGTGTCTTCAAAGAATTGCATCTAATTTATATTTTGATGTACCTTATTGAATCGTTTCTGTCGTAGTGTATCTTCTTGTCTTAATTCATATTAATGTCGTGTTTTGAGTATGGACGAATTTAGGGGTGGTCTGCTGTTGGGGGCGGATCTTACCGGGGGTTTGAAATGCCCCTTATTAGAGTGGGGGTACGGGAGTTTTCCCGTAGGAAATTGTTAACATAAAAACTCGATTTTTGAGCATTTTCGTGTATAATTCTCTATAATGCAACATAAAGGGATATTTTTAATTTTTTTTTCAGAAAGTTGTTGACGATGGATCAAAAAGTCTTTCCATGTCCCCCTCCCCTCCGAAGCTAAAAAGAAGCACTCCAGTGGTTTTCAGTCATTATGTAAATAGAAATGCAATCTTTGAGGGAACATAACCTCACTGTATTTCAATATTTAGATAGCCGGCATGTCGAGTCAAAATTGTAATAAAACATACCGCCTCTGCTTTTTTCCCACTTCGAACACTAGTTGTGGGTCCAGGTAAATGTCTACGTTGCATTTGCATTTAATATTGGGCGCATAAAGAGTGTACAAGCCAAATGGTTCGTCCGATTTAAAAAATAATCCTTCACTTTAGATTGAAAACATCACATTTGGAGATGGTTTTTCTTCTCATATTTTGTTGTAACTCTGATAACAGAGTTACCCTTTATCAGAAGACTTTTTAGACACCCTATATATATATATACACCTAGGTATATACTCGAGAGTTGTTATATAAACTCTAGGCCTAACCAAGAAATATTGGAACTAGACATGTAATACTCTTAGACCATATTTATTGAACCTTCCTATGATGTCATAACAAATTTGGTATTATTGTCGATTTATATTTTGTTGTTACAGGTTCAGAATGATAAAAGAGTGAGCAAAGCGTAACCAAATGGAGATTTTTTTTTTTTTTTTTTTTTTTTGAAGGCGAGAGCTGTTATTGAATATCTCCACAAGAAAAGGTTTAAAGCGCGGGATAGCCACGCCAACATGATTGCTACTTTAGATGATAATGCCACTTCGTATGCCACAGTGAAGAAATGGGCAGTCAAATTTAAGAGGGGGAGAAGCTCCATTGAATATAACACTCGATCAGGAAAGCTCGTGGAACCACTCACTCAGGAGAGCATTCAAAAGTGAAATTATCATGAATGATAGGCGAATAACCATCAGGCATATTTCTGAGACAGTGGACTTATCTACTGGAGACGTTGGCTGAATTATCATTCAGCATCTGAGCATGAGTAAGGTTTCGCGAGATGGTGCCAAAACTTTTGACATCTGATCAAATGCTCACCAGATGCAACATTTCAAAGGACAATCTTCATCTCTTCCTGACAAATCCAGATGCCCCTCGCATTCGATTCATAACAGTAGATAAGACCATTACCAATCAGAGTCCAAACAAAGTTCCAAGCAGTTGAAACACCCCTCATTCCTCTCCGTAGAAGGCCAAGTCAGTGTCCTCAGCTGGAAAAGTGATGCTGCAGTTTTCTTGGATTTTGAAGGGATAGCGATGGTGGATATCTTCCAAATGGGAAAACAGTGACTGGGAAGTAATGTATATACAAGTCTTCTACGACAGCTATATAATAATATTTGGCAGAAGCTTAGTAGAAACTGACAGCAGGTGTGCTTAGCATCAAGACAATACCCCTAGCCATAAGTTATTCATCGCAATGTCAGCAATTCACGATTGCGGCTACGGATTGGTTCCCCACCCACCTTAAACACCTGATTTGGCACCTTCTGACTTTCATCTCTTTCCAAAGCTCAAAAAGAAGTTGGAAGGTACTCATTTAACACTGATGATGACGTCATGTGTGCCGTAGATGAAATTTTGAACGCCTTAGTCAAATACTTTTATTTATTTATTTATTTTTCTTTTAATTAACGCACGTGGACATCGATGTGCAAAATATGTTGACTTGTCAGGGACTATGTTGAAAAGTAACACCACCCACAAACTCTCTGCTGCTCCCTTCATATGTAGGCTTAGAACTTTTGCAACAACCTTCGTTTGCATACGCATCAGAGCAATGAATTGTACTGAAATTGCAATTGTTTTCTTTCTCCTTGCGTAACTATTTAACATGTATACTAAGTTTTATTGTATATGCTGAGCTAAATATGTTTTACTTGGAACTTGGAAGCTCTAAACGCATGTTGATTATTTTGTATAAGGGTTAGAAAATGAATCATTAGTTTACGGAACTTGTGTGACGGCAGAATGTGCCATTGAAATATACAACTGGGAGTATCTAATTGCTTAAATAAATGAGAAAGATGAAGGTGAATTAAATTAGTGTCTAAGAAACTCGGAAAAAACACAGCGTCAAATAGTAAGCTTCAGAGCATAATGAAAGATTCGAGCAATGGTGATTATGGCGAGACTGTTTAGAACCGTATACTTCAAAAGCATCATTAAGTTTTCCATAATTTGTGAAAAAAAAAAAGTTGTTACATCTATTAAAAGAAAATAATGTATTAGGTACTGTTAAAATTTAAAATTTAATATGTATATCTATGTATACAAGATCCTTCGACGATATTTTGACATTGAATTTGAAAAAAAAAAAGCCACAGGAAGAAACAATTATGGCTAATGAGTTATTAAGAATCCTACTTTTCAATGATAAGACACCGATTCATACAAATTTTCTCAGTGAAAGATTGATTTTTCTTAAATAAAAATGCACCTGAACCATTTCTGCTCGAAGACAGCCCACGTACCTAGCGTAGAGAAGCGGTTCGGTAACCACTTCCTTACCCGTGTGAAGGATAACGTGTGTGAAGTTGGCCCCCCTACTTTCAATTTTGATTCAAAGCCCAAGTCAATCGAGGGACGTGGCACTAGTCCTAAACGGCACAAGACCTAAAAATCATTTCGCGGCACAAGTCCTAAACGGCGTTCGACCTAAAAATCCCTTGTGGCGCTACCATCGCGTCCGTGCCAAAAATACTCACTGTTGTTAGTCTAAGTTTTAGATACACTGTTTCATATTACAGAACCAGATTCTAGCTTAGTTCTTATAAGTAATATGTACAAATACATATTCTATCGTTCTGAAATAAAAAAAGTAAATAAATAAAACTTATTGTCAGGGGTGTAGCCAAGGGGGGCCATCGGGGCCAGGCCCCCCAAATGATTTCCTGGCCCCCCCAAATGACCAGCTTTTAAAACATCATAGTAAAATTATCTCGCTTCAATCATTTAAAAGTAACAAAGTTTATTGACAATTAATAATTTACGGTAAAATAGTATGGAGAAATATTGTTTTTCCATACCAATCGAAAAAAGTATGGTATATCTTCCTTATACCGATCGAAAAATAGGATACTTTTTTGTGACAGCAGATTACACAATTTACTGCGATTTATATTTGACAGTTTGAACACAAACGTATAACAAGGTACCATAAATACAGCAATAAAACAAAGGTACTAAACTGATTTGTAAGTACAGTATATTTTTATATGTTTTAACAAGTGTTTTAAAAGACATAGAGGATGGAAAATTTGGTGAGAACAATGGATTCTCTTCAGTTTGGATTTCATTCAGTTTGGATTTCATTCGCTCTCTTTTATTTCTACTCAGTGTAATAAAATAATTATGTTTTTTAGTCACGAATAATAAATAAATATTTTTGTCAGGAAACCGTAAAGAAATTAAGTGAAATTTCAAAGAAAATCAATCTTGTGTAGATAGGTTCTGTATACAAGGTCTTATATTTAAATATAAAGGTAACCAATAAAAGTTTTGTTGCTTTTTCATTCACCACCTTCGAACATCAATATGTCACCTAAGACTACCTGGAAGATCAAAAATAGTCCCCATCAGCATCGACGACCTTCTGAAAACGTTCTGGAAGGCCATGGAATCCATTGCGGTAGAACTTGGTGGGCCGTGAAACGAAGAAGGTACCAGGTGCATTTTGAACTTTTACTAGGGATTTGAACTGGCGTCCTCTAAGGTGATTGTCCAAAGAAGAGACAGGTGATAATCGGACGGTGCAATACCCGGGGAATATAGTGGTTGCAATATTGTTTCCCATCCAAGGCCGAGAATGGTGTCCTGAGTAATCCTAGCCATGTGGAACTTAGCGTTGTCCCGTAAACGAGGACCCATTTGCAATTCAGAAGTGACGGCTTCAGAGTTTCTAGTTTTTTTCTTGAGCACAGTTCAACTGCTGACACTATACAGTTGCATTGATACTCTGTCTTTACGCAAGTTGACGGTGTATCTGAATTGCCACAACCAGGTAGTATGTTGGATATACCGACAGCGAGAACTGACGTTCGCCTTATCTCCACTCGCATTCAACTCACGGTGTGAGGTCCAATTGAACACAGACTAGGGATGCGCACGAGACAAGATTTGAGACTGTCTCGACTCGAAAATGTGCCGTAAAATTGATGTCTCGACTCGAAAAATATATATATTTCTATTGGAAGAGCTGTGTCTCGACTCGAATTTTGTCAGGAAAATTCTGTCTCGACTCGACTCGAATGCATCCCTAACACAGACCTCTACGAAAAGGGACAGAACTTTCTTGGTTACCTTTATAGTTATGATGCACAAAAGTATAGCGTTTGGTCCCGGGTAGTAGCTCTTGATTAAGCATAATAAAAACTACCTTGAATATAATTTATGGAGAAAAATAATAATAATAATAATAATAATAATAATAATAATAATAATAATAATAATAATAATAATAATAATAAAGAAGAAGAAGAATCTAAAATAGTATTTTTAGTTTTCCAGAAGGAAACCAAAAGTTTCCTTTCTTTCAGGCCTCAAAAACATTAGCAGCAACACATTTTTTTTTTTTTTGGCTTTGTTCATTGTGGCTGGGCCCCCCTCAAAAACGACGGGTCCCTCCTACACAAACCTACTGGCTACACCCCTGTTTATTGTTCTTTCTTGCTGTTTGCATGATAGCATTTGTGTGGTGACAAAATATTAAGTAACTATCAAATGTGATTCCCAGATCTTTCATAATGTGTTTTTTTTTTTTTTATTTTATTTTATTCCCACAACATTGACCTCGTATTAGTAACATAATGTTGTGTTTTAGTTATATATGTCATAAATTTTCCTTTCTTTGTGCTGATTTGAAGTAAATTATTTTTATACATGTATTTATAATATTAAACTCTTTCCGTAGCAAATAGTTGTCATACTCGTATTTAGGTCTAATTACTCTTTACTCGTTACCATTATTAATAATAGTTTTAGTATTACTAACATAGCTGTTATCGTTGCAATTAACTATTATTAGTAATAATAATAATAATAATAATAATAATAATAATATATTTCAGATATGCTACATTTTTGAGACCTGAGCCTTGATTGTACGTGAAGTTAAATCAAAGGTTATGCCGCGGACGGCAAATGATGGCTTAACACCCAAAACAAACTCTCGGCCCCCAAGTTTGGGTTAGTCTGTGTTTAATAATTACAGCAAATTAATAATGTTTATAATAGAATGTGAAAGAAACACTTTTTAAAAAAAATTAAACTCCGTCAATATGTTAAAATTATTAAAAGAACCTAATTAATCATCCACTTTGTACTCTTATTTGCTTAACTGGACGAACCCAGACCTAAAGGAAAAGAGTTTTCTGCCAAATCTCATAAGCAGTGGGAAATTTTAATACTATAGGAATTGACCCTCCTTCCCTCTTAGAAATGTAATTTTCAAGACGCTGAAACATATATTTTATTACTTTTAGTTAAAAGTTGAAATACCGAGTTTCACGCATCCAGCTTAAGCAAATCCTTCTTTACTTTATAAATATTTTCTGAATAAGTAATAGGAAATTTGAACATTAAAGAAAGTGCACCCTTTGTTCTTTCCCTTTTAAGTGTTGAATTTTCAGTTTTGTTTTTGTTTTGTTTTACAGTGGAAAGTTTATATGCCAAGTTTCATTTTACTAGCTTCAGAAATTTAGGAAATACACTAATCTTTTTTTTTTAAAAAAAAAAAATCTTACCCCACCCTTTTTTACGATACGTATTTACAAAAATTCTTTCTTGTACCCTGCTTTCGTAAGAAAATGATTCTTTAAAATTAAAATTTAACGACTCTACTTGTAGTAGTATGCCCAGGAAGTCACTTATCTTAACTCTTTTATATAAGAGTACAGAAGATAAAGACAGTCAAACTCATGGATTTTCATGAACAGTTTCCGATTTCTTTTGACTTAACTTATTCGTACATTTCCCACAAGCTGTCGTTTTAAATTCATGCACTGTCAAGAAACAGGTTTCAAAATGGTTACAAACTGAAAATATAATAATAATAATAATAATAATAATAATAATAATAATAATAATAATAATAATAATAAATATATGTATTTATGTACATATGTAATATGTATATATTTTGGTTTACTTTTAATGTGAAAAAAGCCTGCTCCCCCGTAAAAGTTTGCAGGCTACATCTGTAAATGATTATGTATTGGTTTCTTCACACGTATTGTGTTGCGTATTACATTAGTAATTTAGCGTTATTTGTTGATTTTTCTTGCTTATATATATATCAAGTCTATCAAAACACACTGTGCAATATAGTAACTGTCTGCGTTCTTAATCGGTATTTAGTGTTCACTTGTGAAATATCAAGTGGGCTTTTGTCCTACCTTTGGAAAGTTAGAGTGGGCTTTTGTCCCACTCTTAATAAAATACACTCCACAGAGCATATATACATTGCAATTCTGAATGCTTGTTTGGTTTCAGAAAAGTTTGGTAAAATATGCTGTTTAATTATTTTTATTAAATTCTTTTTTTAGGAATTTGTCATGGGATAATCAATTATATAATTAATTCTTAGAATGAAATAGGTTATATAATGTAATTCATGTATAACTGCAGAACAGATAATGATAATAATAATTTTAGTAGTACAAATATATAGCTGTTACCGTTGGAATTAGCTACGTTCGTAACATTATTGCCAACTAGTTACTGAATCGTCGCAATTTCATGTAGTAGTGAATTTCAGAACTAAAGCAGGTGGATGAAAAAGGCACCAGGCCTAAACGGCACAAGATCTAAAAATCATTTCGCGGCACTAGCCCTAAACGGCACAAGTCCAGGTCCAGTGCCTATATTTTCAGGTCTTGTGTCGTTTAGGACTTATGAATGTTACCTGTCAATCGTTTGTTTTTCATTTGTTATTGATTGTTTTGAAGAAAAAATAGTTTGTTTCGAGAAACGTAAAGATACATTTAGAAAATTAAGTTGAGTGTAGCTAGCTTTAGATTGGTCCATCCACTTTCAAATTTCAATTCAAAGCCCAAAGCAATCGTTTGTTTGGAAAAATATAAAGATAATTTTATATATAATATACAGATATTTAGATTAAAGACTGGTTTGGGTATTGTATCGAAATTCGAAAGAGAGATAATCGTGATGTTAATCACACACAAACTATTTTTGGATCAAAAGATGCAATACATTTCAATCAATAATTTTCTTGTAGCCATTATATCTGAAGAACTACATATAGTGTCGCCAAACACACACTATCAGTTAATTCACTATGATGCGCTTATTCCGTAGAAAATACGGATCTAGGGTCCGTTCAAAAATTTTGTGGTCCCTGATCCAGAAACTAATTATTGGCCAAGATCGCAATCTTTTTATCCATTTTTTTTTAAAATTCTTGTTTAAATATCACTTCGTATTTCGAAGCAAACTATTTATTTTTCAAAACAATCAATGACAAACGAAAACAAACGACTGACTTGGGCTTTGAATCGAAATTTGAAAGTGGGAGACCAGTGTGAATTTGGCCCCAAAATATTATTTTGTATTTTAATTTTTTTGGAAACAAAATATTTTTCCTTCAAAATAATCAATGACAAACGAAAACAATCAATTTGCTTGAGTTTTGAGTCAAATTTGAAATTTAAGGGACCAGTGTGAAGTTAGCCACACTCCAGCTTAATGTAATAAATATCTACTTACGTTTTTCGAAAGAAACTATTTTGCTTCAAAACAATCAATATCAAACGATGAAAATGATTGCCTTCCTCCAACTTTATTTTGGAACTATCAGTTTATGTTTTCCGAAAGCAACGATTTTTTCCTTCATAACAATCAATAACAAACGAAAAGCAAACGATTAGCTTCGGGTTTAGAATCATAATTTGAAAGTGGGAGCAGTGTGAAATCTCCCTCACTTTATTTTGTAAATGCCTCTTTATGTCTTTCGAAACAACTTCAAAACAATTAATAACGAACAACTAGCTTGGATTTTGAATCAAAATTTGAAAGTGGGGGTCCCTTGTGAAACTGGCTCAAAGTTTTATTTTGTTAGTTAATGACTCCTCCTGTCTTTTCTTACTTCTCAGTGAAACAAGACATTAGAAAAAAATGTTTTCAGTGAAACCAAAACAGTTCCACTAACATATATTTAGGTTTTGGGAAGTAAACGACTTTTTCTTCAAAACAATAACAAATGAATTACTTGGGTTTTGAATTGAGATTTGAAAGTTGCAGTGGGGAACTTCACATATATACACGGATACATATGTAAAACTGGAGTAAAGGAATTGGGTTAAAAAGGGTAACAAACAGAACTTAGAGTTATGTTTAAATGTTTACTATAATTTATGTTGATGTTTCAAATAGATAAAATAACTTTAATATAGCTATTAAAAACAGAGAGAGAGAGGCATAGCGTAGCTTAAACCCTATCTAAAAACGCCACAAATGTCTTGATGATTTAGCATGACGTAAATTTCCCTTGACTTTCACTAGTAATAAGGAAATGTTCGGAGAAATGGAACACGGTATAACTTGTGATTCTAGTGCAATAGATCATTTAAAAAAGGATATCCTACCTCAGTATGAATTTTGTAATCGATTTTATCGAAAAGGAGTTACTATTTTCTTTAAATTATTATTTTGTTCTTCCGTATTATCAGTATAGTTTTGTTTAGAATGTAATTGTATTTAGCCAGCTATTCATATTCCTTCTATTGTCATGTTCCAATTACATTAAAGAATCTTCAAAGACATTATCATGAAGAAGAATACTACAAGTAACAAAATGCAAGGTCCAAATGTATTTTCTTCTAAGTAAATTCGAAGAAACGTACCGTAGTGTTAATCATTTTTCAGAGTGCAGCTAATGAGGAAACGGGGTAAGTGGGAAGGTTAAAAAGGAAAAGTGTATTACAATGCGTGCGTGGTCTAATGAATGTAATTATTTTGGTAATAAGTTAAAAGCAGTCTCACTGTGTTATAACATTTACAGAATAGCATGTTTCGTAATGTGTGGATCAGCTGATAATTTGTCCGTTAGTGGAACTGTTTCGGTTTCACTGAAAACATTTTTTCTAATGTCTTGTTTCACTGAGAAGTAAGAAAAGACAGGAGGAGTCATTAACTAACATACATTGACACCTTCGTAAATCTATGAATTAAAATCTTTCAATTTTTATGTAACACGATTATGTCCTTTAAGTTCAAGGTGACGCCCATTCTTCACAAAGACGCGAATCTTCGATGGATTGCACCTTGTAATTAGAAGCTAAACGTCCGAGACCACTCGCCAATATTGTCACCAGTATTTTTCTTGCTTTTACTGGTGTTACTTCATGAACTTGCTATTTAAACCAGACTCGACAGGGACATAAACATAGAAACTTAATGTACACATATACACACACATAATGTACACAAGAAACCTTTAATTATATACATGGGTATCTCATCAGGTCCTACAGTAGAGGTCTGCACGGGCTCGGTTCGAGCACGTGGGCCTAATCCCGATCCAGTCCGCGGGACGGACTCGGGCCTACAAAGCATATATCATTTCGGGCCCGGGCCGGGCGCGGGCCGTAAATTTTTAAGTATACAACCATATTTCTCGGGTCTTTTCGGGCCTAATTTTGTAAATACTGTACAACAATATTTATTGGACCGTTTTTTCTGGAGAACGTTTGAAGAACAACCGCAAAATTAAACAAATAGTTCTGTGGTTTGGGTCTAAAAGGGCCAATGTCAGTTTTTGACAAAAATGAGATACTCTTCAATTTTAACATCTATAAATGGATGTTTTCTTGTGCAAGAAGAGCAAATGTCAACACGAAATAGTTTGGAATATATACGATTCATATTTTAACATTTCCTTTTCTTGCACAAGAAAATATTTATTTATAGAGATTAAAATTTGACGAACATTTTTTTTTTTTTTTTTTTTTTTTTTGCCAAAAAGTGATATTGGCCCTTTCAGACCCAAGCCACAGAGTTGCTATAAACAAAAATACAATTTTGCGTTAATCATTAAGTTTCTGTAATTCGGGCTTATTTCGGGCTCATTTGATTATTATACGAGCTCGGGCCAGGCTCGGGCCCAAAAACTGAAACATATTTCGGACTCGGGTCTGGCCTCACATTATAAATTCAAGAGCCGGGCCGGGCCCAGGCTAAATATTTCGTCCCGTGCAGACTATCCTACAGCTATTCTGGATTATATATATATATATATATATATATATATATATATATATATATATATATATATATATATATATATATATATATATATATATATATATATTGCTATTTCAATTTCGCGTAAATAAATTTTATTAACACAGCGTTTCTAGGATTTCTTTCCCGTTAGTTGATAAGATGTTTGCCACAGTCAGATATAGTTAATGTGCTGAGAAATATTACGACGCACAACTTTAAGTCTACGAGAGTTGGTCTTACACACAATTTAACAAGAAAATGTTTTAGCTATTACATTCACACTACATTTACACTAAACAAAAGCTTGGTGACTTTATTTTGATCACTTTGTCTCATTTTATATAGGTTTTGTTTCATTAACGTCCAGAAATGATAGAAACAGAAATACTGTATTTTTGATAGTGAGCGAAAATAACTCGGACGAATATTTATTAATAGAAAAAAACTTAGAAGAAAATAATATATAAGTCTATGTATAGTCGACACAGTAAATTTTTCCTTTGTTTCATTTTTTTAAATAATTAATAGAAGTTCATCTATTTTAATTAAGACTATAGTTTATTTATGTCCGTAGTTAACGTTGTGGAACTCGATGCAAGTATTCTTTGGAAGTATATTATCCCTCGCTTTTGATACACACCATGGGTACCTGGTTTGAAATTCTTGAAATAGAAATGGCCAGTGGGAGATGTTTGGTGCAACTTGCAAGCAGCATTAGACAAGTCAAAATAGATAAAAATTTTCCGTAAACCTAGAAGAAATTGTTATAGAAATTATTATTGTTTGCCTGTAAGTTCAGGAAAATGAAGAAAGTAATTTGGCAAAATGACAATGATTTCCACGATAGGGAAATCCGTAGTGACGTCATCAACATGGCCGCCAATAATTTCGACTTACTAAATTTATAAATTTAGAACTTTATTACCGTTCAAGATAGAAACTTCGTTCTTCCTTTATTTCTCAGAGAATACATTGGAGCTTTATTGTAATTATAAACATTTGCAAGTGTATCCGTTGATGTAGTTCGGGGACTGTCAGCCTTTTAGTGGTAGGAACATTGTGACAACAACCAATATATTCCTTTTGACACGGAGAATTGCTAGTCACAAGATGTTTATATCTTGTCCGTGTCCAAGGCCTTGTATGACGTTATAAATCCAAGATGGCCGCTGTGGTATATCTTGATATACTAATTTGGAATTTTTCACCGCAGATAAACAAAAAAAAAAAAATGATCAAATGGGCAAAGATACAGAATACGACTTACTGATTTTTGATAATTTTTATTCATCCGACATTCAAGGTTATAAACAATACAAAAGAGCACAAACAATTATGACCGTGAACTCAATTTACTTTAAAATAAATAAAATCAATTTCGTCAATTATATGAGGTGGTGGAAGGAAAACCTGTTGTAAATCCATTTTTAATCAAGTTTATATATGGCCAGAAAATTGATTTTCCACACCAAAGTGCATAAAATAGATTGTGAACCAAGTCGCAATCGACTTATAGGCCTATTTATGACTCAAGTAAGACGTGCTTTACCCTCCAGTTTATATAATTTGGTGCGCAGAATCCATTCTCTGAACATAAATAAACCTAATTGAAAATGGAATTACACCACATCATATGATGCATCAAAAATTTTAATAAAAAAAAAAATTGAAGTAATGTTGAATGTTTAAAATTCGTGGACATTTTTTAGAAATAAACGGGGAGATTAATCGGCATCAGTACATCTTAATCAGTAGTCATCTTCGTCGTAGTTGTCATAGATCGTCTGTAATGATAAATCAGTTTTACAGTTGCTGCAGTCACTCAGATGGCAGTTTTTGCATACAGAAACTCATGTAAGGCTACGCTTTCGCCATGAACACTGATTGCGCTCCAAGATTTATCGTTGAGCTGTTTTCATCCACAAAATTTGGTAACTCTCGGTCCACTCGTCTGGTCCCCAGAAGCACATAGACACACAGACAGACACGCGCACACAAACAAACTCTTTATTTTATTTATATTAGATTAGATGGGCGGAAATAGGGAACTATATGTGCTATAGGGGGCTATAGGTGTTTTATCTCCAAATTTGCACTACATAATAGCAGTTGATTTCACGAGATAATAGAAATATCAACTACAGTCTAGCCACTAGACGCGTTCCAAAACCAGGTTAGCTGATTCGGGTTCGGTTTAAGATTGAAACAGAATGTGTCGGTTTATTTCAGAAACCAAACCGTAATTTGGTTCAGTTTTGTTTGTGAACAGAAACTATATTGCCACTTTTCAGAATATCCATACATATTTTGGAAAGGTTTAGGAAGATATATAATGTTTTCGTTTTAGGTTAAGGTATTATGAATCTCCTGTTTCACTTTTGAATAGAATTATGATTCCCCATGTTTTTTCTCCATATGGTTTTGTGGGAACACGTTAATGAACAATAGAACATACAACTGTTTTACGGTTCGCTTTGGTTTCGGTTAACCGATTGAAAATGAAATGAAATGAAATGTTTGCGTTTAATGTCCCACAATTATGCCTGTTAGGTTAATGGAGACCATAATTAAAGCAAGTGAATTGTAATGGACAAATTTGTGGAATAAGAAAGTGGGAGGAAACCGGTAGTGTTGCCACGAGACGAGACATTTCTCGTGTCTCGTCTCGTCTCGTCTCGTAAACGAGACGAGACACGACACGAGACAGAACCTTTTAGACGAGACACGAGACGACACAGACTACTTGTCCCGTCTCGAAAACGGGACAGATACGAGACGAGACGGGACGTCTCTTGAAATGTCTCGTCTCGTCTCGTGTCTCGAAAATGAAAACGCTGGCGGAAATGGCCAAGATTGAAATTGCCAGTAGTCATATAGATTGGAAAAGGAGAAGACATGTTTGTGTGAAAACATGTTGAAAGCCTTCATAGAAAAGTGGCCTCTGTCTATTGAATGAAACAATCGTGATACATGAGCTTCCAGGAATATCATCCTTAATGTCTTGTCCCCAATTCCCCTTGCTGTAAACTGAGGAATTCTCATTTTTTTCATTTCTGGCTGGAATGATGACAAACCAAAATCAAAGACAGGGAAGATTTTTACAAGGTCAAGAAACCGAACTACCACGACCATCTTTTCAATTTGAAAACTGGGTAAGGTCTACACTCATTACAGGCTGTAGTTGAAAGTTCTGGCTGAGATGGCGGAAGAAAACAGAACACACTACACTTGTCTTTATTCTCTGGTGGCGGTATTCTTTTTGCTATATGAACCGAAAACGGCAATTGAAGTATGTCATCTTGCAACTAAAATTTTGTCTTCTCTCTCCCTCTCTCTCTCTCTCTCACACACACACACACACACACATGCACATAAAAACACACTTTTTCCATTTTACCAATCGCTCGCTTATTATACAGCAGTCATGTTGTAAAATTCACCTCATTGTTTGGAAGGTGGTCGAAGGACAAAAAAAAAAAAAAAAAAAAATATTATCGACGAACCCTTCAAATTGTTTGCTTTCAGCAAATTTATGATACTAACAATAACATTTTAAGTGAAGAGGTTTTACAGGGGGACCTTCGTTTTGTTACGCGGAAATGTTTGATCTGACCTCTGCGAAATTGCCCTCTGCTTCCATGTTGAGAGGAGGGGAATACTTCCCTTTCCTAGTGAATAATATTCATTAGGACCTGAATTATCTTCAGAAATGGTTTCTTACAGAGTGTAAAGAACATTTGGTATAATATTCATGGAACTCCGTTGAAAGCAGAAAATATCATGAGAATGATCAAAATTCGAACATTGAAGAACATAATTAACAGAAAAGAAATAGGATACCCATAATTTTAAACTTGCTATAAAATGTATATCCTATATTTTTACTAATTTCTTACTCCCATGTAAGTATCCTGGGGAGGATATTCTCTCCAATTTTTTCAGACTGAAATCCTTTTATCCCATACGATTTCGCCCCCTGACACAATACGAAAAAACAAATGCTGTTAAAATCCATATCCATAAAAACATGACCCTTCCGGGACTCAACCCGGGGCCTTCAAGCCGATGGTCTATCGCCGCAGACCGCTCGGCTTGGTATGAAGATGTACGTTGTATGATTGCGAATAGATCACGACAATATAAGAAACTTTAATCCAAAATGGCCACCAAAAATCAACTACTTTTTAGACCACTAGCTAATCTGGGTGTACTGTCATGAGTTTGTTACACAAACAGGGCAACCACCATATAGTGGCACACACCTCGCGCTTATGGGAACAGATTTGTACCATGGAGATGAAGACTGGCCCCAAGCATTCTTTGGTCCGATGTGTCATTCAGCTCCCATTACTATGGCACTTTAAGTAGAGCTTAGTGTGCAGTAATATATAAAATTTCAATCAAATACTTTCCATTACTCAATAAAATTATTGAGTTCCGAGCTTTTTTTTTAAAAAAAAAAAAAAGAATAATTGCAACAAATCTAAATATGCTAAAATGGAAAGTAGTTTTTGGATTGGTATGGAAACCTAAAGGCTGGAATATGTGAAATCAAAGTGTACACACATATCTATCTCTCTATTTATCTATATATCTTTCCATCTTTCTCTCTCTCTCTCTCTCTCTCTCTCTCTCTGTATATATATATATATATATATATATATATATATACAGACACTATAAAGCAAGTGGGCTGCAGTATACAATAGTGTCGGGGATGGTGACACCTTTACATCGAACTTTGCTTGTTGTGTAAACATTATTTGACATTAGTGTCTTCATCTTGGACGTACCTATGAGCAATTTACTGTATATTCGTGTATTGAAACTGGTGAAACAAATTACAATGTTTCAGAATATTAAAAAAAAAAAAAAAAAAAAAAAAAAAACAGGGTCGAGAAGCCTCAGACAACTAACAGCAGAGATATATTATCTTGTAAACTATTTTTCCTTGACTCGTGAGCTTATTTGAATTTATTTTTAAGACCTTTAGGCAACTTTGGCCCACCCCGAATGGATGTTGATGGGAAAATTAGTGGAATGAAGAAAGTGATAGGATACTAGACAACTTCGAGAAAACACACACATACGAAAAATGAAATGAAATGAAATGAAATCTTTGAGTTTTACGTCCCACGGTTATGCCGGTTAGGCTAAAGGAGACGGTGATGATGAGTAATGAATGAAATGGTGGAATGAAGAAAGTGGGAGGAAACGGGAGAACCCCGAGAAAACCCACGCACACGGTGTTTGTCCACCACAAAGTTCACTTGGCGGGGGCTGGGATCGAACCCGAGACCCCAAGCACCAGAGGTGAACGCTCTACCACTGACCTACCGCGGCCCCCACATACATTGGACGTTTGTCCACCACAAAGCTCACATGGCACTAACCGAGATCGAACCGACTACCACATACACCAGAGGTGAAGGCTTCACGGTGTAGCTACCGTGACATTTCTTGTCTTGTGTGTTTTGGGTAATACTTGTAACTTAGTTGTATCTTGATTAGCATGGTGCAGTCGGCTACATTTTACTTTCGTTCCCATGGTATGCTGCAATATTTTTAGGAGACAAAACGAGACAATCGAGACGAGACGAGACGAGACGGGACAGAACCTCTCGAGACGAGACACGAGACGGGACGAGCACATTTTTTCGAGACGAGACACGAGACGGGACATGCTTTGCACGAGACGAGACGAGACAGACTAAAGTCTCGTCTCGTCTCGTCTCGTGGCAACACTAGAAACCGGAGTGTCCCGAGAAAACTCACGACCACAATGTTGTCCACCTCAAGGTTACTTGCCTTGGCAACAAAGCAGGTATCCCACCCATCAGATAGTTCAGTGGTCGGGGTCCCGTGTTCCATCCCGGTGGGAGAGTCAAATTTTAAATGTTATCGGTGGATCGTGTCCCTGTCGTTCAAGGTTATTGAAAATAGCTGTAAAACGAGTATAACTAAGTATAATAGAGATAAGTTGCGGAGGGGGCCGCGGTGGCTCAGTGGCAGAGCTTTCACCTCTGGTGCTTGGGGTCTCGGGTTCAAACCCTGCTCCCGCCAAGTGAACTTTGTGGTGGACAAACACCGTGTGCGTGGGTTTTCTCGGGGTTCTCCCGTTTCCTCCCACTTTCTTCATTCCACCATTTCATTCATATCTCATCATCACCGTCTCCTTTAGCCTAACCGGCATAACCGTGGGACGTAAAACTCAAAAATTTCATTTCATTTCATAAGTTGCGGAGGTACTTTCGGTGAATCAAAATAAGTGTCTGAGGCACCAGGTTCCAGTTAAGGATTCGAATTACTCTTAAGACCACTTCCTCCTTCATGTCCCTGCGTGTTTGTATGTTCTTTTTCTAATTTAAATGTGAATTCTCTGGACTATAGTATTTTATCACGACCGAAATCAGTGTGTTTCGTCATAATCGTAAACGTGAAATTTGCTACATACACGAGCGTTTTCTGAGTCTTACTTAACAGAGCAGTCTTAGGGTAGCGGTGTGAGCATCCGTTTCGTAATTTAGGGGCTAAGTGTTCGACTCCCGCTGAGATAATTAAAAACATTTTATCACTTACTTCTGATGTAAAATAACATGAAAAATACTCAATTTCTCTCGGTCTTACAAGTTAGAGTTGAAACGACTTTCTTCACAGGGGAAATACTAACAACATGACGTCTACAACTTTGATTCGTACTGTCTGAGAATATAACGTGTTTAGTAAACAATTCATGAATACAACAGGATCATCCTTAGGGTCTAATATGAGTCATAAATGTGTTTGAAACGTTATAGTTTTCTAGCAATTATTCCGAACTTCTTGCACTATTACTACTGTTGCTAGAAATAATATTTTCGTTCATTATTTCCAACACGTTCCATATATCCATTCAACCTAAATTTGTAAATAGGTTGAACTATTCTTTTTATATTCGTATATTAAGATATTCATTATTAGAATATCAACATAATGCATGCATAATCCAAAGTCTTTTTACCCAAAGAAAGGGCGTTACTATGTATCATGACGAAGATAAATCCTACTTAGCTTCTGTTAAGGCATCCGAAGTTTCGATATTCATATGGTCCAGAAGTTGACACCTTCTTTTTCCCCTGTCTTTTCCTTCCGGACACTAATCCTTCCAAAGTATCTCATATAAGGCAGTTCATCCTTAGACAGGGTCAAAACAAATTTCTTGTCCTTTTTCCTGTCAGCTTATGTATGCTTATTTGCACTGGAATAGGACGTAATATTGAGGTCTCAAATCTTCATTATTATTATCATTATTATTATTATTATTATTATTATTATTATTATTATTATTAGTAGTAGTAGTAGTAGTAGTAGTAGTAGTAGTAGTAGTAGTAGTAGTAGTAGTAGTACTAGTACTAGTAGTAGTAGTAGTAGTAGTAGTAGTAGTAGTAATATAGAAGACAAATTCCGTATGAGAACAGATTGTGTTAAAATCTGTAAAATCACCTCTAACATTAAGCAAAAAGTTACAAAATAGTCGGGATTGGAAATAAGCGTCCAGACCACCAGGAAATATCCCCTGGGTACGTCCCTACAACTAGTTAAATGTTAAACGAAAGGTTTCCAGTCAAATTTCATGTCGAAAATAGGGCTACTGAACTCACAAGAGCCCTAAGAAAAATTAAGATTTTAAGTTTTACGTTCCATGGTTATGCTGCCTAAGCTAAAGGAGATGTCAATGATGAGAATGAAAGAAATAATGGAATAAAGAATGTGAGAGGAAACAGAACACTGAGAAAACGTACACACACGACGTTTGTCCAGCACAATGGAATAGATCCAGGAACACAAGCTCCAGAGCTGAGCGGACTACGATTAAAACAACCATAAAGAAAGTGTGTAACCTTTCTGGAGAAGGTGAACCATTAAATTCCCAGAACTTCAGTCATGATATATATAAATGTTTAAAGTTAGACAAGACTTACAAAAAAGTCGGGATTTTGGGGAGACTCTCCGGCCCTCCAGGCACACCTCTAGAAATGCCCAAATTTTAAACGAAAGCGTTCTACTAAAGTTTCGTGTAGAAAGTATTCTACTGTACGTTAAAAAATAACTGTAATAAAAATAACTGAATACCACTGAACAGTAAGACATATAATAAACTAACGTTTGGGATCTGCAGAAGTAATTATAAAGGCTTTGCTACAAAACTACCTACACAGACCATAATTCGATTAGCTCCGAAATACAAATTAACAAAATAGCGTATAAGATTCAGACTGCAGAGCAATAGTTACTTAAAGAATAGACAAACTATTTCGAGAATTGAGATAAGATGTGAAATGTGTATGATTCTTTTCATTTCGTCTCGATTCTCATCTCAAAAGTGAGACGATAATTTGAGTTAGCCTTGTCTCGTCTCGAATGTAAAGTGTTAATTCTCGTCTCGATTTTGTTTGTTTTGTTTTAGAAACAAGATGAGAAATTCCTCTTCTCGTTGGTACCACTAAACAAAAAAGAAATATTCTTGCCAAATGTCACGTTTCTGCTTGTAATGGTTTGACCTGAGCGATAATAAGCTCCTGGTATGACCTGAGCGATAAATTGTAATCTTCTACGAGATACTTATTATTATTAGTTTATTGTTATTCGTATTATTATTACTGAAAATTCAAGTATTGAAACATCTGAGTATTCAAATATCTGAAGATAATAAAACGTGTGCCATCGCCGATCAATCGACACCAAAAATTCTAAAGTAAAAAAAAAATGCTTGCCAATTTTTGGATCCGATCCGAGGACCTTCAAATTACTCGTCGAGCGCCTTGACCACTGAACCACGTTCACTACGCGGTAATTGACTCTTTTGCCTTTGCCACCTATCTTCAGGACCTCGCATCTGATTTGCCCTATCTTTCTCACCCAGTCGACAAAGTAAATATGGACTCGCCTCACAACCTAATATTCACCACACGCAACCTGAGAACAATCCTCTTACTACACCAATCTTGATATCCAAGATGACTTTTGTAGTAGTGCACAAGCAGAACACTGCTCCTGAGCTGGATTCAATTATCTATCGTCACGTTAAAGGAAGTCCCTACATAGTTTCTCTTATCTGTACCTTTATTCTTCCTATCGGTTCTGTGCTTGGAATATCTTTACAGTCCCATTCAGTTAACGTCTGTGTTTTGCAAAGTATTGTACCGTATTATCTTTAAACGTCTTTATTTTCTTTATTCTTTCTTTCCTTATTTTTTCTTTATCTATTTTCCACTTCACAACATACTTTCGAACAAGCTGGTTTCAAACCTTAGTTCAGCATCAACGATCAATTACTTTTCCTCTCAAATTCCGTCTATAACCATTTAACACAGGCAATAAATCTTGCTGGCTCCTGTTTGATTTAGAAAAGATGTTATGCAACTCATTTATAAAGTCAAGGAGCTAAAACTACCGACTGGCCAATGTCTGTATCAACTCCAGTTTCACATTTTTCTTCCCTCTGATATTCCCCAAGGATCAACTTTGTAGCTCTTAATGTACATTCTCTTTGTGGACGACTTTCCTCCCGTTTCTGCTCCTATAAAACTTTATCAATATAGAGAAGACATTGTACTCTTTCCCATTGGAAAAAAAATTGATTAACTTAATCTGGCTTTACAAGACGCTATTGATGTTGTCTTCACTGATGCTCCCACTGACGCCTAAAAATAAACTCGGTCAAAACTCAAACTATTGTGTTTCTTTCTCGACATCGTATCCATCGCAAGCCTAATCTTTTGATGCTCACCGTTCAAGCTGTATCATATAACCTATCTCGGCCTTAATTTCGATCACCGTTTGAACTGGTTAGCACGTCTGCAAGCTACGTCCAAAGAGGCATATGTTCATTTAAATTTGCTGAAAAGCCCTTCCGGCGCAACCTGGGGCCTCAATGCTAATACGAATTTCAACACCTATATATTTATAGTTTTTCTCTGTCATATACTCACAGTTTCACAACCTAATTGTCTGGGCCACCTTTGCATTCTTGAACGCATAGCTTTTCGTATTAAATTACTCAGTTCAACTCGGCAGCTATATACTCGTCTTCATTTTACACACATCCTGTATCATCTAGAAACTCTTTGTAGAAAATACATTACCCGGCACCTGCAAACCACTTCTGCAGCAAACTTTCGAAGACCACGTCCGAAGTTTCTTCCCTTCTGGTGTTCTCTTTCTTCTACTCTCATTATTATTCACTCTGTACCTCTACTCTACAGACTGATTCCATATATTACGAACATATTCTACAGATGCTCATCTACCTCACATGTGGCCATAAATGGCGCAGTAATCTCTACCGTTCTAAGAGAGCACTCTTCGTCTTCACTGATGAGTAGTGTCGCTCATAGGCGAGAAGGTAATATGCATTTGTGAAGCTAACATAACTCATGTGTTGTGATATGGTCCGCACTTCAATCAATCTGAGGTCATCCACCCTTGCAATTTATATACAGTATATCATTAACGATCTGTATATATATTCATTTCTCCTTCCGAATGATCATTGTTACAAATCATACCCACAATGATTTGATTTATAATAAAGTTATTTTTACCTGAACTGTCCATATCCTATGGCATATAGAAAAATGCCATAATCTCCCTAGTTCCAACATCTCTTCCTTTATAAATGGCTAACCCTCTTGCTAGTTGGTAGCTTCAGCTAGCGGGACAAGAAAAGAAAAAAACTATTGAAGACTGTACTTACACCGGGAAATTATGTGTTTAACGTCCCGTTCAGCAGCGAGACTATATAACTAACTAACTAACTAACTGTATGGCCTATGGAACCCGGAGGTTCAATGCCGCGCTCACAAAAGCTCTCCACTGACCTCTTTCCTTATCTAACTGCATCCAGTTTCTACTTTGTATTCCAATCTCTGCGAGATCCATCTTAATATTGTCCTCCCATCTGCGCCTAGGTCTTCCTAATGGTCGTTTTCCGATTGTTCTTCCAGTAAAGACTTTGAAATCGTTTCTACTTTCTTCCATTCTAGCTACCTGATCTGCCCACCTAAGCCCCCTAGACTTGACGACCCTAACAATGTTGGGTAAACCGTATAAATTATGTAGTTCCTCGTTATGAAGTTTCCGCCATTCCCCATTACCGTTCCTCTTGGTTCATAATATTCGTCTCAGGATCTTGTTCTCATATGCGTTCAGTCTATGTTCTTCTCTCAGAGTAAGGGGGATGCGGCACAGGATCGACACGGCATACGACCGACAATTCAGCTCAGAAACCTGTTTCGGTCCTGTGCCGTGTCGATCCTGTGCCGTTTCGGTCCTATGCCGTGTCGATCCTATGCCGTGTCGATCCTGTGCCGTTTTGCTCTCACGCCGCTGCTCTGAAATAATTTAACTTTTAATCACGTGCCTAAAAAAATAATATTTTTATTATCTGTTTAATCTAAACGGCACAGGATCGACACGGCATAGGACCGAAACGGCACAGGATCGACACGGCATAGGAACGAAACGGCACAGGATCGACACGGCACAGGATCGACACGGCACAGGATCGACACGGCGCAGGACCGAAACGGCATAGGACTGAAACGACGCACGATCCCCACTGCGTAGTATCTCTAAAACCAAATATTTATTTCTCATAAAAGCAATCAGAGACCTGTCAATTGATTTTAAAATATAGGAATTATAAGCTATTTACTATATGAATATTAATAATTGTGAGTGACAAAAGAATGATAGTGCTAAATGGACAAAATATAATTTCTTGTGTGCTTGGTCAAAAGCATTTCTATATGTATGGAATACTTATATTTATTATTATTATTATTATTATTATTATTATTATTATTATTATTATTATTATTATTATTATTATTATTATTATTATTATTACGTTTTAACTCGTTTTGAAATCATGGCCTGATTCCACTAGAAAGCGAAAGCCATGAGAAATGTAAGCTAAGTAGTAATATGGAATACTTTTAATGTTGCTCACTAGAGGAAACATGCTCGCATGTCTTCTCGTCTCGATATCGAGACCACAAGAGACTTTTTTAATAAGAAGCTCAGTTGGGAAGTAATAACTGAGCCGATGGCTCGAGCCGGCTCGCTTGGGGTGAACCATCGGCTCGAGCTGGCTTGGTTGGATGAACCATCTGCTCGGTTCGGCTCATCTGGGCCGAAGGCTCTTGCTGACACGGTTCGGTGAGCTGTTGGCTCGGCTCACTTCTCGGTTCGGGTCCATAGTGAGTGAGCTGTGAGCCCAGCTGCTCAAGTTGTTTACAATTGTAAACCCGGGCCGAACAGTTTTGAAGATATTTGGCCAGTGCCCTATAACTTTTAACAATGTTTGGCTCGAGCCCGAATACTCAACCTAAACCCTCAACCCAAATTCACAAGCTCGTGAACAATATCCTTGACTCCTAGAATTCGCGACTACCGAGGTTAGCAATCAACTAGTTTTTTAGTATTCAAACACAGACCGCGTTTCTTTCATGTTTAAACACAGTGTTGTTATAATTATAATTATAATTATTATTTATTATTATTAATAATAATAATAAAAGTTGTACTAGTATCATTGATAACCTATATTGTCTATGCAAGATACTTGAAGAGAATACTCGAAACTACAAACCAGATTTGGTTCGACTCGACCCGAATTCGAGTCGAGTTGGAGGAAATTTTTCGAATCGCGTTCAAAGATGTCTGTTTTTAGTCGAATCGAGTTTCAAAGAATACTCGCTCGTACTCACTCGTGCCCATCGTAGGATGACCACATTCTAACAATCGAAAAGTAGGACACAAGTATAATAGTACTGTATATGATATCTTACTGCGTCGGCAATACGCATATCATTATTTCAATTAATGTTAACCTTAAGTTAATGAACATTTTTGTTAAGAAGAAGCACTGAACAAAATTATTAAAGGAATTAAACACAACTCCAAATGCTTTGATGAATAACAAATTGGTTTATTTTATGAACGTACAGTCAAAGTTCGTGTTGGGCTAAATAATAATAATAATAATAATAATAATAATAATAATAATAATAATAAATTTCGAAGCGTGGTATTATTTTAAGAAATGAAAGAAAATTTAGACCGGCACAAAGGAACTTCTATTTAACTTGGTTAGCATCACTGTCATAAGTTCAATAAGAAACCTTTCCTACTTTACTGATATCTCAACAAGGCCTTCTCAGTAAAAGCGATGTATTGTAAAAAATGGTTTGTTGATTGTTCTCCATCCCTAGTCTTCTGAGGAGTGTTAAAAAACACGGCGGTTCATCATTCAGGAAAAGAGTGTGTTTGATTCAAAATATTGTGAATAAAGAATGAAACATTAAGATATTGCAAATAAATTAACTCTGGACATTTCGCAGGACATTTTAAAGAAGAAGGATATTTCTCGATTTCCTAGACATCTTCGCAACACGCAGGACAGCTCTTTGAAAAACAGTACTGTACTGCGAAAATCAGTACGTCTGGTTACCCTAGCCCATCCCTACGAGTAACGCAGTATGGCATTTTAGCCAATGTTACCTTATATGAAAATATTCATAACTTATAGCTGTCAAGTAAAAATCTGTCCTTGCATTTACATAAAGCAATTCAGAAAGGGCAATAATAATAATAATAATAATAATAATAATAATAATAATAATAATAATAATAATAATAATAATAATAATAATAATAATAATAATAAAAGCGATAGTAATAGTAGTACGGAAAATTGAAGTGATAACATTTGTTCACATATTCTAAGTTTCAGACCTAAAAGTAACGCGTTACTTTCGAAGTAAAGTAACAGTTACTTTTTGGGGGCAAGTAACGCGTTACATTTTAGGAAAAAGTAAAGTAACTTGTAACGCGTTACATTTTTACATGTAACTTACCCAAAACTGTCCATGGGAAAATTGTTCACTGCTCGGGCCAAGATTGTTTCTGACTGTCGACAGATGGATGCCGTTTATGGCAGACCTTTGCCTGAAGTACTGCCCAAAGTTTGTAGTCCAACGGGTTAAGATCCGGGCTGCTAGAAGGCCAATCAGTGGTAGAAATGAAGTGAGGGACGTTCCGCGCCAGCCAGTCCTAAGTTGGTTTCGCTGTGTGGCCTGGAGCGGAATCCTGTTGGAAGGTCCACCTTTCTCCAGGGAACATGGTAGCAGATAGTGGTTACACTATAGGTGTTAGCACTGTGTTCTGGTATACCTTGGCAGATGTTTTAACACCTTGTTCGCAAAAATACAGCTGGGTTGTGCTTGAGTAGCTCACTCCCCACCAAACCATCACTGAGGCAGCATGATGTGTCGGGTGTCATCCAGAAGTCCTAAACGGCAGAACTCCTAAAAATATAGGCACTAGACCTGAATTTTAGTACTTCTGCAGTTTAGGACTTGTGGCACGGTATGATTTTTAGGATTTCTGCCGTTTAGGACTTGTGCCGCGATATGATTTTTAGGACTTCTGGCGTTTAGGACTTCTGCCTTTTAGGACTTGTGCCGTTTAGGTCTTGTGCCTTTTTCATTCACTTGCTTTAGTTCTGAAATTCGCCACCACCCCACGAAATTGCGACGATGCAGCAACTAGTTGGCAATAATGTCACGAACGTAGCTAATTCCAACAATAACAGCTATATTTGTACTACTAAGATTATTATCACTATCTGTTCTGCACTTATACGTGAATTACATAATACAACTTATTTCATTCTAAGAATTAATTACATAATTAGTTAAGAAATTCGTTTCTTTCGAATGGAGATACGAGAATCCCAAGACAAATTCCTAAAACAAAAATAAATAAATAAAAAATTGAAAAAATGTTTAAAAAGCATATTTTACCAGACTTCTGAAAGCAAGAAAACATTCAGAATTTCAATATATACTGTGTGGAGCGAATTTTATTAAGAGTAAGACAAAAATCCACCAAAGTTTACTTAATGAAGACAAAAGCTCACTAGACATTTCACGAGCGAACATTAAATACCAACGGTATACATAAAGAACGCAGTAGATTTAAAATTGAACAAAGAACATTTACTATGCAATACATTGGGTGACATTCATAAGTTCTAAACGGCACAAGTCCTAAAAATATAGGCACTAGACCTAAATTTTAGGTCCTGTGCCATTTTTGCAGAAATTACTACATAGTCATTTAGGGGTGTAGCCTGCAATTTTTCTAGGGGAGCTTGATTTTTATATATTTAAAGCAAATCAAAAGTTTATTTTCAGATTACGAAAGCTTCAATAAGACAATAAATTTATACATATTACACATGTACATAAATACATAATATTATTGTATTTCTTTACTTCCTTTTTGAAACCTGGACCTTGACAGAGCGTAAATTTAAAACCACAGCTTGTGGGAAATGTACGAATAAGTTAGTTATAAGAAATCGGAAACTGTTCATGGAAGTCCATTTGTTTGACTGTATTTATCTTCTGTACTCTTATATAAAAGAGTAAAGATGAGTGATTTTTGGGCATACTACTACAAGTAGAGTCGATAAATTTTAGTTATAAAATATAATTTTCTTATGAAAGCAGTACATAAGAAAGAATTTTTGGAAATAAGTATCGTAAAAAGGGTGGGGTAAGATTTTTTTAAAGGGTAGTGTATCTCGCAAGTTTCTAAAGCTAGTAAAATAAAACTTGGCATATAAGCTTTCCTACTAAAAAAAAACAACTGAAAATTGAAAATTGAAAATTGAACACATAAAAGGGAAAGAGCAAAGGGAGCACATTTTTTTATGTTCGATTTCCCCATTACTTACTCAGAAAGTATGTAAATAAATTAAGGAAGGATTTGTTTAAGCTAGATGCGTGAAACTCGGCATTTGAACTTTTAACTAAAAGTAATAAAATACTATATGTTTCAGCGTCTTGAAAATTACACTTCTAAGCGAAAGGAGGGTCAGTTTCTATAATATTAAAATATCCCACTGCTTATGAGATTTGGGCAGAAAACTCTTTTTCCTTTAGGCCTCGGTTCATCCAGTTAAGCAAACGAGAGTACAAAGTGGCTGATTAATTAGGCTCTTTTAATTATTTTAACATGTTGACGTAGTTTAATTCTTTTAAAACTGTATTCTTTCACATTCTATTATAAACATATTTCATTTGCTGTAATTATTAAACACGTTTAATAAACATAAAACAGACTAACCTCCGGTCCCGGCCAGAATATGTTTTTGGTGTTAAGCCATCATTTGCCGTCCGTAACATAACCTTTGATTTAAACTTCACGTACTATCAAGACTCAAGTCTCAGAAATGTAGCATATATGAAATATACTACTTCTACTACTACTACTATACTACTACTACTAAATATTTATAACAATAATAATAGTAGTAGTAATAATAATAATAATAATAATAATAATAATAATAATAATAATAATAATAATAATAATAATAATAATAATAATAATAATAATAATAATAATATGTACTTCTGAAATACATATGTATCTATGTGTTATTAATTCTTTCATAATCTTGAAAGAAACTTTTGATTTGTTTTTAGTTTGTAAAAATGAAGGCCCTCTAGAAAAACTTGCTGGCTATACCCTGAATGACTATGTATTGGTTTCTGTACACGTATTGTGTTATCACTTACTAGTCTAGTGTTATTTTTAGAACAAAACAATGGCTGTCTCGTGTACACATACTGCATTGCAGAAATACTGTACAAGGTACCTCTGAGTATTTCAGTTATCCTACCTTCTCCGAAACAGAATAAATCGATAATTTGAAATTCTATTTCTTTCTTTCCTTGTGCAACACGCGCAAAACCTTGAGTATCGTCGAGTTTCATTCCTTCTGTACTCGTAGTTATTATCTTCCACGAATTTACGCATTACGGGGAGGAAATCTTTTAATCTAGCTTACTTTGGCTCAAATTATATTCACATAATTTGTGGGAATCACTATTGTTATGTGAAGAATCCCTTATACTCTAGTTCATCGTACATGATCTTTTGCCCCTGACTGTCTTATGCACGTCGTTATAAACCTACTCTGGATCAAAGTTATTTTTTTTTTCATTTTTACACACTCTTAAGTTGAACAGGAAGCCGTTGATTGATCATCCGTTACCATTGGCATAGAAGTTATAATTATGATAAGCTAAAGACTTCGTTTCATTTAAATTCTTCTTCCGAGTCCAGGAATCACCTCCAGACGTTCATTACATTAATGAAGTTACACACTATATATATAATGATAAAAAATAATACCAATATTAGTGTCGATGAAATAGTATTTGGAGTCACTCAGACGAACAGTAACACTCCCGATGCAGTTTAAATCCATACTCAGATTCCATTGCCCTTTATGCTCAAAATGAAACTATTCTCCCCGTGCGAAGAACGGGTATTCTGTTAATAATTTATTATTAAACATCACACCATAAAATACAAAGTGTATCACGTAATGTACACGTTATACTGTTACTTGCTTAATGTATAAATGGAGGATGAAGGACTATTATTGGATCAAAAGATCCAATATATTTCAGACAATAAATTTCTTGTAGGCTTTATATCTGGAGAACAACATATAGTGTACCCAAACATAAACTATGACTGAACTCAGTATGATGTGCTTAGTGCCTGAATAAAACGAAAGCTCGATTTAGGGGCCATTCAAAAATTCTGTTGCCCTTGATCCAAAAAATCTAATATATTTCATTCAATTAAAAAAAAAAAATCTTGTACGTCTTATATCTGAAGAACTACATATAGTGCAGCCAAACCAAAACTATCACTTAACTCAGCATGATGTGCTTATTCCGAAAGTAATACGAAACCTTGATTTAGGGACCGTCCAAACGTTTGTAGCCCCTGATCCAAAAAGTCCAATATATTTCATTCAATCAATAATTTTATTGTATGTCTTATATATGGAGAACTACATATAGTGTAACCCAACCCAAGATATCACTTAACTCAGTGTGATATGCTTATTGCGTAAAAAATATGAAAAGTCGATTTAGGGACCGTCCAAAAATTTTGTGGCCCGTTATAAAAAAAAATCCAAAATATTTAATTAATCGAAATTTTTCTTGTACTCCTTATACCTGGAGAACTACATATCTGGAGAAAACTCGATTTAGAGACCGTTCGAATATTTTATGGTAACTGATCCAAAAATTAATATTAGCCAAGATCATAATATTTTGATCCATTTTTTAGATCATTCCTAAAATTCTTGTTTTTATCCAATCTTTCTTTTAAACAGTATCACTCTCTTTGTTCTCAATTTGAAATTTATCAAGCAATTATAAAGCATTGCTTATTATCCAATTTGTATTCGGTGTAGAGCTTCAATTTTCTCAAAGTTTCAAATAAGATAATGAAATATGATTTACTATCGGAATTCGTGTCAGGTATTATTATTACTTTTATTGGTGCTTTCCTTTCTTTCAATTGTTAAAACAAGAAACTTCCTTGCACTGTCATAAAATATGTGCTCTTTTCCAATAGCATAATAAGTGCTCATATAATTTTGAACTTTAAAATTAAGGATTGAATCAGTACAAGAAGTACAATTTGGATAACGAATGACTTATAATTGATGTTTAGTGGCGTACTGAAGTAAAGGGATTAAGGACTTTGAAACCCCCCTTGAGCACGGTATTATGCAAAATTAAGCAACTTTATCATATTAGCACGTTTATATATATAAACACTTGATATTATATAAACTTGTGTTCCTAAAGCCCCTGAACCCCCTAAACATTTGCGTAGAGTACTGATTGTGTTTCTCTTATTATTTTAACCGTTTTATGCTTTGAACGAAATTTGAAGTGCAGGAACCCTGTGAAGGTGACCACCTTTACTATAAAAATTTCTTTAATGGTTCTTAGTTTTTCTTCAAAACAATCAATAACGAACGAAAAATAAATGATTGAGTTTGATTTTAAATCGAAATTTGAAATACCACCAAAAAGTTGGCCCACCCAACCTTATTTTGTAAATGACTCTTAATAATTTTCAAAACAAACTATTTCCTCTTCAAACCAATCAATAAGAAAGGAAAACATGTTATTAGCTTGAGTATTGAATCGATATTTAAAAGCAGAAAAAACAGTATGAAGTTGACCACCAAATGTATCCTGGAAATAGATATATTTTACTGGTTGTTTTGAAACAAGTGATTTTTTCTTCAAAATAAGCAAACCGCCCCGAAACAAATCACCTTCATCAACATTATTTCTTAATTATATTCTTATGTTTTTCGAATCAAATTACTTTTCTTCCAAACAAGCAACAACAAATCCATATCAAACGATTGATTTTGGTATTGAATCGAAATTTGTAAGTAAAGGAATCAGATTGAATTTGATCACATTCTAAATTTATTTTGTAAATCTCTTTCTCTATTTTTTCGAAACAAGCGATTTGCTCTTAAAAACAACCAATAAGAAACGCTTGGCTTCGGTTTTGATTCGAGACTTTAAAGTGGAGCCAATATGAAATTCCATCACCCATTTCTCTTGAAAAGACTCTTTATGTTTTTCGAAACAGACTATTCTTTTTCAAAATAATTAGTAGCATACGCATATCAAACAATTGATTTTGATTTTCAATCAAAATTTTAAGTGGAGGAACAGGGGTAAATTTGGCCATATACCAACTTTATTTTGTAAACATCTCTTTATGTTTTAAGAAAGATACGATTTTTACTATTTTTCTTCAAAAAAGTCAATAACAAACGAAAAACAAACGATTGGCTTCCGATTTCAATTCGAAATTTGAAAGGAGGCAACTTAACATAGGTGCATTGCTTCGCTTTAAAAAAAAAATCCAAACGCAAATTCTAAGCCTACAGTTTTAAAATTGCAGTTACATGTACATACTTCAACTTAGTATACATAAAAAATTACAGCATTATAAAAATATCAGACAAATAATATTATTTTTTCGGTACTGAAAACCTCAAATCAACTATTGGAGTTATTTAGCGTATTTTTTTTAATATCACAAAATTAAAGGTGTATTTATTACGGCATGGATATATTACGCACAATATTTTTATACAATTTGTATATATATATATATATATATATATATATATATATATATATATATATATATATATATTAAAAATAGACCATTTAGAATTATTTACCCTTACAATTTTTTATATCCACAAATTCAAGGTGAGGGATATGCGATATTGATATTTTCAGAAAGTGTTGACCACCCTACAGAATGTCGATCCTGTGCAGTGTCGATCCTGTGCCGTGTCGATCCTATGCCGTTTCGGTCCTGTGCCGTGTCGATCCTGTGCCGTTTCGGTCCTATGCCGTGTCGGCCCTGTGCCGTTTCGGTCCTATGCCGTGTCGATCCTACGCCGTTTCGTTCCTATGCCGTTTCGATCGTATGACGGTTCTCTCCTATATATCCTTGAGAAAATAATTGTTACTTAATATTGCGTAATTATAAAATAATGTATTTTTTATTATTTCGATCGTATGAAAGTTCTGCTGTCGATCCTATGCCGTGTCGATCCTGTGCCGTTTCGGTTCTGTGCCGTGTCGATCCTATGCCGTGTCGATCCTACGCCGTGTCGATCCTATGCCGTGTCGATCCTACGCCGTGTCGATCCTATGCCGTGTCGATCCTACGCCGTGTCGGTCCTGTGCATGTAACCCAGAGTAAGCGACCATGTTTCGCAACCATACAGAACAACATGCATAATTCTATATGAGGCCGGAGAAATTATATGTGATGAAGCGCATTCTGTTATATTTCGAACGTAATATTCCAATGAGATGTTAAAAACGCGTTTTGAGAAACTATGTTAAAATGTTATATTTTTCTCATAGTCCTTTTAAGATCCAAACTATAATGGCGAGAAATGAAATATATATAAATATATAAACTAGTCATTACCTACCTTAGAAAACAGAATTTAACCAAATAAAAAGTGGAATCTGAACAAATACCGGTATATCGTACTACTGAGATCCAGAATTCATCTCAATAGTACAAGGAATAGTCAATAGTCAATGGTGCAAGGAATGAATTGCAATTAGATAGACTATTGATAGCAAATAATGATAGGAACTAGCAAGTTTGTAGGATAGGGAAAAGACCTGGAAAAGATTCCCACTTCTGAGAAGAAAAAAAAATGTTACTATGTAACTTTGTAATAAAGATTCTTCTAAAAGTGATTAACAGGTAAATTCGGTTATACGACCCACTCCATTCTTTCCAAAAGTAAAAGTAATGACATGAACCAAACTGAATCTAAACATGGTAATGACCCATGTCTTATTTTGAAATAATTAAATTGAAATGATTTACTGTAGTTTCTTTTTTAAAGTGTCAATTAAATAGTCACAATACTTTTAAATCTGAAAATTGCCTCTACGCTAGCGGCATCTACTGGCATTAGGAAGGCAGAAACTCCAGACAGCGTCACCTATTAGCTTGACTGCGTACTATTAGGAATTAGCCTTATTCATATATTGGCATATCTTTTTATTATAAATAAGATTGTAATCTACAAGAATGTTTTAAGTGTTAAACGAATGTAGAACCTATAAACGAAATGTTAAGACGTAAAAAAATATACTTTTTTTAGGATAAATTTTCTCAACTTTTCTCATTCGAGCTATCCTGTTAATATTTTCTTTCTACGAGTAACAACCTGCCCTTGACCCTGGCTTCCGTATGTAGCTCAATTTCTACAAGGCCATACTTATCTATGTGGTGTGAAAGTTTTCTGATATATAGTACAGAAGCGTTCTTTTATCTTTCATCACAATTAATAATTACTTTAATTTAGATTCATTATTTTCGTTTTATGACGTCTGCTGCGCGTGAGAAAGGGCACAGGGTTATTTACTTAGAATTCCGTTTTAAAACTATATTTACTATTCAACTGTTGCAATAAAAACAGGTGTGTATATAACCTATGTTACGTAACGTTAAAATAGTGGCACAAGGAAAATCCCAACGAGAACGGAACTAAAGTGTTACTCAGAAATTAATTTTACTGACTAACTTCTACCCGAGTTCTGCTTTTGATGGATGCAACTAAGCTTGACAGGTATCTACGTTCTATCGGATTCTTTCTTGCGTGAATAATATTCATACAATGCAAAATCCATTATCTGAAACTAATCTTGAAAAGAATGGTACTGGTGTTATTCTTCGGCTTCTGTAATTATGTTAGCATTGAATTGCGGTTGTCCTGCGGAGGGTACGGATATCGTTGTTCTTCCATCGCACACAAATTCACGAGCGTAAACTTAAAAGAGAAAAAGTAATTGCAATTGTCCTTGTTTGGTTTAATTGTGAACTTTTGTTCCACCAAATTTAAGCATGGATTACGGAAGCAACTTTACAATTTTCATGTGTGCTGTATGAAAATTTCTAACCTCTGCCTGCCTCTAATTGACCTTGGCTCCCATATCTACTCAGTGTGTACAAAAGATTTGTGGTGTGACTATATTCATCTTCATATGTGCTTAAAGATGTATTCATATTCACATCTTTAAATGCATGGCAATTATGGAAAAAGTAATGTAGGAAGTGTAAACTCTTCAAATTGGAACCAGATTTAAGGTTTTGAATGAAAAGGATAGATGATGTTTCAGGACTAAAATAAACAACAGTACATATTGTTTCAATACTTTCTACAGTAATGCTGATATATTGTAATTACGAAAAATTTAGAATATTCTCTTCAGAATTTACGACAGTTCATGTTTAAAACGATGAAATGACACAGAATTTTCTCTGCTGACCCAGTATCATGAGGGAATTAGGGACTTAGTCAAATTAAGAAGTAATTAACTGTAGTGTAAATAACCAGAATTAATAATCTTAGAAACCAATAGCTGACCACATACCTTCTAATTCCGAGGTTCCCGAGTGGCCCCGGTCAGGGCCGGATTAAGGGAGGTTAGGGGGGCTATAACCCCGGGTCTCCAGGTGAACAGGTGCCTCGACTTTGATCAAAATCCCAACTGACTATATAAAAAGAAGATACAATCATCACAATAAAATAAAATATGATAAAAAATATGAAATGTATTCCCTTAACTTTCCTACTGAACTTTCACAGAAATGTATTACGTGAAGTCAGCAGGGACCACATATTTTCTCTATCTCCGGGCCTCCAGATGGGTTAATCCAGACATGGCCCCGCGTAACGTAGTTGCTAACGCTCTCGTCTTTGATGAAAGTGATCTCGGGTTCGACCCCAATTTCTTTCTGATTCTCAAAAGGGACGCCTAAATATTCCGTTTTTGTGCAAATATAAAGAAAGTCTCTTGTAATATAAATGATCAGGGCAAATAATTTTACACTCTTTCTTTAAAATAACTGTGTATAGAGCTATTTTGGTACTACATTATAAAATATTAGATTAGCAGCAAATTTCTTTCGAGCCACTGTCGTCCATTGTCAAAATGCAAGTGTATTCAAAAACTAAAAATCATTTTAAAAATTAAAATAATAAAGACAGGTCGCATCGCACAATGTATCATACAATATCTTGCAGATAATCAGCATAGGCTGAGCCCTTGAATGCATAATAACAAATGAATCACTGACATGACTACGAAAACGATTCAGTGCATAATTCTGAGAGTTACCAAAACTGAAGTCGAAAGATCTAGTAGGCTTACTTCTTTTGTTTTAATAGTGTTACTTGTTCATCCGGCGCTTTAAACTTTCGTTTAATTCTCTTCACTAACCGCTCTTAACTAACCTCAACCACACCTTTTTATTATTTTATTTTGGTGAACAGTAAAGAACATCACTCATTTAAAAAGTGAGTCAGATAGTATCTACAAAACATTATTGCATCAACGAATAATCAATTTCAAGAGCTTTCGCATAATGTATACATTTAGGTGCCCAGTGCTGGGACCTATTTCAAATGAATGCATTTCAAATACCTATTTAAAATACAAAATACCATTTTGTATTTTATATTTTAAATACCTTTTCAAAAACTATTTTGTATTTTATATTTGAAATAAATTTTGTAGTATATTTTGTTATTTTGCATAATATGCAAAATACAAAATAGGTCTGATCTTGGCAATAAAATATTACGTAGTGTACGAACCTGAACACAGTGTAATTGAAACTAAGTTATAAACATTACCTGGCGGCACCATTGTAGATTGCCTGCTGTTGAGGAACTTGCAGTTGAAATCTCCGAAATCATGCGGTTAAAAAAAAAAAAAAAAAAAAAAAAAAAAAGATGTTGGTGTGTCTCCCAAAGTACCTTGTAGTACAAGGGGAAATTCTTATTTTGATAGTTTAATGAAGCTTCAAAATGTAAAAATAATAATAAAAAAAAGACAAATGATGCATGCCTTGCACCAGGAATTCCCACTTTTAAAATTAACGAGTTGGAATTTCTCGACAAATATCAGAGCCATACGGGAAGGCAGCGGAGTGGTTGCCCCGGGTGGTTGCCCGCTGATAGCAAGAGGGTGCCCAACGAGCAAGAAGAAAGGAAAAGTATTGGAAATGGGTAAACATGTGTCGCTCAGAAAAAGCATTGGTGACCTATTAAATCAATATTGTTGCCGGTTTGCAAAGAAATAGTTGTTAAAAATTTTCTTGCTCTCTCCGCTTGCCGCCTAAACATTTCAGTAAGACTGATAAGAAGTTTTTACTCCTACTTAAAGAGAATTTATATATATAATCTGTTAATGACTATGTAATATACACTACGAGGTACCGAATAATGACTTACAGTGTATACAGGAGCGATGCTTCCAATGTGAATATGAATTTATTGGGATCATTTCTCCATCAACTACTTGTATTGCCAGGATATTTTTTGTGCGCACGTGTCTAGTTGTGTGATATTTTTACATAAAAAACATATGCACGCATTTCAAATATATATATATATATATATATATATATATATATATATATATATATATATATATATATATATATATATATATATATATATAATATAGTGGTGTTAGCGTATTTTAATTTTCATTCATTAAACAATTAAGTAATTTCTATAATTTCAGGCTTATGTAAGTAGCCAAACTACATTTCGGATTTTAAATACAAACATTAAACATATTCTTCACCTCTATCAGTCAATATTGAGAAATTCACAAAGAAGGCTTCCTCTGAATTTCCTTTACATTTCACAAAGATTTTTTACCGTAAAAGAATAGAAATTAAAATGTTACTTGTGAGGTCACATACAGAATAAAATTGCAAAAGATTACAATTCTTACTGGAAATTAATGATGTCACTCATTTTGAACATAGTTTCTAATGTATTGAAATTTCATTTCTTATCGATAGTGTGAACTGTTGTAAAAGTTGTAAATTTCCATAACTGTTCTCCAAGTAAATTTGTAATTATACAACCAAAAGTAGTTTTGTCAAATTTAACAAAAAGTCCAAAATAAGCCACTTGAAAACAAGTCTTATTTGTAAAGGAATACATAATGATCGCTTTCGACTGTTAGAATGGTCTGTCCAAGAAGCTTGATAAAAATTCACTGTAGTGTAACCACAAAAGCTGTTTCTCTTATATGTTATAAAACAAGGGAAAAGAAAAAGGAAAAGCTTGGTAAGGTGAGTGTAGAGAGGCGCCGAATTCCACTTCGCCCCGGGCGCTAAAATATCTAGCTACGGCTCTGACGAATACTTAAATTGTATGGACTGTATGGAGCCCATGTCACAAGGACTTGATCGACTCCAATCGTCTGATTTTCTTTCATGGCGAGCTCATCCCATAACTTATCAGTATGAAGAAAGTTCTGGAAAAACTGAAATTACGTTCATTGACGTACTGTAATCCGCTAGTGAAGGCATTGTTAAAGGGCATGGACAAAAGATTCCATGAATATTTAACCTTGGAGTCATCAGTAAATGATGTTATCCTTTCTTCTGTCACTCATTCGTTTTTTTTTAACTTAGATGGATTCACAAGGAAAACAGATCATCTGTGAAAGATGCATTTATGGAAGAGATTCGCCATGAACCTTCAACTGATAAAACTGTACATAGTCGTGCCCACCAAAAATTTTCAGGGGGGACAGTACCCTTCACTCAACATTGTGGGCAAAATTTAAAGAAAGGCTGATGTCATTGCACCCCCCTTAATTTTCAAAATGTCACATAACATGAATTAAAGTGCCGCAATTTAGGATAGATAAATCCTATCAATGTTGATAACAGGTTCTATTCCAGCGAAACAAAAAATCCTATTTATAGTACTGTTGGCAATATTTATTATAATTAATGGGATTTCCAGGGCGATGATATTAATTTGTAGGTTTCATGACAGAACAATGAACTTATGACAGTGACTAAGCATATTTTCAAGTTCATGTTTTCATTTATGATTTGTATTGTTTCCCATTTTGACACTGAAATTGGGTCTTTAAGTGTCCTGTTAAAAAGCTTCAACCTCTGATAATATCCCTAGCCATATGAGCCCAAGAAACATAGATCCTTCTTCAAAAAGCCGCAAAAGCCAAGCTGCTGATCCTGAAGATGTGTTGACAATTCCGTTAGTCTTCATCTTTTCCAACGTAGAGAGAACTCCTTCATAATGTTCAACAACTCCCGTTATTAGACTATGTCTATAAATTCACCTAGTGGGACACAGGATTTAAAGTTTACAATGTTTAAGACGAGACCACCAACATTAGCCTCGATTAGAGTAGAAAATCATTACCTCACTTAAAGTGACTGCGAAAACAGTACTCATATAGTTCGTGCACCCACTGCAAAGGGTTTCTCACTACTTCTGACTCACTAAAGGCACCCTTAATCAGAAGATTAGTACTGTGAGCTCCACAATGTACGTACAAGGCAAGAAGTTGCTGTTTACATGTAATAAATGGAACACTACTTCCAGAGCCATCATAAACTTATCCACTGAGTTGAACAATGGAAAGCTGGAGTCTCACCATCTCATCCAGAATAACTAAAGCTATAAACTCCAGTAGTTTTTTGATATACTGTAGAACACAAGAAAAGTTTCATGATAACAGGGATCTTTATCAACTCATCTGTCACAAGTACTTAATTGTTCTTCGTCATTGACATCACGGGAACCATCAGACAAGATAAAGAACAGAGGAGGGTTTTGAGATTTGATTTTGTTACATATATGAAAAGCAATTTCTTGGCCCACGGTTTCGAGATTTCATTCTGGATTTTAACATCCATGAAATTACATGTCTTCATGCTTCCCTTTATCCGGCTCTTCAATTGTGGAAAATCTTCAGAGCAAAGGCTCATCAACTGAAATAAATTCCTGAACCGGGAGTCATGTCCTCTAAATGCCAGTCCTTGTCTAAGGTATACTTGAGATTTAATTTTTTCCAGGAATTTCCTGGCTTTCAGTTGTTCATCTAAAATTTGTCTGTTTAGTTGGTTTTCTATTGGATTTTTCTCTGCGTGTAAAGCAGTGCAGCCAGTTTATGGCATTCTGAAGTTTCGTGTATACTTAATTTCTCTTTAGCCTTCTTCCAGTTGCAAAATCCTACAGTAGAGAAAGCGTCTTCCATGGTTTTAGTAAGAACTTTTTTTAAAAAAAAAATGTTTTTCAAGATGTCCATACAGTAAAAACAGATAATGACGATAATTTTGTTTGGATCGACTGCAGCCACGGAAGGAACCAAGTTGGCACAAATTTTAATGTTCGCCCCTTCAGAGACTGTTGTGGAAAATTTGTAGGTAACACTAAAGTCTAATTGGGCTTTGGGGAGAATCTGAACCACTTGCTAGACGTGGAGATTAAGAGGTTTCTTCTATAGACACTGATGGTGATGGTGACCGATACAAGATTTGAATTTCCATTGTCAGTTTCAGGTTGTAGACTAATCCATCAGCTGAACTATCATTTGAATTAATTTTTCTCTTCTTTTCTTTAACAATGGAACTGCTTCGGCCCACGTGCTGTCTTCTTTTCTTTTTCTTATGATAAATTGACCCATTTCAAACAATAAAACAACACTAAACAGAAACAAGAGATGAAAAACTTCCTATCAACGTTATATTCACAGTAGTTGTAAGTCATCCATCGATTGTCAAAGTTGACGCAATAATGGTGGTATTTTTACACGAAGCCGATACAGCAAGAGTCGGTATATTAAATAAATAAATAAAAAAAAAACATTCCACGTTTTCTCTTTGTAATGCTATAAGTGTAGAGGGAAAGGAATCTTTTAAGTTACTTAGAAAGTTACATTTTTTTCTTCCAGCTACTCCTTTCGTGGGAAACTATAGATAAAATCTCAAGGCAGAAATATTTGAAACTGAGCATGAAACTTTTGATAAGTACTAAGTCAAATTCGAAATATTTTTGCCTTGGAACCAAGTTGTAAATGTTTCACAAAGCGGTAGCTGTTCACAGTGGCGGCGGTTGGACGTTAAAAGTGGAGGGGGGCAAGACATGATCTGAATATTTGTATATCAATGTTAATTTTCCTAGTTGCTTGTAACACTTTGTTTGACGAAAGGTTGTACAACTATTAGGATACTGTCTTTTTCAGTTAAAATACCGTGTATCGTGTTTCATTTTTATTAAGTAATTTGATAAGAGCAACGCAAGTAGATACTAGCCCTTTGTAGTCTTAAACAACGAAGGTATAAGAAGAGATTTGAAAAATGAATGAAATCTTTCAGTTTTACGCCCCACGCTTTTTTGCCGGTTAGACTAAAGGAGACGGTGATGATGAGAGATGAGTGAAATGAAGAGAGTGGCAGGAAACGGGAGAACCCCGAGAAAACCCACAAGCACGGTGTTTGTCCACCACAAAGTCCACACGGCGCGAGCTGCGATCGAACCAGGGACCCCAAGCACCGGAGGTGAACGCTTTACCACTGAGCCACCGCGCCCCCAAGAAGAGATTTGATTCCTTACTCATGAACATCTTAAAATTCTGTCTCGAAAATTGTGTGATCAAATTAGGGGCTTATTTAATAACAAATTTGCAAAACAAATAAATAGAAAGGATAATATTAATCAAATAATCATAGTAATGAATGAGGCTTCTTTTGCAAAAGTTATATTGAAACAGGGAGATAATGAACAACTTATATTATTAATTCCACGCATGGAGTTATATGCGTTATTATACTCTTAGAAAGACAGTGAGTACTACAAGCATATGCTACGACATTTAAAGAAATACTTTTGCAGCTTCCCGAAACATGTTCGTTGCCATTAGGTACAATTTTCAACTTCTTGGAATACATCAAAACTCAACTATACTTACGTTAGAATCACTCTACATTCTAGTTATACAAAATAATCCTAAAACCTAGAATTCTGCTGAATTCAATAAACTTATTTTATATGTGCACCCCTAGACTCGTATATTACACTGTAAAACAATGGTAAAGGTAGAAGTAGTTTCTTATTACTCTCTTTTTAGTTAATATTCCTGACTGAGCTCCTTCATGACTAAACGGTTAGCGTACGCGCCTTTGACGTGGGATACTCATGTCCGATTCCTGGAGGGAGCTCATGTGGTTCGGATTCCACGTTAATCATTAGGTCCACGTCTCACATTGCCTCGCTACTGAACGGGATGTAAAACTAAAAAAAAAAAAAAAAAAAAAAATCAAATCAAAATATTCATTACTACTAGAAAGAAGAAAAGACATTTTAGGGACCGTCGATTTTTGTGCAATTAAAGAATAACTTATGAAGGACTTCTTTTTTGTGAAAGGTTATCTCAATTAGTTCCAAAGCCGCTGACTAACATATCGAGGCCTTGTAGGAAGAAATGAAAGTATGCTCTAATTGTGGCGCTCTAACAGGTTAATTTTTGGGCCACTTTTCGTGGTAATTAAAAAGCAATTCCTGTGGCTTTCTTAACTCCATGGGAAGACAACCAATACGTACTCACAGAACGGCAAATATTTTATGACACCGTTTTTATTCTATGAACCAAGAATACATACAAAACTTTATATTTCCAAAGGAAACTATATACATTAGTGGGTCATTTCAAAAAAGTGGGTGGAAAATGCCCCCCTTTGCCCCCCCTAATTGCCGCCCATGGCTGTTCAAAATGAAAAGACACACTAAGAATTGCGTACTTACAATTAGAATCTACTATTTTCATAAAGATACTAGCTCACACACACAATTAATTCTAATGTCAGTGATAGGCTATATGGTATTCATTGGGCCAAACACTCCAAACAATAAAGATTCATCTTACACTGGAGAAATAGTTATGTTTCGCTTTTCATTATCATTTGACCATGAAACAAATGCCGGAAAGATATACTAACCTCGTATACAGATGCAGTGTTGGGATGTATTACTCGTTCACATATGATGCTTTACTTTTTAAAATTTCAATACTTCCGTGTACTCCTAAAAATGTAATAAAGAAATAACGTCCATTTAAAAAAATATTCAATTATAACTAAACAATCTTCATAAAATTAGCAATCGATCAGTGAACACGGCATCTTTCCAGAGCTTGTAGTTTCCGAGATATCTTTGTTAAAAGAATTTGCCACAAACATATGTATAAACTTTTCTTGACCACAAACATATAAACGTAGCATTTTAATATATAGATAGTTCAAAATTTTCTTTTTGCTGCAAATAAATGTGTGCACGCTTTATGGTAGTTATCGACGTAGTTAGTGTCGCTTTCTGTACTTCATTTATATATCCTTGTAATTGTTACAGAATTTTCTTCTATGAAACTGTAATTCCTTTGAATTTTAGGAATTATTGACAATCGACGTTCCCATTCCAGTATTTTACCATTTTTACCGAGATATTTGGGGAAGAATTCCTGCTATACAATTTTCTGGGGGGGACAATCCCCTCCTAGAAAATTTCTGCGGGGGACGCGTCCCCCTCATCCCCCCCCCGGCTGGCACGCCCATGGACTGTACCATCAAATGAGAAAGCAGATTATCTTGATAAACAATATTATTTATTCGAATTGGGCACCAACGATCACGAGGAAAATATCTGTGCGTCCTCCAATGCTTCTCACTTAGTCCTGTATATGTCTACCAAGTTTTATGTTGAACCTCGCGTTCGAGCCGAAACATGTCCCTTGTCAGTTGCAATGTCTCCAGTACCTTCAGGATTCAGATCCTTCATGTTGTGTACTGGAGAAGTGCCCTTTTGTTCTTAAATTATTTAAAAAGTTCAATACATGTGTGCCGAATTCAGCGGCTGTTGAGTGACTTTTCTCATTTGGGATCCTCATTATGAGACCGCACAGAATGAGCATGAGTGACAAAATGTTCGAGAAAAAATTGTTGCTGAAAGCGAATAAGCATTTCCTTAAAATACAGAACACAAAATACGTATTTCAAATACATTTGCAAAATACAAAATAGGTATCACTAATTTTATACATAGTCTGCAAAATATTTGTATTGACTATGGTTCATATAATAATTTAAACATCAAACACAATCATTTTCTTTGCACTAATCAACATCAAACACTTATTCTTTCATTTAAATACACTTCTGAAAACTATTTTGTATTTTGTATTTTAAATATATTTTGTAATACTATTTTGTATTTTAAATAGGTTTGCTTACCTATTTTGCCCAGCACTGTAGGCGCCAACCATTATGACGTCGTAAACTATGCGCACTTAATTTTTGGTCTATTAGATAATATTCGGAAGCAGTTATTAGCTTCTTTAATAGTATGTTGTAAATACTGCCTGGCTCACTGTCTATATTTTTATATTATTCATTGCCTTTCAATCCTAACTATACAAATAAAACCATGTGAACTGACTGACATAAAATAAAGGGGTACTTCCGGTTAGCGTGGAAAGTTGAAATGCATGATTGTAGCTTTTCGGGACTAAGCAACAGAAAAATTGCCAAAAGTGAATATTTTTTTAAGTTTTAGAGGATCTAAAGGGGAATGAAGAAATTCCCCATGTTATTTAAATGGGCGTTTTTTCTCTCTCTCTTTTTCTTTACCTATAATCTCATATTTTAGGTACTAGGAATTGGAATAACAACTTGAAATTCAGTATACTTGTATGTATTCGTTAGCGTTATCTAAGTAAATCACAAAAATAAAAAAAAATCAACTGGTTTCATAGGGAACTGAAAAATCTTATTCATATGGGAGATCTACATTCCAAATTGTTTAGGCCCTTCTGGCAGGATCAGAACGATTAAATTTGGCATGATTGTAGCCTCACGGAACTAACCCACAGGAAAATTGCCAAAAGTGAATATTTTTAGTTTTTAAGGAGTCTAAAGGGGAGATGAAAAAGATCCCATGTTATTTAAATGGACGTTTTCTCGGGATACAAAATCTTATCTTTAAGATAGTTGAAATACGAAAAGAAACTTGAAATTCCGTAGAATTGTGGGTTTAAGAGGTACGAGATCATAGGCCTAGTAAACGCGGGGATCAGGGGCTGAGTCCCCAGCTAACCGAAGGCTAGTTGTTCACTAAAATTAAAAGAAGTGTGAGTGAGCTTAGGAAGAGGCTTAATATTCTACACTTAAACTGTTTGAAATTTCTTAACGTAAATCGAAATGAATATTCGTCTTATTAAATATGTACTGAATCCTCTGTATATTGTGCACTGTGTATGTTCATCATACATAAATTTTTAAGGGATTTCGAAATGCTAAAAAAAAAAAAAAAAAACTTTGACAACTCCATGTCAAAAAATACTATGCACCGTACCGCTAAGATTATTGTGATGTGATGACGTAACAAGGACGATAAACAAAGTTTCAAAAGGGGGAGGAGTGGTTTCACGTCGCAATAGGTTTTCTTTCAGTTGACAAACATGAAATGTGACGGGTGACATTTTGTCTGAGATGACGGAAAACCGAGCAACACGTTACGTTCTGGTGAATACAGAGAAAGTGTTTTCCCGTTGTTTCTAATTTCTCCTTCTTCTTCTTCTTCTCCTTCTTTATTGTCGTGAGCGAGGTCAGTCTCTGAGCAAAGACCAGTAGTTGACCTTTCACGTTAGAATACACCGCTGTTTGCAACAGATACTGTATGTATTTACAAAAACTCGTAACAGTAGTAGCTCAGACTTTTATTCATTTATTTTCTCAATAAGTTTACGAGATGACTCATTTCTTTAGTGGCACATCGTACCAGACATGACTAAGAGAGAATTTATTATTGTAGTATCAATGACTTAATATTTACTTATTAACTACAAGATCAAGTGTTTTAGAAAAGACTTGCTTCAGCGAACTTCTTGGTATGGAGTTCCACAGTGTGTTCTTCGTAAAGATCTTCGCTGCACTTCCCGCCACTTGTTTAAATTGTCACGACTAACTTTAAGAATATACAGGGTGGCCCAAAAGTAGGTATACAACCCTGCATTGATTAAGTGTGACAGTTTGTTAAGATAGTGAGGCTATTTGCTTCGGCCTATTCCGACTTTAGCGTATACAAGAAAAGAAACTAAAAACAAATAATAAACTAGCCTAAGTTAAACCTGTATGGATAACAATAAGTAAATTATATAAAGCACCATAAGTCGATGAGTACGACACTGTATACCTACTTTCGGGCCACTCTATATATAGAGTGTCCGAGATAACTCGTCCACCCCTTCTAAAACCTAGAATATATAGTAAAATGAACAATTCAAGTCTTCTAATTGAAATTGAACATGCCGGATCGATTGGAGATATTTTCAACTTCCGCCACTCAAAAAAAGTGGCCAAATATTTTTATCGGTTTTGCATACTGTTCCGAAAAATAATAAATATTTGCTCAAAACGCTTTTTCCGAAACTGTCGTTTTAAACCCCAAAATGCTTTGCGAAGTCTAACAATCTCCCTGGGGAGTTGCGCGAAAAAATTAAATGAGATGCTAGAAGTCCTGGCTGATTAATTTAACAACCCCCAGGCCAAATCGATTAAGCTAGAATCTTGAAATTTGGGCAGGGCATACGATTTGTGATCTAAGGTCCCACTAAGGAAGGGTTTTTGGAAATTCGACGGGGCGAAGGGGAAAGGGGGTGGGAATTATTATCTTAAAATGGCCATATGTGGGAATATCTGAAAGTTAGAGAGAAGAAATTCGGTATTGGGACTTCCCCTTTAAAATAATTAGACCCGTGATTCACTTTAAAAAAAAAAAATATTTTCGCTAGAAGAAAAGGGAAAACGGCGTGAAGAAAAGCGGTGGGTTGTTATAATTAGACTGCCATATCTTAAAGTTCTTTAAAAGATTCAAATTCAAATTGGAAACATGAAATTTGGTGTTTAGAATTTTTATTTAAAATAATGAAAGACGTTTTTCAGTTTTTTTTTTTAATTTTCCCTAGAAGGGAAGAAGAAAGGCGGATAGAAAAGAGTAGGGGTTGCAATTGTTAAAATATGATGGTCATATCTCAAAACACGAATATATATTTTTATGAGGGTTACATCCGGAGCAATTACAGAAGAATTCTGCGGATTAGTTGCTTCATCTTCTCTAGCAACAAAATAGAAGGTACATAATATTTTGAATGACGAATTGACAGTAGAAATACAATTGATTGGAGCACTTCTACACTGGCATGAATTTATTTCCTAGTACAAGTTTGACACTTGATTCTGGAACAACTTTGGTTTTCTTTTTTTTTCTTTCTTTTTTTTTTTTTAAAGTATTTACTCAGTTGATTTAGTATCCTTTACAGTACTGAAACTATTTGAAGTGGAATCTACTACCTAAATCGAGATCCGAAGCACTGTTCAAGTTGTGTCAGAGGCAAACGTCCGGAACCAGAAATGGAACGAGGGACCATAACACCGTTAGCCAGGAAGGGGTAAAAGCAATGTTAAAGTTTGCTGTACGAAATTATGATTTCGGTCACATTGCTTATTTCAGGTTGTATTATTGTAATTTAATTATTCTCTCAGTAACATTTAACCAGATCAATAATTCCTGTTTCACTTGATTGCTTTTATTTTAGAGAAATTATAAGTGCTTCTCGTGTGCTTCCATGTTAGAATGAATCTTACAATTCACTTCTTCGCTGCCAAGATTGTCCCAGGACCACGATGACTTACTGACAGAAAGCAGTTCATCAAACACTCAGCGAGAGAGAGAGAGAAAAAGCATTTCATTCAATTCTATTCCGTGCGAAACAAATTTAATCAGAATCATAGGCGTCCGCAGGATTTTTTGGAAGGAAGAAAGTTTGTAATTCTTTTTTCTAAAGTATTTTGAGATATAATGCTCAGCTGTGGATAAGAGAAAGCAAAAGATGTGCCAAGAAATTACCCATAGAGTAATTTGGATGCTACTATCTCGGTATTCACGGCATAATTTTTGGCAAAAAGACAAAAGCTTTAGTATTTTTTGATCGTCCAGCATCATATAACTGAAAGTTTTCCAACAGAAGTTGGAAACGTAAGGCTATAAAGATAATACTGGACAATTACATTTAGAAAATATTGCTCATACCCGAAAATTTAATTGGAATTGTTGCCTAACTTGAACTTCAGGGAGGGGACGGACCCGTACTTGGCTCCCTCTCCCTTTCTTGTGGACCTCCATAGACAGAATTGTTATTACCCATCTCCGTAGATGTTTTTGTAATACATGTCAATATGGCTTCCTTTGTTGTAGTTTAATTTCTTTTTTCTGCGTCAAGACTATATGAAACAGAGACCTACGCCTTAATATAGAAAATTTTAATCGTGCATATTCTCACAAGAACAATCATAGTGAAATTCGATTCCCAGTGAGAATATGCACGATTGAAATTTTCTACATTAAGCCGTAGGTCTGTGTTTCATATAGCCTTGGTGCAGAAAAAAAGAAATTAAACTACAACAAATGAAATCATATTGACACGCGTATGAAATCAACGTGACTACAAACAACGTCTACGGTGGTGGGAATATAACTGTAAGCTTTCGTTATAAGAAGCTTTTAGTTAATGGTGAGTTTTCACGTCTCCCCTAAATTTGCATATATTGCACAAAATTAGAGTGAGAGATGACGTGATTTGAGTGGGTAAAACCACATTCTATACAGCAAAAAAATGACGTTCCGTAACGGCGCCGTGGCTTAGTTGGTTAAAGCGCCTGTCTAGTAAACAGGAGATCGAGGGTTCGAATCCCTCCGGTACCTAAACACAAACTCTTACTTTTACTTAGTTAAAAATAACACTTCCTATCTGAAATAAAGTTCTCCGGAAGCAAATCTGTGTGTTATATTTATTTTTGTTCTCAAGCTCCCATTACAATACCAACAAGAATTGATCAGATTATCACTAAGCATCAACCAAGGTAGTGTTGTTCTTTTTATGTAATGTGTAATTTTATGATATGCTAATTGGTAAACCACACGGAGGTCAACAGGAATAATAGTAGCGTACTTGATGATTTTACAGACATAGTACTCTTGAATCCATGAATGCGTGTACACTGTGAACACTTGCTTATCCACTCTTCTACATCATCCTCTCCCCCTCTTTTGCTCTAGTGTTTTCCTCTGCTATTTCTCTTATTATAAAAGTATGCTCATTTTTGTCATACATAGGCCAGCTGAAAATAGCGCTGTTGTATTTGATGAGTGCTGTAGATTGTAGTTTTCCACGTTAGCTATCATTCTCCATTCTTACAATTATGCATCTGGGGACACGATGGTTCTGTAGTAGAGCATTAATCTCTGTTTCGTGGGGTCTCTGGTTAGATCCAAAACCTTGTAAGTAGAGACCGGATGTTTAGGCACTAAAAACCGGGAAAATAGGCAGGCAAATAGGCATTAAAAATTTTAAAAATAGGCAGTAAAATAGGCACTAAAATGTAACTCGAAATAATGAAGATAAATACTCAACACCATTAAAAAATAGATTCAAGTCATAGATAATGTTCAAAGAATATAGAAACATACTTGTTTGTTAATATCTTCTTTTATTGTATATATAAAAACGAAGCTTGTTATGCATTCCATACATACTGGGTGAATCTGAAAGACGTGCACATACTTCGGGAGCTGATTCATGACATCAAAAGAAGACAAAAAGTCCTGTTGCATGTTGTCAAATTCCGCTTCGTGTAGGAGTGACAGGGGGCCAACTTGGAATCCAAAATCGAGTCCTGACAATTGGAACGAGACATAAAGGTGTTCACATACTTCGGGAGGTGATTCGTGACATTCAAGAGGACTTTTTGTCTTCTTTTCATGTCACGAATTACCTCTCAAAGTATGTGCACATCTTTCGGTTCCGTTCCAATTGTCAGGATTCAATTTTCGATTCCAAATGTGCACATCTTTGAAGTTCACCATGTATATATATATCGTAACGTACCACGTGCTTGTGTTTACAAATACTTAATATGTGTGTATTATTTATGTTATATTAAAGGCTTATTTTGAAGAAAATGCATAGAATAGGCAATATTAGGTACTAAACCAATTATTTAGGCAGTAAAGGTCGAAATAGGCAAAATAGGCAAAATAAAATTGGCTTAAATCGAAACTATAAACCCCCATATAAACTTTAAAACGTTATTTTTGATCATATCTTTAATAATAAAGAATAGGCATTTTGCCTAACATCCCTACTTGTAAGTTTGTGGTAGACAACATCGCGTTCGTGGATTTTCTCGGGGTACTCTCATTTTCTCCAACATTTTATTCCACCAATTCGTCCATCATCATTCACTTCCCCTAATCATCTGTCTCTGTTAGCCTTAAGAGCATAATCTTGGGACGTTAAGCTGAAAGATTTTCACACTTATGCGTCTCTTTTATGATTCGGAAATGTTTACAATCTAAAAGTGCATTGTAGTATTTGTTTATACTTTCAATGAATATTTTCTTCTCTGGAAATCCTAAGTCACTGTGTCTACTTTGAACAAGACGAATTCGCTCAACTTGTATGTGTCAGAGTTACGTAGAGTAACACTGCCTTTTGTCGATGCTTTGTGATAGTCTGATCAATTCTTGATGGTTGAGAACTGAAATAAATATAACACACAGATTTGCTTCCGGAGAACTTTGTATAAAAATAGGACTGTATATTTAGGCACCGGAGGGATTCGAACCCTCGATCTCCTGTTTACTAGACAGGCGCTTTAACCAACTAAGCCACGGCGCCGCTGCGGAACATGACTTTCTTTGCTGTACAGAATATATCTCTACCCACTCAATTCACGTCATCTCTCCCTTTAATAATGTGCAATATGTGCAAATTTAGGGCAGACGTGAAAACTCACTATTTACTAAAAACCTTTGTGACGAAAGCTTACATTATATTTCTTTTATTTATTTGTGACAAAACGATTGTATTTGAAAATCGTTTTGTCAAAATGAAACAACTGCGTAAAACACGATAATTTGCAATTCGTGTTATTTTGACATTCAAACCAGGGGTAAAATGGATCTGATAAGGTGGGGTTGCATGACGTCACGCCGTCCCCATGCCTATCTTCGCCCATTGTATTTTTTTAGGAAGTGGAGGACGCCATATATATTTGGAAGTGGGGGAATGACTTTCTCCCGCGTACCCTCTCACTTTTACTCCTGATTCAAACTATAATTCAGGAAATTTTAGGATATGATACTTTTTTTTCTTTTTTTAAAGAATAAACACATTGGTAGAGTTCGTGGACGCAGATTTCGTTTACGTTTTGATTATTATGAGAGAAAAATAATACTCTGTGCTAGTGAATAAGAAGGAAGAAAACGTTTGCCACCGGCGAATCAAGAGAAAAGGAGCCTTCTTTCTAGGGATGGAAGAGGTACTATGCACTATACACAACTTCCTTGCGAAACGCAGACAAGCAGACGATGTTAATTCAAGTCTGTGCATAATATTGAACAGGTTGTCACTGTGGCTATTATTTTCTCAGCAAGTAGGTTGTAAAATGTCAACTTGTGTCTTGAGTTCTGCTATATAATCCTGTCAGTTTAAAGTTTTCGCGGGGTTCCTCACAAAAGAGTTCTGTAACAAAGGAAAATATTTGTGCGCTTGGCTGCAGACTGGAACATGAATTTTTGCACATTTTGCTTTTCGTTTCTTTTCTTTCTTTCGTTCTTTTTCTCTCTCTCCTACGCTCTTTGTAAGTATTCAATTTTACAAGTGAAAGTCATTATATTGTTCTGATGTTTTGAAAGAATAAAGCTCTGTCTTACGGTAGTAACTTTATCCTATTTCTGCATATTCATATTGTTAGACAACGGATGCCAGATGATAACTCCATTCCATAATTATATTCAAGTTAAAGCGAATTCATAATTTAAATAAACTAAATTTTAAGTAAATACGTAAGCACTTGACACTAGCCTAGTGAAAGAAAGGAAAAATAGTGAAAGAAAGAAAATTTTCCAAAGATAGAGAGTTGTAAATATATAACATGAAGAGGTTAGATGGAGATTGTAATACTAGAATTCCGTGACTGAGTGGATGTGTGCAGCACGATGGCGGACAATAAGTACTAAAGGTGGAAGGAAAGAGTTCGTTTATCAAGGCTATGCCCAATACTTCGGATGCGATAGAACTTCCCTGTATAATAGTAGGTATATTTCTTTCGAAAGTATTATGAGAGCTATTTATGTTATTCACTTCAAAATTCGTTCACATGTGTGTTATTATTAATAGTACTTGTTCACTTTTAGTTTTTCTTGCTAGGATGGCATTAGAACATGCTAATTAAAAATTAACTTTCTTCCATTTGAAAGGCGGATGCGGACCAAGACCGAAACGGCATAAGACGTAAAACTCATTTCGCGGTACAAGACCTATAAACCATTTGGTGGCACAAGACCTAAATGGCATAACATCAAAACGGACGAGAGCTAAAATAGTTTGACGGCAAAAGACCTAAAAATAATTTGGCTACACAAGATATAAACGGCATAAGACCTAAAATTTAGGTTTACTAGGGATGCATTCGAGTCGAGTCGAGTCGAGATTTAAGCCTGTCTCGACTCGTCTCGAGAAAATGTTGTCTCGACTCGTGTCTCGACTCGAAAATATGTTTCTGTCTCGACTCGTGTCTCGACTCGACAGTGTCTGTCTCGACTCGACTCGAATTCGAGTCGAGACGTCTCGAAATTCGAGTCAAGACAAAATGTACGAGTTAAAATATACGCACACATCAGCCAGGCCATCATGACTACCTACCTAATTGTCAGTATGTCGACTTTTGGCATGGATAAAAACGGCGACACGTCTTGGCATACACGCAATGATCCTTGATAAGTCGCTGGAGAGAGCTGGCACCACATGTGCTCACTCAGGTCACCTAATTCCCGTAAATTCCGGGAAGGGGGGCGATGTGCTCTGACGTCACGTTCAATCACATCCCAAAGGGACATCACTCAAATGTCCGGCTCCAATTTCAATGAAACGTTTTTTGCTGATAGAAGGCATGTATGCATCATTACTTGTGATGACAAATTTTTGCCATGGTGCATGTTTTCTATTTTTTTTAATAACTTTTAAGAGTTGTGATGTGGTTATTAGAGATTACTAGAGAAGTCCCTTACTACCCTTTGTAAACGGAGCGTTAATGAAGAAAAGTGAAGAAAAACCATGTGGATACATATAAGTCCTGGGGGGAAGTCGTATGGTAGATATGACCTTGATGGCAGCCATCTTGAAATCCACCATTTTGAATTAAGGTCAAGTTTTCAAAATGGGAATAGGGTAATATGATACATAATTTCGGGCTAGAATTTAATTAGAAAAATAATGGTGAGGTTAGTTTTAAGATACACCCATTTGGGGGAAAGTTACAGGCATATTAATTGTTTTTACTTACTGTGTGCGTAAGTAACTTCTTACTTTCGTTTCAAGACCTGTAAATCGATCGCAACGGCAGAGCCCGGTTTCGCACTAGTGTTTGGAAATCTTTAAACTCACTTGAGGCAATATTTGTGGATTATTGTATTGTATTTTGCCTTTAATTAAATTTGAACCCACTTCATGATCTTGTGTAAAGTATCACTAAAAGAGAATTTCTGTTTTTATGGAGAATGTAAGCATGGCAATTATCAAAAGGTGAGTAAGGTGCGTATGTATTTATAAGAAAGTCTTTTGTGGTTCCGCCAACCTATTCTTTAGTTGTTTTTTTTTTCAAAATACTTATATCTCATAAATAAAAGAGCTATTATAAAATCTCTTACCACTATTCTTTAATACTTATAAAATTTTATTTATTGTAAAAGCACTGGCGAGATATTTCTTAACGCCCACTAAAATTATGGTGGAGCTCCTTCGTGGCTAACGGTTAGCATACTTGCCTTTGGCGTGGGAAACCTGGGCTTGATTCCCGGTGGGAGTTCATGTAGTTCGGATTCCACGTTAATCAGTAGGTCCACGTCTCATAGCCTCGCTGCTGAACGGGACGTTAAACTCAGAATCAATTCAACTCAAAATTATGGTTTTGACTTTATTATGATGTCATTAGTTTAAACGCCCAACTGCCCAGTAATTATAAACATTGACTACATTATAAAATTGTAATTTGTGACGACTAAAATATCAGAAATTAAAGATTATTCTTTGGGTTTTGGAACATTTTGAAAAACGTGAAAAACTGCTACTGCACCAATACAACACACCTTTTGGATTTGTCATAACATGTCTTACATAGCTTTGGTTTGATTCTCAACATGGACTGCAACTACCCGTTAAATTGTGCATCCGAAAGGCACTCTTTGTTAAACCTCGCTTATCACCGCTCATCTTAATAATATATATAACTTCACCGCGAAGCAAATGTTGCATTTCTCTCTTTCATCCTAACACAAAACAAAACTAACCACAGCTGTGACACGAAGGAGCTATTTCGAAAAGAAACAAGCTGTGCTTCATAGAGATGTGTACCAAATGATAGAAGTATAAAGTATTGTTTTCTTTCCTTTTATTGATATCAGTTGGTGTTCTTAATGAGTTTACTCATTAGTTTAGAAAGAGTATATATGGAATTTGGACATATGTTGTACGTATTCTCCTGAGAAATTGATGAGACCAGAAAAGTTATAAGGACAGATGGAATAGGTTTAAGCGCATCTACGTGACTTTATCTAATATTTATTCTCCATAATGGTACCACGCGGAAAACTTGGTATAGGCCTACTTTTATCTTTGCCTCCCTCTGTTAGCTGTTTCGTATCATATATATCGGATGGTTTTGATATTTCTTCTGATCATTAAAACAACAATGGTACCTGTGTGCGTGCAGAAATGCAAAAGCACAAGGTAACTTCCTATTTGTTTTGTAAACAACAAACCCATTTCACGTGTGCGAGAGAAATTGAGCACAGCTAGATCGGGTGTTTACTCACGGTCAGTTCGCAGCAGGAGTCCATGGTAAAAGATTTGCCTATCTCGAAAACACTCGCAAAACCTTACAAATACAAAAGACTGCGCTTCAAAGAATGTTTAGACACAGATGTTTCAATTTTCTTTTAGCATCTTTCTTCAGCAAAAGAGTCGGTTCATTGTATTCGAAAAAGGGAAGGGAGAAAGGGTGAATTTATATTTTATGTGGGGGGTAACGTTGTAAGTAGTATAAACAATACATACCGCTTCCGACTCTGTACTGAAGCACTTCCTTTAGCGGTATATCACTAGATCTATCCTGACCCTCATCCCACCTCAACTTGTAAAGTAGAAAGGGACAGAAGTATTCAACATGACTGCGCACTTGAGTTTCAGTTCACAATACGAAAACCAGTGAGCAAGTAAACAGTCTTTTGTAGGATCGTGTTTTACTTCTTGAATTTATTTTTGAACATTTCTGTGAATTCAACAACAGAACGCAGTAGAAATACGGACTAGTTTTTACTCCAACCATTACTTTCGCTCCAACCCAGGGATGCCACATTTATGATTTCGTACTAGATTTAGTGATTTTACTATTGAACTAGTGATCTAGTACGTACTTTGGGTAAATAGGCACATTCTAGTGATTTTTTTTGCATTTTTTTCTGATGCAGACAAATGAGAAAGAAATGGTTCTTAAAATAAAAGGAAGAAGTATATTGCAGTTCAAAACAAATGTAGAAACCTTAAATTATTTTTTCTTTTCCCTCTGACTGAATGAAACCCCTGCTGTGTAACGACCTTAGGTAAACAACGGCTATCTTTGGTCCGCTACCTCCTTTTGTTAGCCGACATGAGATGGGTTATTTTTTTCTGGAAGAAAGTGAAGAAATAATTATCCAGTACATTTACGTTTTGTCAGGCACACAGGATCAGTCTGTACTTGTTTCCTAACGAATTTTAGCAACATAACATAAATGAAACATATGTACCAGAAAATAGAGGCAGTACAAACGGAAATTTTCATCTGTGACACATTTGATGAGAAATATAGTTAGATGTCACGTGCAAGCAATCTAAACATGTCCTATCCTGTAATTCTATTCGTATGTTTATGTAGGTGAGACTGAGAAATCAAGAAACAATAATAACTGGTTTTCTTCCAGGGGAAAAATCTAAATGTGAAGGGGTGTTACACTGGGACTTTAATTGCGTCCTTTGTACAAGATTAACAAGTAATAGCAATTTTTTAATTTATTTTAGTTCATGGGGAGAGGAAGATGGAAGCGAACCCTCGTAAGGACCTCTGCAAGGAAACATGAATACTATCCGCCACTGTTTGTTACATTACACAAAATAGTTATATATATATATATATATATATATATATATATATATATATATATATATATATATATTGAGTTTTAGTCAGAGTTTTCATTCTGCAGGAGACGGGGGGATAGTAATACCTGACAAACCTTTCCTATTCTCAGAGTGTTGCAATGATAGCATTTCCTCCATTGTAACTTGGCCAAGCTAGTTGCATTATATGTAAGGATTAAGTTAGCCTAAAAAACTTAAATTTCTATGGCTGTTTTACTCTGTACCCATGTTTCTCATTTTCGGTCTACGGGACTCTGTGTCCGGAAATTTTCGATGGCTTCCAAGTCGGAAAATAAGTGTATCAAAGGCATATATATTATATCTATGGTTATATGAGGCATGGATCTACAGTTTAAAGTGGGATACCGGTAACAACTTCATGAGCTTCCACCGTAAATCGAACCAGAGTCTCCCGCGATCAAGGCGTATGTGTTAACCATACAGCCACGAGGAAAGTCACATAAGCACACACACATATATATTGTTGAGTTGATTTTGACTTTACCGTCTCTTTCAGCAGCGAGGATATATGAAATGTAGACCTACTGATTAACGTGGAATCCGAACTACATGAGCTCGCGCCGGGAATTGAACCCGAGTCTTCCACGGCAAAAACGCGTACACTAGCCGCGGAGTTCACACACACACAGAGAATCAGAGTCCTCATACACCAAGGGTGAGAGCTGTGCCACTGAGTCACAGCGGCCACGGGGCTAGGTCGAGTCCACTTTACGTTCATAGTTTCTTAGTACATAAATGTTACGATTATGAAATAGATTTTCCTTAATGAGCTGCATAAAAACAAAAGCTTTCGAAATGCATTAAACAATTAGCTCGATTTGAGTGTGAACTTAGTTATATCAGAGTGTAAATACGGATACGCACCAAAGCTCGAAAACTTAATACACTATTTCTCCTATATAGTCAGCATGGGATCAAGCAATCGTTCAGCTTTCATTTGAGAGGATGGAAATCGAAGGCCCCTGAACAACTATGTTACTAATGTGCGGAATGTATTTATCTTACGGTGAACTGCTTTGATGCCAAGTGGCCTAACTCCAAAATTGAAATTTTCCAGGAGTGAAAGTTGAAGTTCAATATCTCATGAACAATCCATATTTCTTTTATGTTGGGAACCAAAACCATAACTACTGTATGTAGTTCATTGTTTAATAACTTAGTGTTTACAAAAATCCTTTTAAAAAATACCTATTCATAGAAGTGAATGGTACTTATATGTACTAGTTCTTGGCATCCAAGCAGTCCATTTATTGTAATACTAGCTTAATATACCCATTCTTCGCATGGGGGTTGTATTTGGAAGTCAACACCTGTGGAAGTATCACCATTCATTTCAGTGACCGCGAAAACTATGGATTTGACACTAGTATCAATCAATATGGGCTATTTATACATGTCTCGGTATTCCTCACCCGCTGACACCCGGCCCGCATACAGTAGTAGCTGAATTTGCAAGTCATCGCTGATGGAAGTGTCACCATTGATCTCAACGACCGTGAAAACTATGGATTTGACACTAATGTCGATCAATTTGGATTACTTTTACTACATGTCTCGCTAAACGCCCCCTGAGACCCCTGATTCCAATTTTGACAAAAACGCTTCGCCTTAGATTGGGACCTGGACCAAGGTATCCGTGACCAAAATTTGGTAACTCTCGGTCAACTTGTCTGGTCCCCAGGTCGGTCCCAGTAAACGTCCCCCCCGAGACCTCCCCTGGTTCGAAATTTAAAAAAACGCTTCGTCTTGATCTGGGGCCTGGACTAAGGTACCCGTGACCAAATTTTGGGAACTCTCGGTCCACTCGTCTGGTCCCCAGGTCGCATACAGACAGACAGACAGACAAACACACAAACAAACTCTTTATTTTATTTATATTAGATAAGATATACTATGTAAAATAGTCTCGTATCATAATATGTGATTTACAACAAATGTTGCATTATATATTATCCGTAGCTCGTGATATGCTGCAACATATTAAAGCCTCAGAATAGTTGGGCAAGCGAATAATCCAGAAGTTACGTAACCCTATTGCGTTCATGGGAATGAAAACACAATAATTAAAACTATGCTAAATTACTATAGACTACCAACTGCTCATTCAGAGAATTTATGAAGTTCACTTTATCGCAATACTTTTATACAAACTAGATTTAGACTACGGATAATAGTTTTATACAAACTAGATAATCAATTATTATTATTATTATTATTATTATTATTATTATTATTATTATTATTATTATTATTATTATTATTATTATATTTGCAGTACAACCAAATACAACAACATTAACTATTAGTTCTAATTAACTGAATTGAGCTAAAAATTAAATCTTGATCTTTAAAGATTAACTATTAATTTTATGCGTTCTGTACCTTTCTGAAGGAATAAAAGCTGGAATTGGTTTCAAGGCTGTTTCTGAGTGAATACTTTCTTCAAAATAATATTAAAAATTATAGAAAGATTTTCGAGACATTCGAGTCGAGTCGAGATTTTTAGGAGCCGTCTCGACTCGACTCGTGTCTCGACTCGAAAATTCGAGTCGAGAAATACGTTTGTCTCGACTCGTCTCTAATTTTACAAAGTGCGTCTCGACTCGAATCTCGACTCGAATTCGAGTCGAGTCGAGTCGAGATTCGAGACATGTCTCGACTCGAGCGCATCCCTAAGGTTTACTGCCTATATTTTTAGGTCTTACTTCGTTTAGGTCTTGTACAGCGGGGGACACTTCTAAATGGTACAGCCATATGGAGATTTACGGCTAAGGTGTACCATATAGAAGTGTCCCCCGCTGTACCATTTAGCTCTTATGAATATTACCCTTTGCAAGCTGTTTAAAACATGCCCTGCATTTAATAACAACGATTGGAGGTTTATTTTGTAGCTAGAAAGGCAAGCTTCTTTGATTCTTTTCTTTGTGCTAGGTCACGCGGGAGTTTCGGAATGCCCCCAGAGACAAAGAAAACCATGAAATGCTGATTAAATCCTGATAAGCCTAAACTCTTTTCTCTTTTCCATTGATTTTAAAGATTTTATCCATACTATGTAAACACCTTCGCGAAGAGAACAATACGATTGTTTGAGGCATATTGCAAACGACAAACAAGTTTCAGAAAATCAGTGTCTATGCTATTTGCAAGAAGAAGAGTGAATGTTCCGAATTGGTGGGTTTATTTTATACATGCAGTTTGGAACCGTATATTATTAATCGAGAAAAGAAAATAATAATGCAATGCCGTATCCGACTCCAGAGCGAAACTCTTCTGTATCTTATTTGTCGCATCAGCTGACAACTACCTTGTTGTGATGAATGGCAAAGTGTAAAATAGTAATTTTATTGGATTTGTACGTTTCGTGATTCCTATATTCTGAAACAAGGATTTGTCCGTTCGTTCGTTCAATATTTTTATACGATTCCAGGTAGTTTCATTTAAAAATTCTTGCCATCTCTTACAGAAAAATAGTTTACTGAAGGGTGAAATTTAAAAAAAAAAAAAAAAAAAAAAGTGGTCTTCTCGAAAACGGGTTCAACGATTTTACATATATTTCATATAGTGCATGGAGTTAGTGTCAGAAACCACCAAAATATTTCACTTCCGGCTACCAGTCTGTAATTTTACACAGTTCTTATATGTATACCAAAGGAAAAGAATCCGCCGGGAGACACTTGATCTGACGTCCGGAACTCATGTGAGGACGTCATAAAAATGGCGGACAGCTCGACCCAAAAAATAAGCCATATCTCTATTATTTATGGACCGATTTTCTTCAAACTTGGCTCATTTTAAAGGAAATTAAATTTGCAATAAAACATAGTACCAAAATATTTCCTCTAAAATTAACCGTTTCGGAGTTATTTAAGAATTTAATAAATTAATGAGTATTTATAGAAGAAAAATACATAATAACTCCTAAACCCTTAGTTTTAGACGAAACACTTAGGTAACGTGTTATATTGTCAATTTTATTATCTTTAAAATGAGCTATTAATGAAGAAAATCGGTCCATAAATAACTGAGATATCACATATAACGTGTTAATTACATTATTAAAATGGTGGTCACGACTTCTTACAGATAGCGACAAATTCAGCCAAAGTAATTCATTTCCATACACCAGTCGAAAATTTTACACAGTATTTATATACATAATAAATAATTTTAAAATACCTGGGAGACACTTGATTTAACACGCTGAACTCCTATGTTGACGCCTCAAAATGGCCGCCGGGATTAAAAACATAGGTTTGATTAAATACAACTATCTCCATTACCGATCATTTTATTGAGTCTTCCAATTGTTCCATTTGAAAGAGCATGAAATAAGGTACAAAAATGTTATTCGATTTAGTTTATAGGTAAATGGTATATCAATTACCGTATATATGGCGATGACAACTTGGAAGTGGATGAAAAGAATATCCGTACATTTTCTTCTAGTAGATGACAGAAGTTTGTACTTGAAGAAAACGCAAAAACAATGTACTGGAGGACCACTATGGTGCTAGAATGTTTCCTTTTAGATTAGGTCCGCAGCATTCGACAGGGCAGTTTGATAGACTTTATTTCTACTCTGAAAAATAATTTCCCATGGATGTTTGCTCTCGATCATACTATGCTCGGTGGCTGCCAGTGTTTTTGTACAACTTAAAGCAACTGCCAGAGATGCATCCAACAATGTTCCGTGAGTTCCAAAACGGAAATATATCTGGCTGCAAAACTAAAAGAAAATTTTCCAGGATGGTGCATGACCAGTTACATGAGCAGAACAACAAACTAATTAAAAATTCTTCAATTAACCTATTCCGTCTAAGTCAAGGGGAGGGGCTATTGCAATGGATGGTTGCAGGACCCGAAGTTGTCCGCATGATTGGAGAGTTCGAAAAGGATCGGAACCTGAAATCTTAACATTACTTCCGAGGAGCACCATGAAAATACTCCAAGTTTTCTTAAGAAATTCGAAAACCATGTTTCTGCCCTTGTTGAAGTGTTTGAATCACACGGCAACCCATTCGAAGATGACGAGTTAACTACAGTCAACAGCAGTAGATCATTCTCCCAGAAGAAAATGCGATGAGCGTCATGTCGGCAAATGCTACAGGGAAAAGCCAATTTGATACGTTTGTCGAAGATCGGTTGATCCTCAGAAAAGTTTCCATCCAAGAAGTCATCAAAAGAAACAACCTTCCCTTGATGAGCGCTAAGAAAGTTACAGTTAAGTCCATATCAAGCAGAAAATAGTAGACCCGAGAAAAGACAGTACTCTTTTTGCCAAGTTGTACGTCGCTAGTCAATCAAGGGGAATTGACGTCAAAAAGTTCTTTACCCATGAAAATAGTTCACGTCCACCTTCCATATCTGACCGCGGTAAGCTCGGAAAACCAATAAAAAAATCCGACGTGGTGTCCTGTATCGTCGAGTCAAGTGGAGTTCGGGTGACCACTGCTCATGAGCCCGAAGATTCTTCGCTCATAATCGATGCAGCAGCCTTGATCCATATGCTTGTTCCTAAATCCAGCCGGACATTTCAAGAGTACTGTAACCAGATTGTTAAACCATACAGTCTAATGAGATTAAGATCTGTGGAACAAGTTGACCTAGTTTTTGACCGCTACCTAGAAGGAAGCCTAGAAAGTGACGTAAGACAGTCGAGAGGGTTTGGGCTCAGAATAAATGTAAAATCTAATGTTGTCATCCCCAAATCTTTCAGTAAGTTCCTTGCTCACAGTAAAAACAAAGAAGAACTCTTTGAATTTTTAGCTGAAAACCTGGTCAAAATGGATCTCCCCGCCGGGAAAAGTCATTTGCACCTACAGAGACACGGTAGTTGGATCGCAAATGGAGGTGACATTTGAAGCTATATCTTCGGAATTCCATGAAGAAGCCGAAGCCCGTCTCCTACTTCATGTATGGCATGCCATGAAATACTCAGGTTGTTCTTAGGTCATGGCGAAAACTGTTGATAGTGACGTGGTAGTAATTGCTATATATGCCTTTTCTAGACTCAATACATTGAAAAAAATTTGGATTGAATACGGCGGTGGAAAACACCTCCAATACCTTCCGATCCACGAGTTGCACAACAAAGTTCCACGAAGATTTCCAGATCTTTTGCCTTTCTTCCATGCATTTACGGGGGCTGATACTGTGTCAAGTTTTGTAAGTATTGGTAAAGCCACTGCATGGAAAACGTGTATGAATTTCCGAGATGTAGACAAAGCTTTTTCGGCATATTGTCAAGTTCTGGACAACATCTCTGAAGATGACGACACGTTTTTATTCATTCAACGCTTTGTAGTTCTTATGTACCATTCATCAAGTTCTGCAGAGACCGTCAATGAGGCCAGGCGGATTCTCTTTACCCAGCAAAACAGACCCATTGAAAATATTCCACCAACCAGCGACGCTCTGTTGCAACACTTGAAGAGGGCCATCCTACAATGTTCTTTGTGGACAAACTGTCTTCAACGGAACAGTCAACGCTTGGATCCTTGTGAGTGGGAATGGAAGAAGATCGCAGATGACTAGGAGCCCCTCTAGTCGACAAGCCCAAACTTCACAATGGAAACACTAAAAGAGTTGATAGCATGGAAGTGCAAACAGATTTGGACGCGCTGTCGATTGTAAAAATACACGAACTTTGCACTTTACTTTGTAGTTGTGAAGGTCAATGCAAAAATTAAGTTTAATCTTACAAACTTGTCATTTTGTTTAAAGCTTACATTGTTTTCAATAGTTGTGGCTTCCGCGTTAATAATCCATATGGATTGTAAGCTTACATGTTTTCATTGTGAGAAACTGTTGTAAATATCTGTTACTGTTCCTAAAAAAGAAAAGTTTTTTTTTTCATTTTTGCCAATCAGTAAAAAGAGGGAATTGGATCCACTAAAAGATGTAAATAACTATTTTAATGTATATTTTCATGTTCTCTTTTGTGGTATAATTTATAATTAAAGACGAATCACTCTTAAAAAAATTATAAATCATGCAACGTTGCAATGGATGTAATGTGTTTACTCGAGTTAACGCCTATTATAATAACAGAAATGTAATTGCAAAATATATTAAGCCAACAGTAACCATTTTGAAACATTGTATTTACCCCCTTCCACGTTGTCATCGTCATAAACCATTTAAAATCGAATAAAATTTTGTAGCTTATTTCATGCTTTTTCAAATGGAACAATTGGAAGACTCAATAAAATGATTGGTAACGGAGTTAAGTGTATTTAAGCAAACCTATGTTTTTAATCCCGGCGGCCATTTTGATGACGTCAACATAGGAGTTCAGCGTGTTAAATCAAGTGTCTCCCAGATATTTTAAAATTATTTATCATGTATATAAACACTGTGCAAAATTTGGAACTGGTATATGGAAGTGAAGTATTTTGGATGAATTTGTCGCTATGTGTTAGAAGTCGTGACCGCCATTTTAATAATGTAATTAACACGTTATATGTGATATATCAGTTATTTATGGACCGATTTTCTTCATTAATAGCTCATTTTAAAGGTAATGAAATTAACAACATAACACGTTACCTAAGTGTTTCGTCTAAAACTAAGGGTTTCGGAGTTATTATGTATTTTTCTTCAATAAGTACTCATTAATTTATTAAATTCTTAAATAACTCCGAAACGGTTAATTTTAGAGGAAATATTTTGGTACTATGTTTTATTGCAAATTTAATTTCCTTTAAAATGAGCCAAGTTTGAAGAAAATCGGTCGATAAATAACGGAGATATGGCTTATTTTTTGAATCAAGCTGTCCGCCATTTTGATGACGTCATCACATGAGTTCCGGACGTCAGATCAAGTGTCTCCCGAAGGATTCTTTTCCTTTGGTATACATATAAGAACTGTGTAAAATTACAGATTGGTAGCCGGAAGTGAAATATTTTTACGCTAACTCCACGCACTAATACATTAATATTTAATTAACAATCTTATAAAAATAAGTAATTTCTCTCGAAAAAATCCTAAAGGAAAATTTACTCTTGCGAGTTCCGTTCAGATAATTTTCTCTAAAACGACTCAGGCAACTTCGATCATATTTATGAATAAATATTTCGTTAATAACCTGATAACTTGGCATAACTTATTTGTCCTGAAAAAATCCGCAAGGAGAACTTTACTTGAAGTACAAACAATTTGCCACGAATGCCACCGGATAATAAATATGCTACCAAGATTCGATAAAACATACAATTCGCTAATTGTTTTCACATCGCAGAAAATTTGCCAACTCTACGTTGTAAGTACATGACTTAATACAGAAGGATACCAAATTTGTATTCCATTCTAAAAGAAATGAATTATTATTTGGTAATATCTAGCAAATAAGTTTCATGGGTTTGTTTACGATAGGAATCATAACTTACTGTTAGAAAAAAAACTTCAGTGTTGTGCAAATCATTATTATTATTAGTTTAATACTGTAAAAACATATTATTATTATTATTATTATTATTATTATTATTATTATTATTATTATTATTATTATTATTATTATTATTATTATTATTATTGCTTCTAAATACCAATGACCTACTTTTCAATCTGGTTTATTAACAAAATAATTAGAGCCCGATCTGAAATGATGTCTGCTCGACTAACACTTCAAGCCTGACTAGAACTCTGCATTCTGTACACCTTTTTCGCAGTTCATATTTTGGACGGTAAATATCGTAGACTAAGCTTCAATAAACATGTTGTCAAATTCACTACGAATTCCAGTAATCCTTTAATATTATACAGGAAGTAGAACATATACATATATTTCATAAAGCATTATACTTTGAATATTCTATATGCATAATATAAATTTATGTAGTTAAACAATTCAAATACCATATACTACTAACACTGAATATTACACGGGTGTCGTTAGAGGGGGGACGAGTAGGCCATGTTGCAGTCAATAATTTTCTGTATCATGTTTAAGGTTGCCAAACGAATCAATATTTTACTGGTAGGGTAGGAAATAATGATGCTATATGTTTAAGGCTTGGGTTTAAGACTACTAAGGGTTTAAGGCTACATCGTATGCAATTTGTGAGAGGATATTGAAGATTTCACTTCCCAGAGTTCACAGCTCCAGTTATGTTTCACATTGATTTTTAATTTCTATTCAATGGGTAAATGAAAGAGCTGACAATGTAAGTTGTTGAAGAGAAAGAAAGAAAAACATATTTAATGCACTTATGTGTACTGCAGTGTCGACTGCGTGAATTTAATTATGAATGATAGTATTGATATATCACGCACAATCAAAAACACATGAAATGAACTAATGAACTTTGTAAAGCTAAATTTTACAATATCAGGAACAGATTACATGTAATACTCTACACTTCGAAGACATATCCTCTGTGTCTAACTCGGTGGTTGTATAGAAAATATCAAATTGAAGAAGCTATAAGTAAATGAAGTAATATTGAAAACTTTAGATGAGTTGATTGAAGATAAGCAGGAGAAAGCTAGGTTTACTTCAGAAATTCGAGAATAGAGGTATTTATGCTATGAGTCTCGAATGCTATCCTACCTTGAATTGCTGTATAAAACGTTTTAAGAAAGGACTGTCAGAACTTCTGATCTCAAGTACCTTTAATGACGTGTTCTGAAGAAAAGTTTACTGTGGTATTTACGAAATGTGAAGAAAAAATTAAAGAACTTAATCTTCTTTCTGTAACTCTTCCAAGACTGAAGAAACCGCCGATAAGATTTGCAGAACATCAACCTGTTCGTGCTCAAATCTACAGAAAACTACGGTAGAATACGATGCTACGATGTGATTTGCACAGATCTTTTGGGATTAAAAAATAAATCCGACCAGCCAGGAATAAATCAAGCTCTAATGATGGAAAATGTGTTTATAATAGGGGAGATATGCGGTGATAGGGAATTGTATCTCTAAATTCGTATATCTTATATTTAGAACTGAGATTGTTCCTGAAGAATAAGAACATTGCCAGTGCTAAGACTGTAGTAGTTACTTTCCGTGAAATGAGTATTGAAGAAAGAAGTTTAGTTTCAAATATGGATCCACTTCATCAAATTCTGTTGGTTTTATCGAATCCAAGCCGTGAAGTCGAAAGAAGTTTCAGTGCGCTTGAAAATATATTTATGTTAGTAGTAAACATATAAGTTAGTTTACCATTTTTAAGTTGTAGTAAACATATAGTATTACCAATTTTCCGCCAGTGATTTTTAAATATAAAAAAAACAAATGAAAAATCATATTTTGGACACATTTTGAACAGATTATTTACATATACATTTTAATACATATGTTTTTCCACTATCTCATTATGGATAGATGATTTTTACATATGATTAACAAATTACAGTTTTTATGAAAATATCCATACAAGCCTTATATCTATAAATGACCCGTTATCGGTCGTTGCAGTTAAATGATTTTTTTTGTGTTAGCCAATAGTTATTCTTTTTATTTCTATAGTTAATTTATTCCATTTGCTGTTGTTATACTTGATCTGCACCCTTGTTTTCGATAATGCGAATCATAATCCCTAAATGTTATTAAATATTTAAATACCTTTAGGTTAGGTATAATATATGTAATCTTGTCTATATGTCAGGTACAACGTTGGCACCTCTGATGTTTTAATTGAAATTATAATAATAGACACTATTTATCATAAACTTACTGCCAGTTTTGTGCTTTTCCGTCGCGAATTGGAATTTAAAAAAGAGAGAATATGTTGTTTATGCTTTGAAACAGTTTATAGTACGAAGTAGTGTCTGAAATTCATATTTATTAGATTTAATACAAGTAGTGGGCGAATATATTATCAAAAGAACTTTCATTTGCAGAATATATTCAGTTCGAACCGAACCATATTAGATTTCTATATTGTTTGTGTGTGAATTGAAAGCAATTATGTATTGTAGCTGAGCCGGCAGTTCCGGAATTCTTCAGGATTCAGTTAGCTATATTCCTTCATGTTTGCAATACAAATAGTGTGTCAGAAACCAAACTTTAACGTTTCGTGGCTAAATTTATACAGGCTGTCCCAAGAGGAAGGGCAATATTTTAGGAAATGGCAGTATGGATCATTCTAAGCAAAAAAAAAAAAAAAGATCATATGAACATTGGTCCTAATTTCAAAGGTTTGAGAGTTACGTTTGTGAACCACTTTTGATTTTATGTTGCATATTACTTACTCTGTAGATATTCTACAGAGTTGAGATATAGAAGATTTGAAAGGTAATGGAATGGCCTTTCCAACGGTATGCATCATACAGCAATGATGTCATTGGAAGGGAAGCTATTGAGGGAAATTTGAGAAAGTTAAGGTTATTTAAAGAAATTGGATAGCAACACTGATTCCCAAATATCCCTCAATAACTCCCCTTTCAAAAACACCACTGCCACATGTTGCATACCGTTGGAAAGGAAATTCCATCACCTTTCAAATCCGGCACGGTTCACCTTTGTAGAATAAATACAGGGTGAGCAATGAGCATCATGAAGTCAAAAATGATTGATAACCTGTAGCTCTCAAACCGTTGAAATTAGGATCCATGTTCATATGAACATTTTTGCTTACCTTGTTAGAATCACCCATACTACCAATTCTCAAATTATTGCCCCTTCCTCCTGGGACACTCTCTATATAGATATTACTCAGGCACAGAAATGTGAACGGATGGCTAATTCAACCTTTAATACTGACATAATAACGTTGATCAATTCTGCTTTTCTAGTTGCTATGTGATCATTATTCTTTGTACTATTATGATAATGGTAACATTTTATTAAATTTAAAAATAACAACGTTTGTTTATGTTATTTATATAATGATTATGAAATGGCAATGGTTTAATGAATTTTGATGAATGAATGAAGCAAAGGTCATATTGATGTTGTATGCTCTATGCAAACTATGTCTATAATTTATTACAGACGTGTGTTTGTGCATTAGCAAGATGTAAAATCCATTAGAAAGCTACATAATGTTATATAATAAAGTCAATGTGTTCTACTCTCGTTTATTTATTTCTGATGTACTTTGTAGATGTTATCTTTACGTACCTGTGTTCCCTTCCATCGATTTCCTTACCTGAAATGTATATCTTCAATGTTCTCTAGCCTTTCACAGTGAAAAAAAATCCGTTATCCGTACAGCGGTATATTGTACAAATATACGAAATCCGTATGTTTACTACAGAAATCAGTATGGATCATACATTATCCACATGCTAAATATGCATTGCCCTTAGATGTTACATCATGCCGTTGCAGGATGTTTAACATCCAACAGTCTTCCGTGTATTACATACGTATACGTATGTTACATACATCAGTTATATGTTACATACGTCTATCTGTGTGTGAGATCCTGACCACCTAACTACAGTTTTTTCGTTCATACGGAAAGTACGTTTGTTCTGAACATTTATTCGCATGTACGTATAAAATATACTTTTTCAGTTATACTTTTGCTGTACGTTAAGTCCAAAAACTACAGGAATTACACGTCTAACCTACGTTGACGCCACATACTTTTTTTCTCAGTGCACAAGTCGACATTAACCTAGCCGACTCGACGACTGATATCAGACATCGAGTCGTGTGATCTAAAGGATCCATTGTACAGAGGATTGAGGATTTTGACGGAAAAGAACCGATGGCGTGCGAGTGAGCGTGAGCAACTTGTAATTTTTATCACAAGTTCGGCGGCAGTAGCTAACAAGGGACATCACCCAATTGTCCGGCTCCGATTTCAATGAAATTTTTCTAGCTGATAGAGGACATATATGTATTATTTGTGATGACAGAAATTTTTGCCATGGTACATGTTTTCTATTTTTTATAATTTTTAAGAATCGTGTTGTGGTTATTAGAGATTAGTGAAGAAGTCCCTCACTAACCTTTGTAAACGTAGCGTTAATGAAAGAACAACCATGTACATACATATAAGGCCTAGGGGTGGTTGTATGGTAAGTATGGCCTTGACGGCAGCCATCTTGAAATCCGCCATTTTGAATTAAGGTCAAGTTTTTAAAATAGGAATAGGGTAATATGATACATAATTTCGGGTTAGAATTTAATCAGGAAGACAATGGTGAAGCTAGTTTTGAGATACACCTATTTGGGGAAAAGTTGCAGGCGTTTAATTGTTTGCTTACTACGTGCGAAAGTTCCTTACCTCCGCTTCTAACCCGCGTATTAATGATAATAAGTGGATAAAAGCTTCGGTAATACATATTATGCCTAGAGTGAAGTGACACGGTAAGGGTATCCTTGACGGCAGCCATCTTGAAATCTGACATTTTGAATTAAAGTGAAGTTTGAAAAATGAAAACCATAGCATGTGACACCTCATTTTAATAGCAAATTTTCCCGAAAAGCCAATGGTATGCTTATTTTTGTTCTATAATTAACCAGTGTGAATTTAGGACTGCTTCTAATGAACACCAAACGTCCATTATTCGAGCTTTCAAATTGGCAACACTCCTAATTTTCACCACATGTTTTAAGATTCCAACTGGCACTCTGCAATTGTTGCCATGGTTCATGTTTTCTAAATTTATTACATTTTTAAGAGTTTCGATTTGTCAGTTCGTGAATGGGGTTGGGAGAAGCATCCAGCAATCTTTCTGAATTTTGAAGACTTGCAATGTAATTATTTATTTTGAACGAGAATACATGAAGAACCTATGGACCTATGTGACGTAAAGAAATACAAATAAAATTATAACAAATTGGTGTTATACGAACACAAAATTATCAGGAAATATAGCCTACCTGTTGCGCAATCGACAAACAATAAAATATTTTTAATAAATACAACATTTAAGAAACGGCAGCAATGTTAGAAAATATCAAAGAGGCGTTATATGACTGCTCCCACAACATTGTTTGTACCATGAACATAATATGAAAAAGGTAACTTGTTTATAAAGAGCTGTAACATAATTGAGTGTCTAATTAACAACTCTTAAAAAACTTTAATAAATTTAGAAAACACGAGCCATGGCAACAACTGCAAAGTGCAAGTTGGAATCTTAAAACATGCGGTGAAAATTAGGAGTGTTGCCAATTTGAAAGATCGAATAATGGACGTTTGGTGCTCATTAGAATCAGTTCTAAATTCACACTGGTTAATTATAGAACAAAAATAAGCATACCATTGGCTTTTCGGGAAAATTTGCTATTAAAATGAGGTGTCACATGCTATGGTTTTCATTTTTCAAACTTCACTTTAATTCAAAATGTCAGATTTCAAGATGGCTGCCATCAAGGATACAATTATCGTATCACTTCACTCTAGGCATAATATGTATTACCGAAGCTTTTATCCACTTATTATTATTAATACGCGGGTTAGAAGCGGAGGTAAGGGACTTTCGCACGTAGTAAGTGAACAATTAAATGCCTGTAACTTTTCCCCAAATAAGTGTATCTCAAAACTAGCTTCACCATTGTCTTCCTGATTAAATTCTAACCCGAAATTATGTATCATATTACCCTATTCCTATTTTAAAAACTTGACCTTAATTCAAAATGGCTGCCGTCAAGGCCATACCTACCATACAACTTCCCCCTGGGCCTTATATGTATCTACATGGTTGTTCTTTCATTAACGCTACATTTACAAAGGTTAGTAAGGGACTTCTGCACTAATCTCTAATAACCACATCATAACTCTTAAAAATTATAAAAAATAGAAAACATGCACCATGGCAAAAATTTCTGTCATCATAAATAATACATATATGTCCTCTATCAGCTAGAAAAAAAATCATTGAAATCGGAGCCGGACAATTGGGCAATGTCCCTTGTAAGGACGACTTGTTTTAATTATTTTATCAACGTAGCTCAATGTAGAAGTCGATGTGATAGAGCAGTACACTACGGAAAAGGGTGACAGAAACCAGTGGAGAAAGTTTTAAAAAATTTTAGAATTCCGGAGAAATTGAAAAATGGTGGAAATAAGTAGAGAAATTGAAGAACAAAGTGACAGCAAAGGTACCTGTTAAGTTAAATATGAATGTAATTGTGGGCTTTGATTTAGCATTGGTCTACCTCAGAAAAGCAAAGATGCCAAATTCCTTAACCAAACGTCCATTATTCGATCTTTCAAATTGGCAACACTCCTAATTTTCACCGCATGTTTTAAGATTCCAACTTGCACTTTGCAGTTGTTGCCATGGCTCGTGTTTTCTAAATTTATTAAAGTTTTTTAAGAGTTGTTAATCGGGCACTCAATTATGTTACACCTCTTTATAAACAAGTTACCTTTTTCATATTATGTTCATGGTACAAACAATGTTGTGGGAACAGTCATATAATGCCTCTTTGATATTTTCTAACATTGCTGCCGTTTCTTAAATGTTGTATTTATTAAAAATATTTTATTGTTTGTCGATTGCGCAACAGGTAGGCTATATTTCCTGATAATTTTGTGTTCGTATAACACCAATTTGTTATAATTTTATTTGTATTTCTTTACGTCACATAGGTCCATAGGTTCTTCATGTATGCTCGTTCAAAATAAATAATTACATTGCAAGTCTTCAAAATTCAGAAAGATTGCTGGATGCTTCTCCCAACCCTATTCACGAACCGACAAATCGAAACTCTTAAAAATGTAATAAATTTAGAAAACATGAACCATGGCAACAATTGCAGAGTGCCAGTTGGAATCTTAAAACATGCGGTGAAAATTAGGAGTGTTGCCAATTTGAAAGCTCGAATAATGGACGTTTGGTGTTCATTAGAAGCAGTCCTAAATTCACACTGGTTAATTATAGAACAAAAATAAGCATACCATTGGCTTTTCGGGAAAATTTGCTATTAAAATGAGGTGTCACATGCTATGGTTTTCATTTTTCAAACTTCACTTTAATTCAAAATGTCAGATTTCAAGATGGCTGCCGTCAAGGATACCCTTACCGTGTCACTTCACTCTAGGCATAATATGTATTACCGAAGCTTTTATCCACTTATTATCATTAATACGCGGGTTAGAAGCGGAGGTAAGGAACTTTCGCACGTAGTAAGCAAACAATTAAACGCCTGCAACTTTTCCCCAAATAGGTGTATCTCAAAACTAGCTTCACCATTGTCTTCCTGATTAAATTCTAACCCGAAATTATGTATCATATTACCCTATTCCTATTTTAAAAACTTGACCTTAATTCAAAATGGCGGATTTCAAGATGGCTGCCGTCAAGGCCATACTTACCATACAACCACCCCTAGGCCTTATATGTATGTACATGGTTGTTCTTTCATTAACGCTACGTTTACAAAGGTTAGTGAGGGACTTCTGCACTAATCTCTAATAACCACAACACAATTCTTAAAAATTATAAAAAAATAGAAAACATGTACCATGGCAAAAATTTCTGTCATCACAAATAATACATATATGTCCTCTATCAGCTAGAAAAATTTCATTGAAATCGGAGCCGGACAATTGGGTGATGTCCCTTGTAAGGACGACTTGTTTTACGTATTTTATCAACGTAGCTCAATGTAGAAGTCGATGTGATAGAGCAGTACACTACGGAAGTTGAACGACCAATTGGAAAAGACATGCAAAATGAAGATAAATAAGAAGAAAACGAAAGTGATAAAGTGCACAAGAGCAGGACAGGAAGAGGCAAACGTATGGCTAGATGGGGAAAAAATCGAAGACGTTAAGACGTTCCTCTGCTCTATACAATAAAGAATAGGAGTAAGTGTGTATACAGATCCCTCTTCTCTTAGCGTATGTTGTTAATTTTTCTTTGTTCTGTATATTTTAAAGAGATGATGGAACAATGTTTCTTATGAATTGAGACGTATTCATTACGGAAAGAAGCGTATTCATTACAGAAAAAACTAACTAATTCTGTGGCCTATAGAACCCGGAGGTTCAATGCCACGTTCACAAAAGCTCTCCACTGACTTCTATCCTTAGCTAACTGCATTCAGTTTCTACTTGTATTCCAATCTCTGCGAGATCCATCTTAATATTGTCCTCCCATCTGCACCTAGGTCTTCCTAATGGTCGTTTTCCGATTGGTCTTCCAGTCAAGACTTTGAAAGCGTTCCTACTTTCTTCCATTCTAGCTACATGGCCTGTCCACCTAGGCCTCCTAGTCTTGACGACCCTAACAATGTTGGGTAAACCGTACATAATTATGTAGTTCCTCGTTATGAAGTTTCCGCCATTCCCCATTCCCGTTCCTCTTGGGTCTGAATAGTCGTCTCAGGATCTTGTTGTCAAATGCTTTCAGTCCAGGGGCGTAACTATTATGGCGCGAAATCCCACAGTGCGAGGGGTCCGACACTTCCAAGGGAGCCCTTCATTATAGCCTCTAACCAGTAAGGTTGCAAATGAAAGAAGTTAAGCTAACTGTTTGATAGAATCAATAGATGATTTTGAATTTGTATTTCTTATAGTGATAATATCCGTGGTATTATCGGAAGTAAATATACTACTTCCGATTATATCTAAATCTAAATTACTTCATGGAAAACTTTGTGATCTTGAAATGGGAGTGTGTAAGAAACTTACAAGAGAAAAGGAATGACTAGAGTAATCTGAAGGATGAAGCAATTAAACTGTGTAAAAAGTGGAATGTTCAACCATCATTTAGATGCAAACGATTCAAAAAGGTCAAACGTTATTTTGATGAGTTGTGTGAAAATAGTCGTCTCAGTGACAGTGAATCAAACTTTAATATAGATATTAATTCTAAACTATTTCACATACTAAATTCACAGTTACATTGTCATTTTACATCTTTGCGTGATACAGTATCCAAAATTTTCATTTATCTTTCCTGCCAATATAATTCATCTCACTGATGATGAAATTCTAAGAAGGGCACAAATACTTCAAATTACAGTTGTAATACTGATTCTTAGTTTCCAATGGAAGTAATTTGCTTTGGGTAACAGCTGAAATCTGAAATAAGTGTTCAGAATTCTGTGTTTGACCTAACAAGGATTTTAATCGTCCATATAAGTCATTGACATCTAGCTTTTTCAGAACTTATAACCACTTGTTGTTTTTGACGCTTTCTGACTCTGTCAGTTTTGCAGAGAGGTTGTTCTCAAAATTGAAATTCTCGCTGCTGAAAAGGACGTTAAACTCAATCAATCAATGAAAATTGAAATTAATAGAAAACTGTGAGAAGCACAATGTGCCAAAATAGATTAAGTAATCTAGCACTGCTCTCAATAAATGCGAAGGAAGCTGAAAAAATGAATGTATGGGAATTAGTAAAGAATTTTGCTGACAGGAATGCAAGAAGGGAACCACTCAATTAATTCCCGCTACTCTTCATGAACACTGACGTCACTGACAGCAAAGAGTTAAGCTCATCTTCCATTCTGAAGCTTATTGAATAAATTATATGTATAACAAAGTGATTTCCATTTATGAATATTTAGGCCTAGTAGTTACATGGACTTAATTCATTCTTCTCAGATACAGGGAAGTATGGTTGTTTATTATGTTATGTATCATTTCACGAAAAGATGTTAAGGCGGGGGGTCCTGGATATGTTCTTGCGGGGGGCTCATAAATCGTAATTACGCCACTGTTTCAGTCTATGTTCTTCCCTCAGAGTAAGCGACCATGTTTCGCAACAATACAGAACAACAGGCATGACTATAGTTTTATATATTTTAAGCTTTAAATTCCTCGACAGAATTCGCGACGACAAGAGATTTTGAACTGGATAACACGAATTCCCTGCTTTTAATCGACATTTAATCGATATTGAATATGATTTTCGTCTGTTAATATTGATCCTAGATATTTGAAACTATCCATTTCATCAAAAGTGTTATTTAATACTTTATCGCATCCATAATTTGCCATATTACGGTCCCGACGCACTTCCATGTATTTAGCTTTCTCTGCATTTACTGCAAGCGTTTAATAGGACCTCTGCATTTCTTTCCATTGTTCTATCATCTCCTATGAAATTTACATCATTAGCATACACCATAACTTGGTGAAAACCGTTCAACTCTAGGCCCTGGTTGCTATCTTTGATTTTCCTTCTAGCGTATTCCAGGACAAAGTTGAATAATAATGGCGACAAGCATCTCCTTGTTTCAGACCATTCTCGACGTGAAGGCTCGTGGACAAAAATTTTCCTACCCCGACTTTCCTTTGGGATTCATTTAAACATACCTTAATTAATCTAATTAGCTTTTTCGGTATTCCAAATTCTGTAAGGACGTTGTACAATTTTCTCTCCTAACCGAGTCGTATGCCTTTCTAAAATCAATAAATAAAAATGTGGCTGCATCTTTACTGAGAAATGGAACTTAAACTTCATACAGTTTGTTGTATTTATTATTCCACTTCGTGCGTACATCTAAACAAACGAAACAAGAAAGAAAAAAAAAATAAACACTTCAGGTTATCAAAGCGTTCATATAACCATGCTTTCAGGACGAGATCTATATTGCGTCCAGGTTACCATAGTAAGTTACCCAACTGCAGTGTTGGGCAAATTGCAATTGAATTAATAATTAACACTTAATCTGTAAATGTAATTGTTGATTGCAATTAACAATTGAAGTAAGTAATTGTTAATTGTTAATTGCAGTCGGCCATTAATAATAGAGAATCAATTGCACTTAATCAGTCAATTGAAAGTAATTGCAGTGGAAAGTAATTGCAATTGAATTCAGTCATTCAATTACAATTGAAATTAATTGGCAATTAATTCAATTGCAATTGATTTCCACAGCAATTACTTTCAATTGATTGATGAATTGCAATTGATTTTTACTGATTAATTTTCAACACTGTAGTTCAGAGAGGACGTGGGCAATGAAAACTTTAGCCACGACCAATTGACTCACCACCCATCGTGACCGACGACCCACTCTGACTCACCACCCACCATGAAACACTCTCATCCACTGTGACCCACAGACCCATCAAAACCTATTTTCATCAACTCTGACTCATGATTCACACCCTCTTCTGTACTGACTAAAGAGTTTAAACTTGTAACAAAACAAGCCTATGAAATTATCATTCATTGGAGTTTGAATTTCTATGATCAATCGCTCAAGCACCGCTCTATTACAATAACGGTGGATCTGACCTTTCTAATATAAATAAAATCAAGAGTTTGTGTCTGTCTGTTTATCTTTGTGCGGCCTGTGGACCAGACGAGTGGACTGAAAGTTTTCAAAATTTGGTCACGGGTAGCTTGGTCTAGGCCCCAGCTGAAGACGAAGAGGTTTTTTTTTTTTTCAAATTTCGAACTAGGGAGGTCTCTGGGAGACGTTTACCGGGACCGGCCTGGGGACCAGACAAGTTGACCGAGAGTTACCAAATTTTGGTCACGGATACCTTGGTCCAAATCCCACACCAAGGCGAAGTGTTTTTGACCAAATTCGAACCAGGGGGTCTCAGGGGGGCGTTTACCGAGACATGTAAAAATATTAGAAAATGACCGATATCAGTGTCGATTTCATAGTTTTCGCAGTCGCTGAGATCAATGGTGAACTCCGATTGCATTAACTTCCAAATTCACCCTATTCGCTTGCGAGCCGGGGGTCAACCGGGGGGAGGAATACCGAAACATAAAAGTATTCCAAATAACTGATATTAGTGTCAAATTCATAGTTTTCGCGGTCGCTGAGATCAATGGTGACATTATCATTAGCGATGACTTTCAAATTCATCCACTGTTGTATGCGGGTCTTGGGTTACCAGAGGGGGGAATTCCGAGACATGTAAAAATAATCGAAAATGACCGATATTGTCAAATCCATAGTTTTTGGGGTTACTGAGCTCAATGGTGAAACTCAAGACCGCGTTTACTTTCACATTTAGCTCCTATCAGCTAAAGGACGGGAGCATTATAAAGGAAATCACAAGATATGTAAAATAATCCAGAATGACCGATATTAGTGTCAAATCCGTAGTTTTCGCTGTCGCTGAGATCAATGGTGATACTTTCATTAGCGATGATTTTCAAATTTAGCCACCACTGTATGCGGGCCGGGAGTTACCGGGGTTGGAGAATTGCAAGATATGTAAAAATAATCGAAAATGACCGATATTAGTGTCAAATCCATAGTTTTCGCTGTCGCTGAGATGAATGGTGATATTTCCACAGACAGCCCCCATCGGCTGCGAGCCAGAGGCGTTTTTTTTTTTTTTTTTTTTTCAAAATTGGAACCAGAGGATCATAGGGGCTTTTACCGGGATATATAAAACGTAGTAGAAAATGGCAGATGTTAGTGTCACATTTATAGTTTTCGCGGTATCGGCTGGGGGCCAGAGGAGATTTTGTTAACAATTCGAACCAAGGGGGTCTTAGGGGATGTTTACCGGGACATGTAAAAGTAGTAATAAATGATCAATATTTGTGTCGAATCCATGTTTATCGGGGTTGCTCAGATGTATAGTGACAGCCCCGATAGTGTTTATGTTCAAATTCAGCCCCCATCGGCCTTCCCAATAAAAACACATGTACGCTGTTGGATATTCACATAAAATAGATCCAATTTTAGAAATGTTTCTTAATTGTTTTCCCGTTGTTCAGTTTGTTGACATTGATATTTTATCTGATCCGTTCGAAGAACGGGCATAACAGCTAGTACGAAATGGTAAAGTGTTTGTCATGGACCAAATTACAATTAATTCAATTATATAGATAATTATTATAATTATCATTGATAATTATTTCCTTGTTGAATTATAGATACTTTTCAGTGGAAACAAGAATAAAATTTGAAAGACCCAAATCTAGTTAAAGTAGACCAACGTAAAGGAAAAAAAAAGTACACAATTTTTCATATAATTAAGCGTACCGTACAAACTTTAAATTTCCATGTAATTAAGCTTACAGTACAAATTTTATGTCTCTTTTTCTCACAACTTGATTTGCTTGAGCTCTGAACGCTAAACACACGCTTCAGCAATTATTATATAGAAAGCAGTGGATATATAATGCGAAGCACTGTATTTTTTGTTTCTCAACTAACTTCAATCTTTTTCGATTATATTTTACAAATCAACCCACTACCAATTTCCCATACGTAGAAAGTTCCCCTTCCATAAAAGAGTTTTTTTTTTTTTTTAATGCAAGGATACGTTCTGTTTATTTTTACCTCCATAAATTGATGTCGAGTTTCGTGTCGAGTCGAGTTTGACAAATAGCTCCCTCGTTCAGCTCGTTTTAACTCGTTTTAAAATCACGATCTGATTATACTGGAAAGCGAAAGCCATGAGGAATGTAAGCAGTGATGTCGAATACTTTTAATGGTGCTCACGACAGGGTTGCATTTTGTCTCGTACTTTTAGTGCGTCTCGAGGGGTACTTTTAGTGCTTCTCGTCTCGTCTCGATAGCGAAATGACTATAGATTTTTATAACGAGACAGCGTCAAATGCTCTGAGTACCAGTGTCATTAACTTGTTCCGCCACCAACGAATTTCGAGATGGTTCCTTTTACATCGTTTTGTGCTATTTTGTAAGCCTATTCCCACTTTTTGTGCGTCACCGGAAGTGAGTCAAAATGGGCCTACGAATGTAACGAAACAAGTTAATACTGTTCCGCCACCAACAAATTTCGAGGTCGTTTCCTTCACATCGTTTTGTGCTGTTTGGTGCGCCTATTTCCACGTTGTGTGTGTCATCGGAAGTGGATCAAAATAGGCCACCATGGTGGAATAATAATGACCGACTGTTCCGCCACCAACGAATTTCGAGGTGCATTCTCCCGAATCGTTTTGTGCGCCTATTCCCACGTTTTGTGCGTCACCGGAAATGAGTCAAAATGGGCCTAGAAATATTTCAGAACTAGTTAATGCTCTTCTGTCACCAACGAATTTTGAGGTCGTTTCCTTCCAATCGCCTAGTGCCTATTTTGTGCGGTTTTGTGCGCCTATTTCCACGTTTTGAGCGTCACCGGAAGTGGGTCAAAATGGGCTTTCAAGATGGGACGAAAATGACCAAGAGTTCCGCCACTTTCGAATTTCGAGGTCGTTAATTTCACATCCTTTCATGTTTGTTTTGTGTGCTATTTCCACGTTTTGTGCGTCACCGGAAATGGGTCAATGTTATCCTACAAATATGGCGGAACAAGTTAATGCTGTTCCATCAGAAACGATTTCGAGGTAGTTTCCTTCACATCGTCTTGTGCGTGTTTTCTACCGTTTTGTGAATCAATGGTAGTGGGTCAAAATGGGCATTCAATGTGGGAAGAAAAATAATCCACTGTCCCACCAGTATCGAATTTCGAGGTCGCTTCTTTCGCATTGTTTAGTGCATGTTTTGTACCGTTTCTGCGCATAGTTTCACGTTTTGTGCGCCACCAAAAGTGGGTCAAAGAGGACCTACAAATATGTCAGAAAAAGACATATTCATCCCACTTTCAAAGCCCATTTTGACCCACTTCCACTGATGCACAAAGCGACACAAATCACGCACTAAAAATGTGAAGGAAACGTCCTCGACATTCGATGGTGACGGAACAGCATTAAGTTATTCGGCTATACTTGTAGGCCATTTTGACCCATTTTCGTTGTCGCACTAAAGTGGAAATAGGCGCACAAAACGGCACAAAACAGGCACTAAACGATACGAAAGAAACGAACTCGAAATTCGATAGTGGCGGAACAGTGAGCCATTTAACTCCCACTTTAAAGACCCATTTAACTCATCTCGGATGATGCACAAAACAAGGAAGTAGGCGCAGAAAACCTTTTAAAAAAATAGGCACTAAACGATGCGAAAGAAACGACCTAGAAATTCGATAGTGGCGGAACAGTGGGTCATTTTCGTCACACTTTGAAGGCCCATTTCGACACGCTTCTGGTTACGCACAAAACGTGGAAATAGGGACACGAAACGGCACGAAACATTTACTAGTCGATGCGAAAGGAAGGACCTCGACATTCGGTAGTGGCGGAGCAGTGGGTCATTTTCGTTCCACCTTCGAGGTCCATATTGACCCTCTTCCAGTGACTCACAAAACGTCGAAATAGACGCACGATAGGGTATGCGATGAGAAATTAACGATCTAGAAATTCGATAGTGGCGAAACTCTTGGTCATTTTCGTCCCATCTTGGAAGCCTATTTTGACCTACTTCCGGTGACGCACAAAATGTGGGAATAGGCGCACAAAGCGACACAAAACACGCACAAAAGATGCAAAACAAAGTACCTCGAAATTCGTTCGTGGCAGAACAAGTTAATGATGCCGTGAGCACCAATATAAGTATATACTGTAGTTCTTACCATCAATTCTGAGAACTGCACATTCCAATTTTTTTTTAGCCAAAGCAGAAGCCCAACCGGGATAGTGATGTCAACCGGCTCGGCTCGATTCAACTGAGCGAACAGCTTGAGCTGGCTTGGTTACGATGACCCATCGACTGGGCTCAATTGAGCCGATGGCTTGAGCCGGCTCGGTAGGGACGAGACATCGACTCGGCTCGATTGGAGCCATTGGCTCGAACCAGCTCCGTTGAAACGAATCCATAGGCTGGGTTCGAGTCAGCTCAACTGAACCGATGGCTCGAACCGGCTCGGTTGAGGTAAGCAATCAGCTCGATTCGGTTCGACTCGTGTAAGCCATCGGCTCGAGCTTGCTCCGTTGGGTGAGCTGTTGGCTCGGCTCACTTCTTGGTTCGGCTCGATAAGTGAATGAGCTATGAGCGAGCCGCTTGAGTCGTTGACAACCGTAAATCCGGGTCGAGCAGTTTTGAACATGTTTGGCTGGTGTCTGAACTCAAACCTAGAACCTCGTGACCGATGTCCTTGCCTCCTAAAGATTTCTTGACGACCGAGATCGACATTCAACTAATTTTTAGTATTGAGATACAAATCGCCTATATTCCATGTTTATACACGATGTTATAATAATAATTAGTTATAGTAGTACTGTAGTAGTAGTATCATTGATAATTATATTGTCTATGTAGGATACTTGAAGAAAGTAGTACTTGGAACTACACAAAGGATTTAGCTCGAATTGCCTCGTTTTGGATTGACTCGACTCGAAACTCGATCCGAATTTGAGTCGAGTTGGGGAAATTTTTCGAGGCGAGTTCTCGAGTCGAGCTCAAAGATGTCTGCTTCGGATCGAGTCGAGTTTTAAAGAAAACTCGCTCGACCTCGCTCGTGCCCATCCCTATTGTATGCATGACGGGCATATAGAGTTCTTTCGAGGGGGATAGAACCATAAACATATTTAAAAAATACTTAGTTTCGCGGCTTTCTTATCCAGCATTTATTATAAGTACCTTATTTGAAATATGTAAAATAGTAACAAGTGATCAACACAATATACACACATCTCTTTATGTTCAGTTTTAATTGCTGATTTCAATTGCAATTAACAATTACAAGTTTCAATTGTCAATTGCAATTAACAATTAAAAGTTTCAATTGCACCCTTTGCGATTAACAATTAACAATTAAATGTTTCAATTGCCTGGTGGCCAATTAACAATTAACAATTGATAAAAATTTAATTGCAAATTTTATGATTGAATTCAATTGCAATTGAAATTAATTGTCAATTACAAACTAAAATCAATTGCAATTAATTTTCAGAGCAATTACTTTCAATTGATTGATCAATTGCAATTGAATTCAATTGATTTTGCCCAACACTGCCCAACTGAACGTCCTAACGTAACCAATTGCCAACTTTTGCCAAAACGCTCATTTTTACACAGACTACAAGGTTACTCAGTAACATACATCTATATATATATATATATATATATATATATATATATATATATATATATATATATGTATAACAAAACATATTTGGACTTATTAACATTTTCTCCTTTGCCTTAACAATAAATAGTTGAAATCTTCCCACTTCTTTTCGAGTATTTGGCGAATGGTAAATATTTGGTCGATGGTTGATCGATTTCGTCTAAATCCGCACTGATAATCTCCAATAATTTCATCTGCGTACGAGGTTAATCTTGCTAATAGAAAGTTTGACAGGATTTTATAGGATGTTGACAGAAGAAAAATGCCTCGATAATTATTACAGTCAGTTTTGTCGCCTTTCTTGTGAAATGGAACAATGATTGATTCTTTCCACTCTTGTAGCAATTCTTCCTTGTTCTATATAAAGAGAATGAGTTTGTGTATCTTGTTTCACAATTTTTCACCTCCAGCTAAAATTAACTCAGCCGGAATTTCGTCTACATCCGAAGATTTGTGTTTCTTTAAAGCGATTTCTACCTCTATTCGGTAGGATTCTGGAATGTACGGTTCTGCGGTGTGTATCTCCCTTTCTCCACGCATATTAGTTTTGGCTGCATGTTAAGCAAATCACCAAAGAAATATTTCCATCTATTTAAGATGCTATCTGTATCCGTGAGGACTGTTCCGTCAGCTTTCTTTAATATATAAGCACGGGGTTGATAGTCTTTCTTAAATTCATTGATCCCCTTATACATGTCCCGAATGTTTTTATATTTACTATTATCTTCAAGTTCCTTAATTTTAGCTTTCAAAAAATCGCGTTTCTTTGTTCTAAAAGTTTTGAAAATTTCCCGCCTGATGTCTACGAAATTTTGTGTAGTTATTTCATTCGGACTTTGTAGCCAACGTAATTTTAGCTGTTTTCTCCTCTCTGCTAGTTTAATGCATTCCTCGTCAAGCCATGATTTGTTTCTACATATTTCCACGTGTCCCAATTTTACTTTTGCTGAAATTTTAATGCTATCTCTAATTTTAATCCAAGTATTCTCAATACTAACGCACTCCGAAACTTCTAAACACGAGAATCTATTCGAAACTTCAATCTGGTAGTCCTCTCTTACTTGGCTCTTTTTTAATTTCTTTAAATTAAATCTCTCCATTTTCAGACATTGAATATTTCCTTTATTCAACAGTAAATAATCTTTCTCTTATTATCGCTGCTACCAGGTAGTGACCAGTGTCACAATCAGCTCCTCTAAACGATCGTACATCAATTATACTAGATTGTCTTCTTCTATCTACTAAAACGTGATCAATTTGATTATGTGTTTTTCCGTCCAGTGAGGTCCAAGTATATTTATGAGCGTCGCGATGTGAGAATTTTGTACTCTTCACGATAAGGTTTTTGGATGTTGCGAAGTTCACGAATCTAACACCGTTGTCATTACTTTCCTTATGCAGACTTTCGTTCTCTATAATCGGTTTGAAAATATTCTCTCGTTCTACCTTCGCATTGAAATCCCCTAATAGAATTTTCATATGGTATCGCGAGAGTTGGTCAAATATCCGTTCCACTTCTTCCTAAAAACTGTCTTTTATACCGCCATCCTTATCGTCTGTTGGTATTTAAAACATACCATTTAAAACAACAATATCACACTACCGTCCCTTAAGAGTAATAAAAGAAAGTCTGTCGGTAACAAATTCAACCCGTTTAATTGCTGGTAATATTCGTTTGTGAACGAAAATCCTTGTTCCTAAATGGTGATTTTTATTTCCTTTCCCGTAAAAGAACGTAAAATTTTCGGAATTCACAGATCCATTTCCTTCCCACCTAACTTCGTGAACTCCTACTAAGTCCATCCTTTATTTCTCTAACTCACTCGTTACGGGTTTTAACGCGCCTGCCCTATAAGGACTTCTAATATCCCATGTTCCAAATCTCATGTCCATTTTCTTTTGCTGATGTCGTGCCAAGTTATCAGTCCTTGTCCGAGGCTTCTGTGAATATTTCTGAACAAGTGACTTTTTTTTTTTTTAACAGGATGAGGTTGTTAGCCTTACTCAAATCCCCAAGCTGGAGGACCACTCCTAGTCGGCTGTCCGGGACTGCTTATTCAGTATATTCGCAGCTAACCTCTATATCTAGAAGCCTTCTCCTCGATCCGCAACCTGAGGACGCGCCATGCTGTGGTGACGAACGTTATTTTACAGAAAAGTTATTTTTTTATATGAATGAATGATTATGATTTAGTGGGACGTCAGCAGCTTCGCTATTTGTCCCCGTCACTATCAATGTAACTGCTCAAACATTGGCTGCTTTAAAGAAAATACTAAAACGAACATAGAAAAATACAAGAAACTAAAAATACTGTAAAATGAAAATAAAAACCCGAAAGAAGAGTTAAAATAATAAGTACTGTATATGGGTAAAATATATCACAATAACAATAAAGTAGTAGAAAATTAATGAAATGTGAGAACAAATTATAAAATATTAGCAGCGAGAAATGAAGTAACAAAGAACTGAAAGACTCAGAGGACGTGAGAAAGGTCAAGAGCGTGACCGAAGGCAAAAACACGAGTAACAAGACCCAGTCATTCCCTAATGTGAGGAAATCCGTGACGTTCTTTAAGATCTGAGTATTCAACATTCGACAAGAATCTGCTTAACACTCAGTAGTGCAATATATTATTCACAATATGTTCGGTTCAAGACACGCAGCAAAGAGCTACTGTATGTGTCAGATGAGAGTGCCCAATACGGAAGCACTAGGGCGAGAAGATGTCTGTCAATTTGCCAGGAGGGACTTAATTTCATGAAATTTATTTTCGTTTGTCTGAGTCCAACCTGCTTTCAATGAGAGCGCATTAAATTGTCAAAATAACTACAGATATCAAAACTAGGAAAATGCATCCTCTAATAAATGCTCTAATGCAACCTCAGCCAAGGGACGTTCTTCTCGGCTGTGTCAGTACGTTCATTTCGATATGATTCGACATTCAGCAGGCAACACACAACCCTGTTGCTGTAATTGATGGCATCTCACAAGAATGCCTGAAACGAGGGCATGCTTACTGAACACATTCTACAGGCTCATAACAACGCTCTGAGTCTGTGCAAATTATCATACGACGTAACGCATGCTTGAGCGCATGTCGAAGGCAAGATTATTTGCAGTTAATTCAGAAGAAAATGCTGAACACAAGCAATGCAGATTGATTTCTGGACTATCCGCGTCGATGACAAAAGCAAGCTAAAACATAGTTCCCAGTTCCCATCCTTAGAACTGTCCGTATATAACACATTAAAATCGAGGTACTACTCTACGGACCCCTGCTGGTATGCCTGAAAACTGGTGCGCTATTTCGCATCAAGATCCAGTCCTGGTGAACAAAGCAGTTATGGGAGTACAGCACAAGAGTGAAGCAATGAGAAAGAGGAACACCCGAAATAGTCAGCGAGAAAACTCTCTCACACACGAATATACCATGGTTGTGTACCGTGAGAACGTGCAGCATAGCGTTCCTAAATATGATCAGCACGAAAAAAAAATGCAGGGATGATCAGGATTATAGCACATATGAGCAGAATAACTAACGGGTAATCTCGCACGACAGTGGTTCGTTGACTTCAACATAAAGACTAGCAACGGGACTAGTACAGAAGGTGCCAATAGTTAGTCGAATATCCAGGTGATTGACTGAGTCAAGTTGTATCAACATACAAGACTAATAAACAATACAGTCATAGTCTGGTATAATGTAGAACAATAATGCAATCAACGCCCATGTGCGGCGGAAGAGAGGACAAAGAGGATTCAAAGCGCGGTTCATTGATGAAGCGCCATATTAACATTTGCAAAATATTAACTTTTGAGGTGAACTTTCTCGCGTGGGCCAAGTACAATTCACTCAGTATCCATCAGGTCGTTTTCCACCATATTAGATTTCAAAGAAAATTCAGGTGCTAACGACAGAGATTTTTTTTTTTTTTCGTGGAGAGGACAGTATCATTTAGTCCGCTTAATTTTCTGGCTAAGTTGTCAGGCCAAAGACGTACGAAGACAGGATCTATTTGGGAGGAAACGTCAAATGTCTAGGTTGTCGAGAAGTAGCTGCAACAATAGCAAACGGCACAAAAAAACGACGAAGGAATGCTTTCTTTTATGCGACACTCAGCATCGGCAGCAGAGATCTCAATAATCATTAGTTCTCAAATACGTTTTTTATATTGAAAGGCTGAACAATCCCGAAACCAAAAAAAAATGAAATGAAATTTTGAGTTTTACGTCCCACGGTTATGCCGGTTAGGCTAAAGGAGACGGTGATAATGAGTAATGAATGAAATGGTGGAATGAAGAAAGTGGGAGGAAACGGGAGAACCCCGAGAAAACCCACCCACACGGTGTTTGTCCACCAATCCCGAAACCAAGTAGCAGGCCCGTATTTATATATTGTGCGCCCTGTGCTCTAAATATAATATGCCGTCCCTCGAAAACAACCAATATTATAGTTGAATTCATTGTTTTCGAGGTCGCTGAGTTTAACGGTATCAGTTTTCATGATGTTCAACTTCATCCTCACCCTTTTGGATAGGGGTGGAACAGGATGACTTTTTAAAAATAATCAGATAAGCTAACTAATTAGTAACTACAGTAATTAGAGCGAATTAAACACATTAACTTATTTTCTCGCGCTTGCACGGGACTTTGCGGCTTTCTAGTTTTAAATATTACTTTATTGTGAATCTCTGGTTCATGGGGTCCTTGGTTAGAACCCAGCTCGCGCCAAGTGAGCTCTGCGGTGGACAAACACCGTGTACGTGGGTTTTCGCGGGGTTCTCCCGTTTCATCCCACTTTCTTCATTCCACGATTTCATTCATCCCTATCATCACCATCTCCTTTAGCCCTCCTTTACTGTGGGACGTAAAACTTACAGATTTCATTTCATTTTTGAAAATCCAAAATTTTGCCGCCTCCTAAATTCTGCCGCCCTGTGTTCAAGCACAGAATAGCACTTATCTAAATACGGGCCTGCCAAGCAGAATATTCGCCCTTGAAATTGACACAAAAGGGCTTGGTCGCTGCACAAGGTTCCGCGCCATGACTAGCATGGAAACAATTAGCACGAATTCGATGATGTGCTCGAAGTGCTGACATTTGAAACTGTTAGGGAACTCGGATTATAAAAACAGACTTTAAGTCAGTAGTAACCAGCCTCTATGTAGTTTGGAAGTGTAAGTAAATTGAAATTAAGAACCAGTGATTGAATAGGAACCAGTTCACATGAATTATCACTTTTGATGCATTCTACATCTACAAACGTTGGTTAGTTAACTCCAATTTAATCTTTCTTTCTCTGGCATTTAGGAAGTCCCAGTATGTGCCGGATGTAGAATGACATGCAAAATTGATACGTAGAAATATTCTCTTTATCAGAAGTCACATTCAGGACTACAAACGAAATAAAGTCAAACATATCAAAACTTCATTTATCGTCTTTTGAATTTGTGCGTTACGTTGAAATATGTCATTATTAACATTTAAATTTTAAATAGGTTTTACCTGCTTCCCGTGGACTTCCAGAGGGAAATATATTCATAGCAAAATAACTGTCTGAGGCACCGGAGGGATTCGAACCCTCGATCTCCTGTTTACTAGACAGGCGCTTTAACCAACTAAGCCACGGCGCCACTGAGGACAGTCGTATTCTGCATCGAATAGCTATTTTCTCACGCCACTCACGTGATCTTTACTGAAATAAACATGAGACTATTTAGGCTACTATTCAGATATGACCGACGGTAAACAAAATGGCTTGTGACTTGCAATCTAGTGCACGCGGGCTAAGTAAAAGGAGCAGTTACAATTACTCAATTTGATAATAACAGCGAGAGAACTACGAACAATGTCGAGGCTTAGTATTCCAAGTGTAATAGGAAATCGACTGAAAGTCATCCCAATATATACAGATTCATTTTACTTTTCAAGCAAGAACAGTCCGAGAATGCGGCTGCTGGAAGCAAGGCATTTAACTTTGCGGAAAAAGTTGTGTAAGACAATCATGGAGATAAATCATGTGTCAAATCTGTGACAATTGTGTAAGATAATCATGGAGATAAACCATGTATCAAATTTGTGACTTCAAAATGATCGTATTTTCGCATACGGTTGCAATGTTTAGACTGTATTCTGTACAAGCAAGGAAATTATCGTATAAATACGGTAAGTACCGTATAATTTCCATCCTTGGTTCTGCAGTTCCTCGTGTCAGAAACTATGCGTGCTGTGATTTTTTATTTTTTTTTCGTTTGGATGGCCCTAGGTCCGAAATTTTGCACTTTACATATCCTTTATGAAATTTGCAATGGGGAAGTAATGGAATAGCATATGAGAATTTTTCCTGCTCAAACATTTTTTCAGCATTGCATTACTACTTAAAGACTCTTACAAGGTTTCTGGTCGCAAACTCCATAAACGGTGCACTATTTCATGTGCCAGGTCATACCACCTTTACTGAAAACTTAATCATGAAAAATTTCCGTATGTTCTCTATTACATTGTTTAAAGGAGGAAATGTAGAACCAATAGATTTGGTCCACGTAAACCTTTCTTTCCAAGGTCGACCAAAGGAGACACCCACGTTACTATTATTTCTAAGAATGGAAGAAAGAAATTAACAACGTGCCAACGTCCATCCTTGATCGTTTCAAGGTTAATGAATATATTTTATATTCTAATCAGACAACTAAAGCTATAAATAATGTTCTTACATACCATACTCGTCTTTCAATTGAAATTGTTAACAAACAAGAGAAAGAAGAAATTTCTATGTATGGTTGAATTGATTGCACTCGTTTTTTTATTTATTTATTTTTATTATTATTATTATTTTGTTTTTTTTTTTTAAACACATTTCTTAGCGTTGATGTAATAAAGAAATGAATGAATGTTCATTATATTCATCTGTCTGTGTAACTGGTTGTTGCCATATAAAGCTCCCGTCAAAAATAGACAAATTCAAGAAATCCAGACTCAGCTGGCCTAAGAGTGCAGTTGGTGATTGTTTCTGTACGTATTTGCATAATTTACCAAATTTACAAAATTGGCAAAATTTTCCTTTTTATTGAAGGATTTTTGAAAAAAAAAACTTAAATGGATGAAAACATCCGAGTTCACACGTCATAATTATTTTTAAACACGTGACCCAAGTGAATCTACAAATATTAATTTTAAAACTTTTTAAAACATTGCTTTTAAAAAAGGGTATTTATTAGGGATGGCCTATTCCGGGATTTTTACTTTCCGGAATCCGGAAAGTAAAATCGGAAAAATTCCGAAATTAGGAAAATTCCGCATTTCAGATAAATTCTGATTTCGGAAAAAAATTCGATATCCGAAAAATCCGGAGTTTAGAAAATTCCAATTTCTGAAAGATTCTGGAATTCGGAAATATTCAGAAATTTTTCCGAATTCCGAATTTTTTAATTCCGGAATTTTCTGAATTTCGAACTTTTCCGAATTCCGGATTTTTTCGAATTCCGGAATTTTCCTACATCGGAATTTATCCGAAATTGGGAAAGTGAAATTTCCCATTCCGGAAAATAAATTTTCCAGAAACCGAATTACGGAAAGTTTTGGTCATCCGTAGTATTTATTTATTTTCTGGTGTAAAATGAAGAAATGATATTAACAAGGGATACCCTTGAACCTGAACAGGAGAAACCGGATGATATGTTCCACAATAACTAATTTCAGGTCGCTGAATCCAGTGGTGATAGTCGTTTCCATGCAAAATCAAGCAATCAAGCAGTAATGGCACCAGTTCATGGAGTATAGGCCAATTTTCTAGAGAAAGTATGAGAAGAAACGGAAAAATTGAAATGCTCAATATCTAATATCTAATATAATATAATATAATATAATATAATATAATATAATATAATATAATATAAATAAAATAAAGAGTTCGTTTGTGTATTTGTCTGTCTGTGTGCGGCCTGGGGACCGGACGAGTGGACCGAGACTTACCAAATTTTGCTCAGGGGTATCTTGACCCAGGCCCCAGATGAAGACGAAGCCCTTTTTCAAATATCGAACCAGGGGGGTCTCAGGGGGACGTTTACCGGAACCGGTTTGGGAACCAGACAGTCACGAATACCTTGGTCCAGGCTCCAGACCAGAGTTAAACGTTTTTGTCAAAATTCGAATCAGGGGAGTCTCAGGGGGCGTTTACCGGGACATGTAAAAAATAGTAGAAAATGACCGATATTAGTGTCAAATCAATAGTTTTTGCGGTCGCTGAAATCAATGGTGACACTTCCATTAGCGATGACTTGCAAATTTAGATACAATTGTATGCGGGCCGGGAGTCAGCGGGAGGGGGATACCGAGACATGTAAAAAATAGCCCAAAATGATCGAAATTAGTATCAAATCCATAGTTTTCGCGGTCGCTGAGATCAATGGTGATACTCCCACAGGTGTTGACTTCCAAATACAGCCCCCGTGCGAAGCATGGGTATATTCAGATAGTAGTAAATATGATTAAAGATTTAGTCAACAATATGTAGAAGCAAATTTGAATTCCTTACGTTAATCACAGTGTTGCCTACTCATTGAAAATATTGTGTGAAAACGGTAAAAGAAAGAAGTATCAATATAATGCGATGTATTGTAATACATAAAATACCCTACACATTATTCGGGAATGAGGCCTTGTCATGTTACAAAACAGTGTTGCTAACTTTATAAAGTATAATGATGATGTAGTGATCTGTCCGAAGGCAGGTCTCTGATCCGAAGGTCCCTGGGAAAAGTGAACCCATGGTGGTTTGCCATTGCCTTCTATGGGATAATGTCGACGTCCCAAGTTAGGACCTAAGTTTTAAGTGGGATCCGAAACACTTGTTCCCTCACTGGGAATCGAACTCGGGACTCCTTTATTACCAGGCGACGAGCGTAACCACTCATCCACCGAGAACACTCATAAAGTATAAAAGAGGTGGTACATTTAAGATATAAGCAAACGAAACAAGTTTCAAGTCAGACAAGATAAGCGGGAGTAAATCAGCGGACAAAGAAAGAAAGAGTGGTATTATGTCCATGTAATACGCTGCGTTTGGTGACAGGCGCTATCTGACAGTGCTATTTGGGAACTCCAACGTGAAACGCACATATGAAAAGTTTTCTAATGGCTGTCCTTCTTGGTGACTATATCTGATATGAAAGTGCTTGTTGTTGTGTGATTCTTGGTCCGGACGCAAAGATCGGTCATTGTTACAAGAAAGTTTCCCAAACAAAGATGTTACGTTGAAGATTATATCACCCAAAACAACGAAATACTGTCAACCCCTTGAGGTCTGGTTCTTTCGGCAATAATACAAGCTCTATTTCCGGCGGACTGTTGATTTCGCACAGCTCCAATGTGGCAAATCTCAGGTGAATTTCCACGATCGTTATTTCATTATCAAGAGGCACTCTGTGATCTACTGTCAACTTTCAGCGCCGATCTACAAGCATATGTTGCAGTATGCTTGGCAAAAGACAGGGTAGGACTAGTGATGTGAGGTGGAAAATTTTCCGCTATATTTTTACGGAAAATTTTCCGTTCTAAATATATCAGTAATCAAGTAACAATTCCTCAGCAATCTTAAAGTTCATTGAATTCATGTATAGAAATGTTAAAAAGTGAAAGATCGTTTAAAGAATCTGAAAATTTTCATGGCTCAGACAATTTTCAGTACTATGCAGAAACAAGTGAAACAATTTTCCATGAATCGAAATATTTTCTGTCTTATATGGAAAAATTTTCTTGGATGAAAAATTGTCTTATATGGAGACAATTTTCAGTACTATGCAGAAACAAGTGAAACAATTTTCCATGAATCGAAATATTTTCTGTCTTATATGGAGAAATTGAAGAACTTTTTATGAGTCGGAAAATTTTCATTTTCAAGCAAAAAGTAAAACAACTTTTTTGTGATTCGGAAAGTTTTATTGCTCTGTATAAACAACTGAAAGGAATTTTCATAGATCAGAAAATTTTCATTATGATGTGGAAACAAGTGGAAAAACATTTCATAATCCGGATAATTTTGGATTTTATGTATAGTGATGTTAGGTAGAAAATTTTCTACTATATTTAACTGCACATAGAGCTACAAAATTGAATTTCTGTAGAGGAAAGTTAGTCAGCAACAAATTATAATTTTCCAATTAGCTTTCGGGACCCAGAAAATTTTCTAATATTTCAAGTTGGGAAGTAAAATGTTACACAGTGTTTCTCTCTCTCTCTTCCTCTGCGAGCTCCTTCGTTGCTAAGCGGTTAGCATACGCGTCTTTGACATGGAAGACCTGGCTTCGATTCCCAGCGGGAGCTCATGTAGTTCGGATTCCACGTTAATCAGTTGTTCCCGTCTTATATAGTCTCGCTGCTGAAAGGGACGTTAAACTCAAAATCAACTCAATTCAACTCCTCTCTCTCTCTCTCTCTCTCTCTCTGTGTGTGTGTGTGTGTGTGTTTGTGTGTGTGTGTGTATGCAAAGTGCAGAGAACATACATCGACTTCGTAGAGTACAAATACTCCATTCTATTATTTAAAATTTCAATTTATTAAAAGTCATGAACATTTTCCGATTCATAAAAACATACTCCACTTATTCCTACATCGTTGTTTAACTGTAAAATTTATTGGTAATAAATATTGTCTTAAAAAGTTTCATGAAGTGAAAATCTAATGATTCTTAATTTTAAAAAAATGTTTCAAAAACTTTAATACGTTCTTCCCTCAGAATCCACCTTTGATCTTACGATATTAGATTTCGTCAGTTTAATACGCATAAGACGGCTATCTAATAGTTTTACTACTTTTATAGATTTACATACTGCAACATTTATAAATAAGTAGATATAATATAAAGTGCCTACTGTAAATTTTTGACTACCCAAAATTCGAGTTTAAGTAACTCATAAAAGCAAACGCTGGCCATTTTCTGGAAATAAACATTTATTAATTAATATATTCATTCATTATTCATTATTAATATATTTATTTATTAATATATTAATATACTTATATATATATTCATAAGTTGTATTACTTTTTGCTTCAAAATGATGAAAATTTTCTGACTCATAAAAAGTTATTCAATTTTTCCATACGAGACAGAAAATATTTCGATTCATGAAAAATTGTTTCACTTGTTCCTACATAGTACTGAAAATTGTCTGAGCCATGAAAATTTTCAGATTCTTTAAACGATCTTTCACTTTTTAACATTTCTATGCACGAATTCAATCAATTTTATGTATACTGAGGAATTGTTATTTGATCACTGATATTTAAGAACGTAAAATTTTCCGGAAAAATATAGAAGAAAATTTTCCAGCCCATATCACGTCTAAACAATGATGTAGGAATGAGTGGAGTATGTGTTTATGAATCGGAAAATTTTCATCACTGGTAGAACATCGGGTCATTCATATTGTCATTTGATAATGTCATTAGTGTAGCATTTGGCATAGGATTGTTACCATGCAGAGGTGATGCGGAAAGAGTCCGTAGTGATGGTCAAATATGCATACTGTACACTGTCTCTATGTTTTGACCACTTACTTGTCAACCCACATCTGTATTTTGAGAATTAATTGGGTCTTGTACACTTGCAAGCCAATATAGAAGCATAATGTATTTTAAAGTTTTTCCGTATTCTATCATTTTACTGATATCACCGTCGCGTCAACGGTTCCATATTTATTTTGGGCGTTATCCCTTTCCGTACGGGAGCTTTTTAACATCTTTATAAATCCCCATCAAACTTCAACAGCAAACAAAAGAAATACGCACTCTCGTGTGGAATTGACGCATCTGTACGACTCATGTAACCCGCAAAATTGTAGTGAGCCGTCCTCGGTCGAAGAAATAAAATGCAACACAAAAATATATAATTATTAGTGTTTGAAGGTGATATTCGCACAACCGGCACAATTGTGCGAGTACCGGTACGTCGCGAAAACGATTTCTTGTCGCGGTACTTCTCTGTTACTCCTTATGTCCGTACACAAAGAGGCGCCTGTAATCAGATGCAGCGTATTACATGGAAATCAGTAACACCACTTTTTCTTTCTATGCCTGCTGATTCACTCCCGCTTATGTTGTCTGATTGAAAGCGGTTTTTGCTTCTACCTTACGTTTATTACCTCTTTAATACTTTATGAAGTCAGCCACTCTGTTTTATAACATGACAAGGCCTCATTTCCGAATAATATGTCGGGTTCTTTATGTATTACAATACGTAACATTATTTTGACACTTTCTTCCTTCACCATTTTCACACAATATTTTCAATGAGTTGGCAACACTGTGATTAACGTAAGGAATTCTCATAAGCTTCTACATTTTGTAGATTCAATCGTTAATCATATTTACTATATTGAGCATTTCAATTTTCTCGTTTCTTCTCATACTTTCTCTAGAAAATTGACCTATATTCCTTGAGCTGGCGACATTACTGCTTTGACTGCTTGAATTTGCATGGATACGACTACCACCACTGGATTCAGCGACCTGAAATTAGTTACTTTAGAACATTTCATCCGATTTCTCCTGTTCAAGTTCGCGGGTGTCTTTAGTTTTTCTAGATGTTGGGGATGATAATAAAAATGACAATTAAACATTCAATCGCGGCTAATGCTTTTAATCTTAGTCTCATTTCTATATTTCATCTTTTCTAATATATATATATATATATATATATATATATATATATATATATATATATGTAGACCCTATACTTTTTAATGTATTTTATAGAAGCATTATTTTCTAAATGTTTTTAACAGTTGTTTACTTTTAATATTTATCAGAATTCTGCAAGTAATTTTTTACTCCTCACTTCCTCTACTTCAACAAAGGGTGAAAGGACATTTCTGGAAGGCAATAGTTCCATTTCCGTTAAAGGAGCCACACAAAGGTCTGGGAACTCGCACTGAATCTCTGTGCCATGTTCTGAAGTAATGTTGAGTTAACTGGTGTAGCCTAAGCATGTACGTAATCAAAATACACTTATAGTAATCTTATTTTACAGTAAAATGATACGCTAGAGCAGGGTATCTCAACCTAGGGATCGCAAAGGGAGGTGAAAAAGATGTAATTAAGATCTAGTAATGGAAAGTATATACCGTATTTTACGGACTATAAGACGCACCTTCATTTTTAAGCATTTAAAAAAAAATACCGTAACATTTTTAGCATTTTTATTGCTAGATTGCAATACCAGGCTGGAAAAATTCTTAGTTTATAAAACCAAGCACACCTTTAAAATCCCTGAAAATCGTCATCCGAACTTTCTTCTTTCAACTGGCGGGGCGGAAGGGAGACAATGTTAGCAAGCTTGTGAATCCCCGCAACTCATGTTCGTCGCATCGGTGCACTACTGCTGAACGGTCATCTGTCTCTGGGAATGTTAAAAACAAATGATAGACACACTTTACCAAGTTTGGTATGCTGAAAAATTACAGAAATACTGTGTTCCTCTTGCAATTACTTGTGCTATTTCATATATACGTATATCCTATTTTTTCCTTTCGTCTAATAAATATTAAGCTTTCTTGACTGTAAATTCATGTTGAAACAATGTAGATCCTGCAGTGAATTAACTACAGGTGGGTTGTTGACAAAATTTCGCTCTAACAAATTAATTTCAGAGGTCTCCAAAATTTCGTTAAATTAATATTTTACCGTATACTAACAAGTTGAGGGAAACGTAGTAACATCTTTAAGTAATGGAACAAATATTTAGGACGGAAACAGAAAAAGAAAATAGGAAAGACATGTACAATCTGGCCGCTAATGATTGACTTCATGAAAATATTGACTATTTAAACATTGTATTATCCTTAATATTGTTTTTCGTACTTACAAATTGCTATGTTCTATGATAATCAATGTTTCCATGATCTTACTTACTAGATGCCTTTATGATGTTAAATATATTTTAAAATATTCTTTTTCATTTTTAATAGGATTTTAAAAAAAGACTTCATCTAGTTAGTATTATTTAAAAAAATATATGAAATTTTAACTTCTCCGCTGGAATATAGTGTAAATAGTGTAATACTGAAACGGAGCTCTCTCGTGACTAGAGTATATAGTTACTGTACACATCTTTGGCGCGGGAGACCCGGATTTGCTTCCCGGTGAAAGCTCATATGGTTCGGATTCACGTCTCATATATCCTCGGTGCTGAAAGGAGTGTTGAAGTCTAACCAACCAATACTGAAAAGCAAAATGTCCTAATATCTACCTTTTTATACCACTAGGCACACAGTTGAATGTGTTCACCAGTTTTTGGCACTTAACATGGAACTCATCACTGATACCAAGCCATACTACAAATATCAGCCAAGTCCAGTACTTGAAAATCATAAATACAAACTTTGAATGTAACTGTACTTGCAAATAAACCCGACATCACTATTATCAATAACATGGACCAAGGAGTAGCCCTCATAGATGGAGCAGTACCATTGACTCATAATATCAGTGTTTGTAGCTTCCCTGAAGAAATCTCCCTCAACTGACTCAAAATTTACCCTTTTCTTATCAAATTTTCCCTAATTTCTAGAGTGTTTAATTCCTGTGACAGAAGTTATTTAATAAGCTTAATTTAGCTATATTGAAGAAAGTGCTAAGCACATTTGTTTTATTCATTTGCTTTTTGCTTTTATTTTTTCTAAAAATCCTTAACTTTTTCTTTACAAAAAGATATACACGAATATACTCAGCCAACAATGTGTGCAATTATGCTAACACACACACCACAAACTATTGCTATTGTTTGATTTATTTCTGAAGAACAAAGAAACATTTTAGCATTTATATTGGTCAATCAATCAGCTCGAAAATTTCCCTGGACTTTCTCATTTTATGAAAAAAAAAATCCTTTTTCCTTTTTTTTTTTTTTTTTTTTTTTGCTAAATTTACCTACAAACTTCCTAGATTAGGGAAATTTCCCACGAATTACGAACAGTGCTTTTGAACCGAAGACCATACGTTGAAGACCCCTGCTACACCAACAACATTTATGCAAACTACTAGTTTTAAATCGGTAAACTGCCTGAATAATTTAACATCTAACAGCACAGGTAACTACATCTATTAGCATAGCCCCCGCCAAGTGAACTTTGTGGTGGACAAACACCGTGTGCGTGGGTTTTCTCGGGGTTCTCCCGTTTCCTCCCACTTTTTTCATTCCACCCGTCTCCTTTAGCCTAACCGGCATAACCGTGGGAAGTAAAACTCAAAAGATTTCATTTTTTCTATTAGCATAACTATTTGTTATTAGAATTAACATGAGAGACAGACCCAGACATTTGACATTTATTATTAGGATTGAAAGTTTAACACTTAAAAAAATCATTATTCAAAATTTTTCATAATATTTAAGATCATTGTTATTCCTTTCCTGAAAAAACAACAATCGAACAGTTGCTAAGTATTAAGTTTGTTTCATTTGTGTGGCGTGCCTTCCCCATTTTTTTTTTCTTTTTGTTTAATCTAGCGACGTTGAGACCAGAAACGTTACTAGGAATGACAGAAGGATATGTGTACAAGAACTACCATGAATGTTAAATCAATATGCTAGTTTGTAACTTGGATGTTAAGATTATTTAGGGGCAACAGAGGAAAGGGGAACAGCGCCCTGGAACAAATCCCTCTATGAAAAGGAAGCTTCGACAGTTGTTTACCTTAATGGTATCTTACTCAGGTTCCTTTTCCCTTTGTAATTTGCAGGACATGGGCGCTGAGGGCCTTTATACAGTCAATCTTTTTTTTCTTTTTTTGGCATCTTCTCTGGCCCGATAAATTCCCGAAATATGCCTATGTAGTTAATAAATGTAAGAAAAGAGTAATTATAAACGCTGTTCCTTGAACTAGGTAGTTATCTTTACATAGTGCAAAATATGTAATGGAAAAACATCTTTAATAATAATAATAATAATAATAGTTGTTTTAAGTCAAAACTTGGAGCAAAGTAGCTAAACTTTGTTCACAGCATTATGACCCGTTATCATGTGCTGTCAACATTTGCTGACTTCAGTTAGTAGGCTATAATTTTAATATTTAATTATTAACATACATTCTATTACGTCACTAAATGATTTTGTTTAATTCAATTTATATCTTCCAGGAACTTCTGTTCTTAGCAGGAAAAACTGTTTTATAAGAAGTAGTGCTTAAGACTGTGATGGCTAGGAGAATATATGACACCATTAGGAGATGTACTACAATAGCGTAACCTGTAACTTTAACAGCATATTTATATAGGCTATATACAGACAGTACGCACATAATTTGTATGTTCCAGTAGAATAGAAATGATCAGTTATTACTGGCAATTAGCAATACATTTTAGTGCCATAAAAATTCGTACCTATTAATTTTCTTGGAAACTACGCATTGGAATCTACCCTGGAGTATGTCATTTTGTTTAGCTCAGGGATGCAAATAACCACTCACCCACTCTCCCGGGGCGAGTGGTTCATTGGTGCGGGCGAGTATTTAATATCATATAGAAGGTAAGTAAATGATTTTTATTGTGAGATGTGGGCTAGTAGCTTTTTTTCTTAGGCTAGTGAAAGTTTGTTCCTTATTTGCATCCCTGGTTTAGCTTAATATGATGTATCGATTGATACATGGCTCATGTTTAGACAACATTATGATTAAATAAATGTTAATTAAAGTTCAAAAGTAGATCATAACTTTGAGCTATACATCAGTAACCATATTGTATAATAGTGTCTTTTTTTCTTAGTGTTGATGAGCTTGATTAGTATATACTTCAACTAGTGTTCGTAAGTTTCCTTAAAAACATTTTCCTCGACTGACACAAAATTTTCCCTTTTCTTATTAAATTTTCCCTACTTTGAGTGTCCAATTCCTGTCACAGAAGTTGTGACACTATTAATTTAGCTATATTAAATAAGTACCAATCATATTTGTTTTATTCATTTACTTCTACGTTTCTGTTATGTTTTGTTTTGTTTTGTTTTACTTTTTCATTTTTTTTTTAAACAGAAATATACACTCAAAAACACTCAGTTAACGATGGGTGCAAATTATGCTACTTCGAAGAAAGACACATAAAGTATTGCTATTGTCTTGGTTTATTTCTGAAAAACAAAGAAATATTTAAGCATTTATATTTGTCAATCAGTCAGCACGAAAATTTCCCTGGATTTTTAAGTTTTTATCGAAATATTCCCTTTTTCTCTTTTTTGCTGAATTTAACAACGAAATTTCTCTAGAGTAGGGAAATTCTCCTCAAACTACGAACAATGCATACTATACGTACGACATTTAGCACGAAAATAAGCAGATATGAAGACCTGGCAGACGAAATCAAAAAGTTATGCAAACGTTAGAAAGTTACGTAAGATCAATTGTGACAAAACTTGAACAGAAACACAAAACATCTAACAAATCTACAAAAAATCGGTAGTACTAGACACCTGACATACGGTCAGAAATTTCTTTGAAGAACTCTTCAAATAATCTGCACTTGCGAGAGACGCCATCAGATTACTAAGCTGAAACCGGTTTAAACCGAGATACCATAATATAATAATAATAATAATAATAATAATAATAATAATAATAATAATAATAATAATAATAATAATAATAATAATAATAATAATAATAATAAACTATAGATGTCGCATGTAGTGAGATAGCGAGTCGTATTAATCTATCCAATTTGAAGCATGCCAAGTAGATAAAATGTTATGTAATTACACAAATGCTACAAAGAGCGTTGTGAGGTGCAGGTAGCCAGAGCTGAAAACTAAGGTTACCAAAGAACACCAACACAAAGAAAAAGTAAATAAATAATGTGGAGTGGCTGGGAATATTCAATTATGCTGTAGAATTTAAATAACATGCAAATTACCAGGAATCTGCATATCGAATTCCCTGCTTGGAGATGAGGATGGTCTCCTGTGAAGGCCGCCACTGCCACAAGTATATCGGTAGAGCATGAAAAAAAAATTTTCTAGTTAATGAGAACAACAGATCTCAGGGTTATCTGTGCAACAGTCATGGCCAAGATGCTACTATAGTGAGTTTATGAAAAATTATCAAAAGGTTAAAAAAAAATCTATGCTTTAAATTAACAGGTAGCAGCCTGTTTTAGAACTCACTATACTCATGACTGTGAGCAATGGTTCTCTGGGCAGTATACTCTCCGGGCCCCATTCAGAGAGCTAGTCAGATATACACACAACTAGGGAAAATGCTTCCTTGTCTCACCCTCCTGAAAAACAAACATTTTCATTAGCGGTAGGTACTCACCCTGCAGCAAATTGAGTTCAATACAAATTCTGATTAGAGATGTTGGTTTATTTCCAATATGATGATACATTAAGATGGAGCTGTCGATATATATTCACACTCACAATACACTGACACATTACTTTCCTTCGGTAGTGCACTAATAAAACACATACACGACTATATATATTTATATATATATATACCACACTTCTTTACTATATTAGAAAAACAACAAAAGAGGGTGGACGAAAACTTGATAATTTAGGTCTGGTTGACCTTAGCAATTATAAAAAAAAATATGATATACAGATTTCTTTAACTCCTCATTTCGATGAGTTCATGGTCTCTGACAGTCTCAGAGAGGAGTAAATAATATCATACAAATTTCTATATTGTATCAACACGTTAAAATAATAAACAAAATTTTACTGATTAAATAGCATAGTTATCTCGTTGCACCGTTCCTGTAGTTGACCAAGTGTTCACGCGCACAGTTCTAGTTCCACGTCACTCAGTCCTTCCACATTCCCATTTCACTGCAGGGGGTAAGTGTTCTTCACAATGTTAATAGGCTGGATAATAATGTTTCTCGAAGTGGACATATGGTATGTCCATGAACACAAGCAAATAAAAATGCTTGTAACCTTGTACAAAAGTCCAATTAAGGCACTGTTTTAAAAGACGTTACAGGCCTTTCGAATCTCTCAACTAGAGATGTTTCACTTTACGTGTTTCACTGCCATACTCAAATGTAATTGCTTCCCCATATTAACTGGTGGGGATTTGATAAGATGTCCACTTAGTTCATCTTATATGAGCGACCGTTAGCACTCTGTTAAAAAAATAAACTAAATGATTTCAATTGTTAACTTCCATATCAATTGTAGTCAATTTGTACGGCTTAGTTTCAAACACTGTAGATATGTGCACTGTTTAACACATTCTTAATGTACACTCGAAAGTGATATGTAAAAGCAAAGTTCACTACACACTCGAGTTTCTGGTATTTCACAGGAATCTCCACGGGGACCAATATGTCCACACGTCTTCCTGGGTTAGCAGTAGCTGATAGTTAAGAGAAGTCAAGATGACTTCCTTACGACGATATTTAACGTGTTCTCACTTCCGGATACAAGAACGAACTTCCCTTGTTCTCCACCAAAACAAGTATATCTATCGCACAAAAACCAAGAAAGGAAGAAACTCGCTCCCTTTCGAGTCTCTAACAAAAGGTTTTGTGCCTTCTGGCAATCTTCCGGATGGTCCTCTCTGCAAATACCACCAGTTCAGCCGCATCGAGTTGCAAATTCAACCCTCGCCCCTTTGACAGGTGCTGCTCTTCGTAAATGACGGAGAACTTGGAACCTTCTGCTCCCAGCAGAAATCTATGAGAGTTTTTAAAACAATATAATTCTCTTCACTCATAACACACTTATGAATAGGAGAAATACATGTTATGATACACAGAAATAAAGAAAAATATTTATAAAATACATTGATATATTATACCTAAACTGTCATCTCCCCCAGTAACAGAAATAAGCCCAATTTCCTGCGGCTGTCCTTCAAGTTGTCTGCTACTAATGGCCTCCATGTTTGTATGGAGAGGGATAGAGGAAACATCTTTGTTTATTATTACTTTTGATAATTACAAGATCCAAATGTCTTGTACGAATATGGATACACGCTGATAAAATAATCAGTAATTTTTGTACGGTATTTCCAAGAACGATTGAGCGTAATACGTTAATATTAATATTTTACATGAAAAATAAGTCAAAATAGAGTAAAACATTTTAAACTGGCTTGGCATCTTGGAAAAAAAAACTAGGTCCGCTCGCAGACCGTACTGGTCATGGGTGAAGAGGGGGGCGGAAGAGACGCTTGAGCTTGCTGCACACAAAATCACACCTATAGAAATCCAAAAACTCACATGTTGACGCTAAAAATTTTACGACTTTTTACACAATAGAAGATGTGCGTCTATACCCACTGTTTCCAAATCAGTGTCGATACACTAAGGAAGGTTGTAGGATCCTTCCTGTGTATAATGAGTCTTATTTAGTTCCTCATCTAGTGATTTCTTGAAGTGGTGAGTCGTGAGGACCTCACATATAGAAGTCTAGGCGACGAGAAGTCGTGAGAGACACAGAAAAAAAAATTCTCTGTCAGCGCTAGCTCCGTCTTCCATGGTTCTAAAACTCAATGCATGATTCCTATAGAATATGCTTATTTCTTCCATTATTTATCCATTGTAGAGTATTTTTATCATTCTCCCTTCATCCCCATGTATGCTATACATTAAGAAATGACCCAGTAATTAGATGCAAGCGGTAAAGTACAATATAATTAGCCTATAAAGGAAATAAACATAAGTGAATAAATACAATATAATACAATATTGTATTAATATTTCCGTACTACGCTCGGTGTTTTACACAACTTACTCATAATACCTAGATAATATTCAATAAGTATGCTAATATATAAGCAATAAATTGAGTCACAAAATAACATATTTACATATTGATATGTAAATGTGCCCCTCATCTGCATTTTGATATGCAGATGATGGAGAAGGACATAGGCCTTCTACAGCGTCGTTTGATTCATTTTCCAATTTTCAGTTCGTATTTTTAAATGAAAAATGTTACGAAAATTATACCTAGGTACAATGCATAATACATTTAGACCTACTACTTGCATATTAGAATATTAAGGTAAAATGTATTATGCTTGTGTTACAATTGGCAGCTCTATTCAGGGCTGGATTAACTCATCTGGAGGCCCCGGGCTAGAAAAAATATGTGGCCCCATCTGACTAAACCTAATACATTTCTGTGAAAGTACAGTAGGAAAATTAAGGGAATATGTTTCATATTTTTAGTCATATCTTGTTTTATGATGATGATTGTATCTTCATGATTCTTTTTAGATAGCCAGTTGATATTTTGATTACAGTGAAAGCCTCTGTCCACCTGGAGGCCCATCACTATATCTCCCCTAAGCCTCTCCCTTAATCCGGCCCTGGCTTTATCCAACGTTATCAGAGACTACTACTGATAAATACTTTCAAGCCCTGGCTTACACAGTGGTAGGGACTTCCCACAAGCTGTGGATGTTAGGGAAGGTAAAACGAATTCAATATCCCAGCTGTTAGAGCCGATCGCCCCACTGACATAATGGGATGCAGTCCTTGTGCATAGGATTGACAACTCTACTTTTTAAAATAATAAAGAATAATTTAAAAATCCAGAATCATAAGCAGAAGTTGTTTCATGGATTATCATGTTGTAAAATAATCACGAACTAGATAGTTTCGCATTTGGAACTTTCAAGAGTGAGTAGAACGGAAGGTCTAAAAGACGACGTGAAAAAAAAAGAGTTCAGTATGCGAAAATGAATCGTCAGATGTCTGGACAAAGCAAATTGTGCCAATTCACAGGTTACGTAGTTATTATTTCTCCTAAATTATGGCGAAATCTTTGACTACAGAATCCATATTCAACTCATTTAAAAAATCAAGTTCAGTCAGTAGACATCACAAAAAGGCTTTGATGCGTTGTTGATATACGTAGGTAGCATTTAATATCTAATTTCAGTTTTGATACGTAAATTTCTTCCTGACTATTCTGGTAAGCGTTTGCCTCGGATGCAAACTCAAATAATGATTCCGATCCTACTTGAAACAGTAAATCCCATCTCGTATAGTCTTTTGTCAACAGTGAAAATGGACATTAAAGTTCCGATTTGTTAGTCAAACTGATCCATTCCGATCACTCTAACATAAGAACAATTGTTGTGTCAAGAAACTGTTCCAGCAGTGACTTCAATGCACTTTTCCTAACGCCTCACAAGTTTTTTGATTCCGTCAATAGAAACATTTTTCGGTTGCATCTGTAACCAATTTTGCACCGCATCAATGACTAGCTGATGGTTGACGTTTAAAGTTCTTAACTTCTGGCAATGATTGATGTTTCCAAACCATGCTCGCACCCTTATCTTCCGGTCCGGAATGATGTACCCAAGTTCCTCAGTCGTTGAGGTCGATGGGCTGCCGGATCTTTCATCGTCACATAAAGAAATTCTTTTCTGTTTGAAATGCTCTATCCATACGTAGATCTTTCTTCGCGATAAACAGCTGTCACCATACTGTGCTTGCATTCAACGAATAATGTCCGCATATTTCACATCTTCCGCATACAAAAAGCGAATCACTGCTCTCATTTCCTCCTTGGCGCAGATCGCCAATGGAACTGCCATGTTTAACGTTCTGCTACACTCCAACGACTACTGCAGGAATACGAGTGACACGTTGTCTCGAAATGTTGCCAACTACAGTCACTCAGCGCTCGTTACTAGCAGTGTTGCCAATCCCTGGAAAGAGATATTGCAAATGTGCCTTTACTTTTTGAATTCTCCTCGTAGGGTCACACTTAATCCATATTTATTATTGAAGTATATTGTGTAATGACTTGCATATCTTTAAACATTGACAAATGTTCTTCATTGTGTCCCTCAATCACTTTGTCAATTTATAGATTTTATACTATGAATCATGTTAACACTAAAACAATGTTTGAGGTTTAAGACTTGGATGGAATAACGTTGACCACAAGGCTCGTGAAATTTCTCGTCTCGTGAAGAAAACGAGACGAGAATAGTCATGTTTTTGTCTTTTATTTTTAAATTTGGAAATTGGTCATCTCGTTTTCAAGAGGAGACAAGAAATTCTCTTCAGAAATGTCACGTAGGTGTGGTGAATGTATTCATCATAATCCAGAGTTCATTTGGTTCAGGAAATTCATTGATAAAGGCTGATGTAATATTTGAATAGTTCTTTTCGGTTTCATCTGACTCAAATACAAATACAACTGGAGCGTATAATAGTAGACTGGATCAAGCCATTAAATATGCCATGAACTCAGCAACTACGTTTAGTATGATGCATAAATCGACAATGACGATACTATACTAAATAAAATTTTCTTGCTGTCAAGCAAACAGCTAGTAATATCTATGGAAAGCTGTTCAATGAAATGAATCTTGTACGACTTACCCGGCCAAGTCATTTCGACTTACATTTCCTTCCAGTTCTAGAAGGTCGCCCAGTCTTCATGCTCTGTGTTGCAATTACAAAATATTAATCAGGTATTCTATACCATGTGCATAACTCGGATAATCTCGTTGCCGGGGAACTAAAGAATTCAACATAAAAAAAATATTCTAGAAGAACACGTCAAACAACTATTCCTAATATAAAAATTAAACAAATTGAAGATTTTTGTACTTTATCCTAGTTAATGTGAATCATTTCCTATCAGGACCGCATCAATACCTTCTTAAGCCCCTATACAAAAAAGAATAGTGAGATATCTGTCATATTTCGTAATGTTCAATAATATAAAGGTAACCAAGGAAGTTCTGTCGCTTTTTCACCAACCACCTTCGAACATCGATATGGCACATAGTATGTACCTGGAAGATCAAAAATAGTCCCCCTCAGCATCGACGACCTTTTGCCAACGTTCTGAAAGGCCATGGATTCCATCCCAGTAGAATTTGGTGAGCTGTGAAGCGAAGAAAGTATCAAGTGCATTTTGCACCTCTACTAGAATTTGAACTGGCGTCCTCAAAAGTATTTGTCCAAGGAATGGAACAGGTGATAATCGGAGGGTACAAGGTCCGGGGTGTATGGTGGTTGCATAGTGTTTCCCATCCAATGCGTAGAATGGTGTCCCGGGTCATTCTAGCCACGTGGGTCTTAGCATTGTTCTGTAACAGGAGGAGTCCTTTGCGATCCAGAAGTGCTGGCTTATGAGTTTTGAGTGTTTCTTCAACACGGCTCAACTGCTGACAGTACACAGTTGCATTGATGCTCTGACAAAACTGGCAGCAGTTCCCGATGCACGATACCACGAGCAGTCTACCAAACACACAAAAGGACCTTCTTCTGGTGCAGTGCTGGTTTCGGCTTTTATGGAACCGGTTCATGGGATGCTAACCAATGATATCGACGCCATGGAGCTTCGTACAGGACCCACTTCTCATTACATGTCAACACCCTGTCCAGAAATGGCTCCTTCCTCAGACAAGACAGCAAAGAAACACAGGTATCTGCTCGCGTTGCCTTCTGGTCCGGAGTCAAATCATGTGGGACTCAACTTGTACTGCTTCCCAAGTTGAAGGAGGTGTTGCCGAATAGTTTCTCCACTCACACTGAATTGTAGTCCCAGTTCTTCACATGTCTGGCCACTGTTGTTTATACACAAGTAATAATAATAATAATAATAATAATAATAATAATAATAATAATAATAATAATAATAATAATAATAATAATAATAATAATAATAATAAACACAACGTAATTGATAGCATATGTATATTTTAAAGTACTAAATATACCTATATCATATATTTGAGTATTAATTTTTCTTTTTGAAAAATGGGTTTAAAGTATTAAAATCACTGTAATAAAATGTGAAATATAGGCTAGGACTAGGGGGGAGGGCACCAAAAAGTCACTTTGCCCAGGTGAAAATTTTGCCTTGGTCCGCTGCTGGAAATTTTACTAATATAACCATAGGGCAAGAGGAAATTAAAGTTTTATTGCAACGTAAACCACGTCGATGTCCATTGTAAACATAAAACAAAAGACTGTTGTAATTCTTTCTAAAAAGATTCCATAGAAAACGTGATTAGTGACTTCAATGTGTCCAAAATTTAATTTTTGCCTGTTTAAAGAAATCAAAAGTTAAAAGGTGTATACTATAAACTGCTTTGTGTTTTGAATTTGTGTAATTATTCTGCCAAAAGCTGAGTAGCTTAAAAAATATCCACGTCAGTCGTTATCTGATTATATGAATTTGGTGCTCTGTGAAAGAAGAACCTCTGAATAATCAACGGTCTAGAGTGAGAAAGATGAAAGAGTTGGGTATTTGGTGCTACACGGGTAGAAATGTGAAGGGATAATTCGTGAGGTAGGGCTTCAGACCTTAAGTGTCCATTGACTACCTTATGTAGAAACTTTAGGTCAGTGACATTTCTGCGAGCATCCGGAGTCTGGATATTCAGATAATGCAGATCTTCTTTAGTCATAAAATGAACACTGGGAACACGAAAACGTACTATAGCCAGATAGATGTTTCTTCTCTCCATATAAGTGAACAGTAATCGATCTTGGGTAATCCATTTTCATTAACTTCCTCTTCCTAAATGTGTAGAGTGCTGACACACGTACCTGTACGTTTTGGCTAATGTTGATAAACCGCACGTAAAAAAAAGTCTGCCAATCCGCCCCTAAATGTTTCCGCCCTAGGCAGCCGCCTAGGTTGTCTGTATGGACGAGCCGGCCCTGCAATAATTTCACATGCGTCACAGCAATATTTCCCCTTAAACTGAGAACTTAACAGCGAGGGTGCGACCTCCTTGCTATGTGCGCCCTTCATGCATCGCGACCTAGACATCGTGGTAGCGACCGCGACTTAAACCTCGACCTCGACCGCGAGGTATCTTTGGCATGCCCCTACCCTAAGAATGCTAACTGGAGCGTCTCTGTACACCTATAGCCATGCTCAGAATACAAGTAGTCGTTACTTTCTCACAATCCAACCGTTCAGTAACCTTGTGCGAAATAGTTTCCTCCGCTTGCCAAATAGATCCATGTTCGAACAAACTTATATTAAAATAATAAACACAACTTCGGCTTTCCTTACTTATTATCAAGCACACAAACGAGGAAATTATCCCTTCTGTAAGATAAATTTTCAAAATTTGGTTAGAAACAGACGACCAACTTCGGAACTTAACCCCATATTTTAATATGATATCATTGTTGAAGAATGGGGATTAAAACCCGGAAACCACTATCTTGCGTACGCCACTGGCTGTATGTGCTGTATGTCTTTGGAAATTGAACACTGCAACAACATCTGGAAGTTGAAGTAGTTAATGTAGTTTTGTGTTAAACAAGAAAGAAGACATTACCCCATTTTCCTAAAAGTTAACTTTCGAACCCAAAAAAGAGGATATATCGAGGTAAAAGATAACGTCTCGCAACATTAGATGTGTTGCAACCGATAGCAATACGTTATCATATTTATGTTTTTGTTATTATTATTTTCTTAAAGCATCTGCAAATTATCTACAAAACATAGAAAAGAATATATAGCTTAAAAATGAGCTAACATCAGTATGTAATGTGTTATGTAGCTGATAAAACCATTTGGACATACGAGATGCTAGTTCTAATAACCATCACATATTTTGTATTGGACCAATATGGCGGCCTATGCAATCACTCTCACTCCAGAAGTTTCGCTTTCTTAATATTGGGTAAAGGAGGAATGGCATCTGTTTCAGAGAGATGAGTTTGAATGCAGTTTTTAGTACACAATGTACACCGAGATATCCTTATACTGAACACCTACGTATATGATAGATTTCCTACGTCGAAATTTCCAGTCCCCTTCATCGTATCATACTGTACATACCACAGAGGATTTTCTATGATGTTACTGACTATTACAACTGGCAGTATATTTTACACTTTTGCTGTCATATTAAGATAGTAAATAATGATTAACACTTTTAAACAGGATTAATGATTAAACTGGTTCGTGATACCATCTTGCATGTAGAGTATTACAAGTACACCACACCCACAAAGTAGTTATTTATAAGCGCTAGAACGTACAGGACGTAAGCTTGTGTTACTCAAGAAATAAAGAAAGGATTGTAAGAGATCGTTAACTTTGTCTGCGTGATTTCTTTTTATATGTTCTTTTCTTAAAGGCTTTCTGCATAACTGGGTGACCTTGGCAGGCGGTTTTATGATAACTGCAATATAATAATGCAGCAAGATTGCATGCATTCAGTGGTCGGCCTGGCACTTCATAATAGACAGGCTCTGAATAAGATGGATATCTCAACCTAAGCGACAATGGACAAAAAGTGCAAAAATCTTAGTAGTTACCTTGAATTTTTCACGATTATACTTTTTTTGTTTCCGGATTAGGGATTAACTTGATATACAGGGTGTTAATGAACTATACCGACAAATTGTAAGAGATGATTCCTCATATCAAAATAAGGGGAAAAGCTCATATGGACCTATGGCGAATAGTGAATAATTTCAGAGCTAGGGCTGTCCAAAATCGAGAAAAAGCTAGATTTTAATACTCCCTATTTCGGATTCCAGAAACTGTGGATAGTGGCTCTTATTAGCGTAAAGGAAGCCTCGCATACACAATCCAAAAGTACATATTTCACCAATTGTCAATAGATGTAGAGGGTATTCCCTACAGGGTAATTCTCAGATATGATTTCAATAGAGCTTCCAGCTATATAATGATTTCAAGAAGGGTCCAAAGTAGACAGCAGGTAAACCTTGACAACAATGGACATCTAATGCTTCGGAGGGAAGGCGGAAGTGATGGGAACCGGGAACATGGAGCTGCTATGTTTCTTTGTGTTCGGAATAACGTGTGATTATATGTATTTCGTCACGGTATATTTCACGATTCCTTCACTTATAAGCGTGAAAGAAAACACCGCACTATATGTTTTCCCGAGTACGAGAAACCGTGCTGCTGACGATTCTTAACTCTTCCGTAAGACGTAAGCAGGGACAACCGCCACGATCAGCGTATGTCCGAAGGCTACATCCGTCGTAGTACCGCGTTTGCGGATACCCCGACATAACCGTCATCGGTTCGCCAGTGGTTGCAGTTACTCAACCGACTGGATGTCACGCGTCGTTCCCGCTCGAAATCCGCTTATATACCGCCATAGTAGCGATCGGCCCGACGAAGTGCGGCGGACAATTGCTTATGGGGGTGTGCGTGGGTTTTCTCGGGGTTCTCCCGTTTCCTCCCACTTTCTTTATTCCCCCATTTCATTCATTACTCATCATCACCGTCTCCTTTAGCCTAAGAGTGGGACGTAAAACTCAAAAATTTCATTTTTTTTCTGATAATAACAGAGTTACTCTATGTCGGGGACTTTTGAGACACCCTGTATATATGACACTTGAAGTAATGATCTGCTTTTATTCATAAAAGTTTATGAAATATTTTAAAAGTTGTTGGCCAGAGTGATTTATCTTATTTGCAATCAACATTGAGATGAAATATATGCTGCATATGGTGTAATATGCCATTACAGTCTAATGATATTATGTTCTTAATAGGAGGGTGCCCGAAATTTTTTGCACCGACTGTATCTGACGTTTAACAAAAAATTTCTGGCTGTTCATATAATTCGTAATATTGTTCGTTATTCTATTTCAAATTAACATGGAAAACTGTAAAAAATTCATTACGGATTATAGTTTTGGGAATCAATATCTTTATTTATATATTAAATTAGTTATAAGTCTTGTATATGGATATGTAAATGGATTATTACAATTCTTACGGTGTCAGTGCTATCCGAAAATATAGATCCACTATTGGACGGAACTTTCCAGATCAAATAACCAATCTAAAATTCGACAGAATTTTCAGGACCACCCTTCACCTCTCTTTTAGATACCTAGGTCCTTCTAAAATCTAGTTTAATCCAGATTTTACCAAATTTTATTCGTTTCAAAGCCCCACCGCCAAAAGGCTTAGTTTTGATTGGCTGATAAACCCACGCTATGATATTAGGGCGCAATTATTCCATTCCATGCCGGGAAATCTCACTGAAGACACTGGATCCTGATCGTCTAACTTAAAAACTCGAAAAGGAGTTAGAAAAGCTGCAAACAAGGTAATATTGGGACTTTATTAACGTCTAAAAATCACTGGAAGTCTTGGGAGCCACAAACTATTAAATTTCAGAGTAAAAACTGGACTAAAAAGCAAAAATAGGAAGCATAATTTAGTAACGCCATGTTGAGCAGATATAGTCAATAGTGGACAGGTTTGTGAAGTGCATCAGTTCGCGAGTTATTCTTAGGGATCCAAAAATAGTTTCGGAAAGTGGTGTTTTCCCCTTAAAATACTTTATCCTTAAAATTATTCCTTTTCTAGTTACGTAAGACCTGTCCCTCTACCGTTTGTGTTCGTGTATATAGTGGATGTGATTTCTTTGTATTTATTCATTCGTAACATGGCGGTATTTAATTTCTTTGTAATTAAGATAGGTAGAATAATGCACGTGTAAATTTACAGTAAGGGCTCCTATCTGACTCCCAAATTGGGAGTACGGCTTCCAGCGGGATGAGTTGAACGTTTAGTTTGTTTCCGGGTTCCTGCCCCTTCAGGGCAGGGGTCCTATTGTTAGCTAATACTTCGATATGTCCCCTCAGGGCATTGATTAAACAGGTTGAGTAAAGAATGTGATTTAGTAAATATAAGGGCCAGTTGGCCCTGTTCATTTCTTTCCTTTCGTTACCTTTCATAGAGCCGATTTAACATGGTAAAATATGAATGTTTTCTGTATATATTTATTAGTATAACATGTATTAATGTAGTGTGTAGTATGAATGTGGCATGTATGTGTTCGTAATGTAGAAACATGTTCTAGTAGTAGTAATTGTGGTAGTTAAGTGATGAAAGAGTGTGTGAGATAATTAAATATGGACAGTGTAGTATTTACTATGCGATAAATTCTTTATTATTCCGTCATTAAGTGAACTCATACACAATATTTAATAGTGAACGTAATATAGTATAATAATTCCGTGTACAAGGTCACATTCAGTTGTTCAAGGGTTGATTATATCGTCGCTAGCCCTAGTGTCAAAAGTCAGTACTAACCGCCATTCTTCTGTCGAGGTACTTAGTGATTTAGTTTTCATGAAATTAACCTTTCTTTCCGAAATAAAACCTAGAAGGTATAATTCACAGCCCATATGAATGTACAGTTAGGTCAAGTGACCCAAAATTAATATATTCTGAAAATTTCAACATTCTGCCTAGTCTAGAAATCGAAATATTTAAATAAATAAACAATACGTAAATTTTTAACAGAAGTCGGGCGATATGATGCTAGTTCTTCGCTTTTAAATTATAATAAATGTCCATTTTTTCTTCGTGGCTGCAGAAGTTCATTGTTGCTGCAGAATTTTATAAACATTAAACATTATCGCAGATAATTCTATTTTCAGTGAATATACGTAGGATTTTTTTTTCTTCGTTCTTAATAAAGCTACCAGGTATTACGTAGTATTGTGCGTGTGGTGAAAGAGTCTTGGGTTCGAGTGAGGTTGTCGTGCGGTGATCGGAATGGGAAATGTTAGCAGTGATTATAGATTTTAAAGTGTTATGATAAAATGTGTATATAGGCTGGGCGTAGATAGAGGAAACAGGGTGTTTGTAGAATATAGCGTCGTGGCAAATGAATATTAATGTGAATATGAATATAAAGTATATGAATATTGTAGTAAATGAATATAGAATATAGGACACCCATATAGTTAAATATATAGTAGCCCAGTGAATACTTCACCGTGTGTTGATATATAGATATTGAATAGATACGTGTAACTACAAACATCTCAGGTTCTGACCCCTGCACCATAATATCACGCGGACCGGAGGGCGATATATAGTCGGACTACGGTAATACTTTGTAGCTTTATGTTATAATAATAATCAACCATAGTAATACCATCTGATAGAAGGGGTAGCATCATATAATCGTTGACTATACATATTGAATAAATTATGAAAAGACAATAGTAGTTATACAACAGGGCTGTAGTGAATCATATCTTCTGGTCGGTTTTAAAAATAGAATGTACCACTCCGTGAGATTTTTTTTCCTTCACGTTACCTACTCAGGCTAGCTTACAATGTTCATGGAGGCGACGGTTCGGACAGGGGTACAGGAGCAAAACAATTAATTATTGAAATTTATTATCCCGTACCCGGGCATCGACCTCTCCCCCCTTGAGTACTTTCGTTTTCTTTTATTAGTTTCCAAACTAGATAGTGATGGAAATTAATCGATGCCTCAGAATTTAGCGCATTCTGCGAAGGGGAGCTATCGGTGAGGTTTGGCCATAGAAATCACCGATCCAAAATTCAGTTTATTTATTTTTTTTTTTTATTTTTGGCAAATCATTAGTTAGGGATATCTTAGCTAACACTTCTATTCTAGTTTCATTACTGTCCTCGAACCTTCTTAGTTTTTCTAAGGGGTCGAATATTTTTTTTACTTAGAGATTTCAAAATTGGGGACGCAGTTACCTGGTCCCTTTCCCCCTCTCCTTTTATCCTGCTGGTTTGGGCCGGATACGGGGCTCGGATTTCAATCTTACAACCAAACTCTTGTGGGATTGGGATCTGATGGACACAGAACTTGCATCCTTGGCAGCAGGACGCCCCCTTGAGTCTACGTATTTGAGTAGACCACCCTTTTGGCATGTTAAGAATATTTTGGCTATGGATTTGTTGAGTGTGAAATTCGACTTCTATCTTTGTAGCGTTAGTTATTTCTCACTTAAATCTTTCTCCTTTCGTTGGCGCCGCTTTCTCTCTCTTGTCTCTTTCTTCCTTCTTACTTCGAGATTTTTTTTTAATTTCAACCTTCCCCCCCCCCAAGATTTTGAACTTGTTACTTACGATTTATTTAACGTACAATTCTGATCTGAAATTACCAGCTGAGACGTTGCAAGACACGATTCATGGATAAAGTAGATAGTGATTGGGTCCTCCATCACATTTTGACCTATCGCTGAAATGAACAAAGACTTAGTATTTGACGACACTTCGATTACGTTCTTTCACCGTCGTTCCTCTTAAGTTTTTTTTTAATCCATTGGTCACTTTCTTTTCTGTGTTGGTTTTCGATTACTTTGTAGTTAACCTGGGCCCAGAAATTGTATTTTAGGTTATCTAGTTATATCTTTAGAAATGCTCTGTGTTACGTGCCTGCCTTCCAAAGTTTTTTTTTCTTCATGATTTAAACACGAATTGATTATATAAAAGTGAAAAATTTATAGATGCGCGGTATCAAGTAAAAAATCAATTTTCTTTTTCATATGTAATGTCGGAAGTCATTTGTTTTTGGACAATGTTTGCAACCTAGTAAAAATTTTATTGTTGGGGGTGATTAATTTAAATGTGTGCGCATTTATAATAAATATATATATAGAGAGAGAAATGAATACGTCGAGATGTATATGTACTTAGTATACGAATATGATTTTATAGTAAAAGTATGATATTAAAAGTATTATATGAATATATGTAAGAGCGCTCGTGTCTGTCCCCCTAAACGTGTGTTGGTTGCTATAGTTTACTAGTAAGTTCTCCGACGAATGTAAGAATGTAGATTTTGTTAAGAATACCGCCGTGCACTCAAGTAATTTTCCTTTTCTTTTGAATAAATGTAAATGGTACCTTATGTAATTATGTAATGGCATGTATTGGAAAGTAACGGCAGGTCTAAACGTAACTCACATCATAACGCATATTATCCCTGAACTACCAACCTAAAACCATTGTGGAAAGTGCACCTTGAATCCTTCTCACCTTCATATGTATCCTGTGACTTGACCAGTTTTTTTTTATGCTCAATTTGAACCTTTATACTCCGTACACCTGCGGGAGATCGTTTTTAAAAATCCGAATTATATACACATATATACGAAAGTGATCCTGAAGAAAGGTCTCATGACGTGTCCCTGTGTTAAATAAATAACTTAAAACTATTCAAATAGTAAGTTTGGAAATGGATCGTCTAAGAGGAGAAACATCCTCTAGTGAAAGTTATTTTCTCAAAATCCCTAGATGGGTAAAGCGTCGTAATGTGCGATTGCAGACATAAACTGTTACGAGTTATAAACCAAATATAGACGATAAATGGTTTTTGTAAACCAATAGTTAGATATATATATAGATATATAAATAAACACAAAGTAAGTTAAATGGAGCGAAATGTTTTGGACACTACGACTAGTGCGTGATTTGTGATTTGAACGCTCAAAGTTATTAATATTTTATTGCTCAAGGTGAGGTAGAGACTCATATAAGTTCTAATACATCTAAAAGTTTTTTTTCTCTTTTCTTTCCTCTTTGTCCAATTTTTTTAAGTGAAATAAGTGTCTTCTTTGCGTATGTCGCAAATCATAATTTTGCTTTAGCATGCCTAAGATACAATATATGTAATTATTTTTATTTGTCAAGATGATTGGATATATAAAAATTTACTAGAATATAACACTATGTACTCTATTAATATATAACCAAGAACTTGTGCTTTTAAGATTTTCTTTGTAATTATTTTTCCTTTCCACTATGAATGTAATAAACTATTTGTATCTTTGTAGTTAGTTGGTTTCCTTTAAACATATATACGGTACACTGTCCTGAGTGAGTGAGCGTGTGAATGCATGATAGATTTAATATAAGTAATTTTAGTGATATCATTTGTTGTATTAACATCTATAATATATGTGTCATGTTTCAATATATGTGGTAAGGTAAATAACCTAGGTCATGAAGGACCGCTACTAGTGGTTTAAATCGGCTCTAGGAGTGAAACAAAAATAGCAGGATGAGCCTAAATACGACATCTTTCTTCCAGGAAGTTGAGACTCTTATTGATACGATACATAAATTTATATTGAGTTCATAAGTCTGATTTTTTTTTCTTGGCTAATTCATATGTGTGGTCGATCCTAGAGAACAAAGTTCAGATGCTGGATGGTTATCAATCACCGGTTAGAATAACAGTACAAAGAATGATTTCACTTTTCTCATTCCCAGGTCTAGGTCTGGGCAACCCCATGATCGTGGTGCCTCGAGCTAGGTCTGGGTGGTATGAGGGAACATGTGTCTATTCCGAAGCATTCCAAAATTGATTAGTCGTTAATAACATTTAGAATGATTCATCTTTCAACGACTTTCCCGACCTTTAACTATATTTCCGGAATTATCCAGTAATCTGTTTCTTATTAAAATACCCTATTTCTTTTCTTTCTTCTTTTCCTACCTCCTTCTTTTACCCTTCTACTTTCTTCTCTTTCTTTTCTATTTCTAAATGAAAGAAAACGGAGTCATGACAGAGTAGTCCCTAGTGGCACGGTCAATAAGTTGTTTCAATGAGTTTTCTTCGGGAGTCCGATATGGAATAATTAACAATAACAAAAGGTTTATTGGAAGTTACTTTATTGGAGAATAATCATGATTTCGATTAGTAGATGATGTTTCGTAATTCGTCCTCGTTAAAGAGAATTAATTTTAGCGACTCCTCTACATTAGCTGCTCTTTTTCTTCGTTTATGTTTTCTTTCAATGGTGAGGGGAAAATAAGTGCCTACTGAAAATTACTTATTTGGTAACTCAATGGCAACCCATAACTAAATGAAACATTGCATGGCACAAAGTAAAACGACTTTCTTTCTGAATATGATGTTCTGATGCACTGCACAACTAATATGAGGACTGCTGAAGTTTCTGGAAAGTAGTACTAACAGTAACGCTCGTATTCCGCTATTATAAAATTCGTTAGGATAGATATTTCCATGTTTAAATTATCTCTGATTGTTAATTTAAGCCTATTCGTTTTTCACAGCAGCTTGAACAAGTACTTTTGTAAGAGAAATGGAAATTTCTCATGAACACTGCCAGACAATGATTTTTTATGATTTCAAATGTAGTTTAACACAAAATGAATGCATCTAGCGATTTCATTTGGCTCTTGCGGATGAAGTACCATCCAATAAGACTATGTACAATTGGTTCCCCGAATTCCAGTGTGGTTGCACATTTCTCAGTAATGAATTTCGTGAAGGTCATGTATCCACCACGTCTGTTGTTGGCAGTAATGTTGATGTTGTGAGTGAAATAATTGAGAGATCGGTATGTAATACCGTGAGATTCAGGCATTCTTGAACATTGACATGAAAGCCATATATACGATTTTGAATGGCCACCTGAATGTATTGAAACTTTTAAGCTATTGGATCCCAGACAATTTGACCGAAGCTCCAAAAAAGGCACGTGTCAATTGGTGTAACGAAATGATCAACAAATTAAACCGAGGAAAGTCAAATTTGTACATTATTAGAGGAGATGGTTGACTCTTTCAATGTAAAGTGATCCGAAACTAACAAATATTGTTCGTTCGAGAAGTGATGCAAGCAAATGATTGCTTGTTTGTTCGGTTATACCTAGGGTTGTCATAGGCCCGTATTTTGTACGGACTGTTTGTACTTTTGGGTCCGTGTCCGTGTCCGTATCGTACAAAGCATGAAATAGGAAAATGTCGGTATTTGACAGTTTTTGAAGCTGCCCGAAAATTTCCGAGACGAGAATCGCTAAAATCTCGGGTGAGAAGAGTTGTGTTTTCATCTTACAACTTATATTTTAGTTACTATTAATAAAGTAGGTTACGATATGTTTTTAAAAAGTTCTCATTTTTCCATTCCAGGGTTCTTTTGGTTAGATTTAATATACATAATTTAATGGTACGATTTATTATATTTCTGTTAATGAAAAAAATTGTAAAACATGTTACTTTCCAACACAATAGTGTTTTATGTATTACAGTAAACAATTGTGTGATAATCTAAAAAGGTGATTTTTAAGTAAGAAGCTTCAAAATATTTATTCTATGGGCACCGTATCTTTGATGGATCGTTATTTTAATTCCAGTTCATATTTTGGATCAAAAAATTATGGCAACCCTAACGCACAGACATATACATACCCTCATACATGTCTTTTGTACTACCAAATCCAAACTTGCACCACATTCATTCATTCTTCACGTATCTTTATGCATAGTAGTTATTTACACATTTCTGTGATGTTGCTTTAACCAGATGTTGCAAGCTTTATCTATCAGTTCATTTAGCCTTTGTTCTTCTTCAGAACCAAAGCGAATATCAGGAGTACAAGGGCCTTCTATATATATTGTCATTAAATTTATTTACATACAACTAAGTCGCCATCGATCTGAACAAAACACTTGTTCATTGTAGAAAATGAACCTTCTACTTCCGCTGTGCCCACAGGAAGGAATTGCTACTTCGGCCAGAGTTGGGAATATAATTCTTTTTTCTTCTCCACAGGCAAGATCCAAAAGTATTTGGTGGATGCTGATGTTAGGACCTGCAGGAATTCTTTTGTAAATGTTATACTCTAGTTCGAGCACAGATTTATTAACATTACAAATGCTGGCCACTTCCGTTAAGTCAGGTTGGTCGGGGGTGTTTTTGAGGACATCATGGAAGTGAGACAGCTGTTTGACAGGACCACTTAACCTTTCTTTCATATTGCTGATAATTTTTTATTTGTAATTGCAGAGAAGAGTCTTGAATTCTTGGGGTTTCAAGTTTTCTTTCATTCTCACACCCTCAGATTTTGCCTTTTCCACAACACTTTCAGCCTGCTCTGAAATCTCTTCAAAAGTGGTATCTTCCAAGTGTGCAATGATGCCTTCTACTAACTTCAGTGCTGTAACCATATCATTTTCACTTAATATTTGCACACTTTTGCTTACTTTTGCAAGTGGCTGCAAAAATGTATTTAAGAGTGCTAGTGTAAAAGTTGTCGATGACTTTCTTAGTTCCAGCAATAGTCCACCAGCATCTGCATCAACATAGATATGCTCTAACACAATGCATATTGCACCATAATGTTTGATCACCACAGAAATAATACCTTCATATGAAAGCCCCCTAGTGGAAGCAGATTGCACCAATTTGTGAGAAGTAGTGTCTATTGAAGATTATACTTCCTGCAGATCTTTCAGCGGCTGGTGACTCCCATGAAATGCTGCGTACAGTTTACTCACTACATTTACAACCCTTTTAATATCTTTTGAAGTTACATATGCTCTTATCAAAGTCAGTTGCAAAAGATGGTTTTTGCAATGAAGGAAAATCAACCTAGGTGAATCTTCTTCGAAACGTGCCTGAGCTCTAGATTTTTCACCGCTGACATTTGAAGCACCATCAAAACCCACAGCAGTCAGTTTTGCAATACTAAGCCTTACTTTATGTATTTCTTAAATAATTGTCTCTTTGATGCATTCTTCCTAAAGTAGATTGAACTGGAATAGTACAAACGAAGGTCTCCGTCACTTTGCAAACTTCTAGGTAACGTATACAAATACTCAGAATTTCTCGTCCATTTATATCTGTGAATTCGTCTGACATGAGTGAGAATTTACGAATTCTAAAGAACTTGGCTTTTGTAGATTCAATGGTGGCAACACCAAAAGATTCTACAATAGAAGTAATAGGGTAATGCGGCAAGTGATGTGAATTCTCTGATAAGTTTCTTATATGCTGCTTTATTGTTCCTTAATGGTCTAGCGCTGCCACTGTACTAACTAGGAATCTCCATTTGAATGTATGTGGTATTTCTTCGGAAAATAGGAAATATGCGATTTTGAATAAATCTTTAGTTACTACCGAAATACCTTCATGCTGAAGGTTAAACTGCTGATGGACTTCAGTAGCAACACTGTCACTTTGCAATGAGGCCTGTACCGAACACATAATGGGCTTTACTTTTGTCATGTTTTCTTGCGTTTTCTGAAAGTTCTCTAGATAAATATAAAAACACAAGGACTAACAGGCAGTGCCCATTCATTTGACAGACTGATGCTCTCACACCACTGTTTCTTGTTTCAAGCTCTGTTATCGAGTGAATGAAACAAGAACAGTTTTCAATGCTGCTCTTGACCGAACAGCCTCCGTGCGCCACCATTAGAGCGCCTGCTTATCACGGATAGGTTTTCAGTTTTCTACTGCTCTTTTGGAGTTACCTAATCACCTTTATTTTACTGATTATAGTGATCCAGCTTTGATATTGATGGGCAATGTCAAATTTCAGTTCTAACATGGATTGTTTATATGATTCTCAAGCATTTCTTTGAGCGCAATACTTCGCAAAATTTCATGAGTATAGAATTAAAAATATAAAATCAAAGCTAATATTTAGATTGAAGCTATTGAAGGTAATACTTAGTGTATTATGTGCCAGCTACCAGAAAATATCACCAAGAGATTATTTATTGAGCTATATATGGCACCGATAATAGCAATAACATAAAAATTGTACACCCCCTTGGGGGTATCAACCTGTTTTGCCAGGGGAATCCCGCCCATCACAGGGAGGGTGTAAGCGGGGTGCTAGGGGGGTGTAAAATTTCCCTGGCTACTTCAACATGTGACATCGTCCCAGAGCAGTCGAATGTCATCTTTCTCCAAGGATCTGTGTAAAGCATTTATCGCATCTGATATCCCTCTGTGGAAGTTGGAAAACCCTAATCTTCCTAAGTTTTTGGAGAAGTACAATGAAATTCCTCACGAATCCACACTTAGGAAGGTCTATGTGAAAAATGTCTATAGTGAAACTATGTGTAACATCCGGTAGAAAGTGAAAAATAAAAATTTCTGGTTACCAGTGGACAAAACGACAGACTGTTGTGGACGTTGTGCTTGGCATTTTGGAACCAGAACAGGCTGGAGAAATTTTCCTTGTGCATATTCAGCAGTTGGAGAAGGTTAACCATTCTACAATCGCTGGCTGTATTGTAAACGCAATGCAAGTGGTTTTACCAGAAGGCGTTCCTCGTGATAGAGTTCTCGTATTTGTAACGGATGCAGCTAGGTATATGGTAAAAAGCAGGAAAAGCTTTGAAAGTTCTATATCCCAAAATGATCCACATCACCTGTCTGGCACATGGAGTACACAGACTATGTGAAAAAATTAGAACAAGATACCCCAACGTAGATCACTTTCTGTCAAATATGCAGAAAATTTTCTCGAAGTATCCATCATAACGCCAGGCCCTAAAAGAGGCTGCCCTGGATATTGCTTTGCCACGTGTCATCCATTGAGCGATTGGAGACAAATGGTCTCAGTGTGCAAGACTGTCTTAAAACTGTAGATGTTAAAACAGTTATCAACAGCAAAGGGATCAACAACAGATTTGGTGAAAGACAAGTTCACTGCCATCCTGAACTATAATATTGGATATGGCACTATCACCAACATCGCCGCTGTTCTGAGTGGTGACGGAGAATTAACTCTCAAAAATGTTGAAGAAGGTTTAACACCTGCAGATACAGTATGTTTGAGGTTTGCTCCTTTGACTTCGTGCTATGTGCAACGTACATTCTCACGCTACATGTCGCTGCTTGTAGATAATAGGCGAAGTTTCACAGAAGAGAACCTGAAGAAGGTCTTCGTGTCACAATGCAATGCTTAAAATTACTTTTGCCTATTGATTTGTCCGGTCTTTATTTTTCATTTTCAAGTGTATAGCATAGTATGACATTGAAATATATCATACATTCTCTCCATTTTTGTGTATGTGTGTGTGTGTTCAACTAAAAGAAACTGAAATCACAAGTTCTAGAGATTCGTTACAAGCTGTTCAAATTAACACGAAAAACCTTCTATAATTATTTTATTGAAAAATGTTCCTTCAGTAACCGTAAGCTAAGTAAAATAAAACATTAAAAAATACGATAGAACTTTCCTTTAAAAATTGTTTAGAAACACAACTGGAAAATGTTCATTTTGTAGCTGTCAACTAAGTTCAAATAAAACATTTAAAAAAATACCAAAAACTAAAACCGCAAAATGTTCCCTAAAAACGAGTTTGTAAATTAAGTATTCATATTCTAATTTTTTCTGTGTTTTGGGGAGATGACATTTTTTGACTTTTTTTTTTAATTTTCGTGACTTTTATAAATATTTATATACATATTTTACAGCTTTATAGGGCATGAAGTCCCGGGCCCTAGTTATTATATATTAAAATGTAATAAAATATGTTAAATAAGTTCCTTGGTATACCATTAAGAGATTTGCCGCATAATATAAATCTTTGTGTTAAATCTGAAAAGTCCTCTTTCTTTTCAAGTCCGTTATGGCAATCCGATGTAAAAACGTTTTCTTACCTTCCTTATCTTAGATCCACTTCCTCCTTAAAGTTTCTTCTTCCAAAAATTTGCACAAAAGTTGCAATTCTCTTTTTTCATTGTAACATTTATAAACAAACGATTCCGGAATTACTGGCTGAAAATACTGTTTCATTCTGCTTCAGATTTGTGACGCCACACAATCGCTGCTACTTTGAGAAAATAACCATCGGCACTAGGACTACCAGATTGAACTGCAGGCAATTCCAGAGACCATCGATATTTGTATAATTGGAGACACAAATTTACAACTGAAGATTTCTGTACATCATTACTACTGTTATTTTCTAATGTTTATTAACTACTAGAATTAACTACTAATCTACCATTACTACTGACAAAACGTACACTGTAGCAAATAAAGTGAAAATAACACATAGCATTAGCTATATAAACAACTACTTTTTTCTTTCCTTCTTTGAGATCTTCACTAGTAAAGAAGATACCTATTTTCCAGAACCGCTGTGAAACACCTGACAGGTCATTTTTAAGTTTCACTCAATACAAATTTCAGTAATCAAAGTTCTGTTCACATTTCATCATGTGATCATAGATAAGTTTTCAATACACTAAATAATTCATTCCTTCGACATGTGCATTACTGACTGGTATAGCGAGGATATCCTGCATTATTTTGGACAAGCTTGGTGCATCTGCTTTCTTCAGAAATGCACTCTATAACCTATCTGTTATTATCCTTTCTGTCAAATGTGACATTATAGATTTAAAAATAGATAACTCACTGAACAGTTCATTCCTATCGAAACTAATTTTAAGTTATGAAAATTGGTGCAACATCAATACAGCACGATAATACAGGCGCAACATTGAAAAGAATTTAAACCTAGCTTTTTGTTACAATAAAAATACATTTTTAAAAAACTAACAACTAAATCGAACAACATTAGTACAATATAGTAGAAATTTAAACACGTACATTTGGTTGGTTGGTAGGATCGTAGCAGTGTGCGAATTAGACAAATTATATTGGGGGGGATAAAATTAGGCCAACAGGACGTATGGTCTGAAGGTACAATAATTCAAAATAAGACAGTAATGCCTTACCCCCACACATAAATATGATATGACATCGGTCATAAATAAGGGTTATTAATTAAATAAATCTATTGACAATAACTATGTATACGCATATTTTTTGACATGGCTGAGTGATACCCATGGTCACAAGCATATATTAATTTTTCCGCTCATATTGAACTCTTTCACTTTGAGTCATTACACACCCTTGCGAAGGAAAACCTACAGAGTGAGGCATAAGTCGGTTAACACCCCTGTAGCACACGAAGGCTTGGCGTTCACCTTGGTTCATGATATATATTGTTCGGGTGGGTAATGGACCATATTGCACAACATGGTTGCCATGGCGGCCATTTTGGAAGCCGTCATCTTGGATCCAACTTTGGATTTTTAAATGTGGAGGCGGGCATGTGGGGTATCATTTGACAAGTGCTTGATCTCAAGCAGCTATGTGCTGTCCTTCTTGAGGAAGACACACTGCACGGCGCCTCTGCCAATCCACATGGACTTGCAACAGCATGTCAGGGTCGACGGTTTCATATTGTAGAATTTGTTGTATCAGATGGTGGATGTCACAGATGGGTTCTTGATAAAACAGGTTCTTCAGATAGCCCCAGAGAAATAAGTCGAGCGGCGGAAGAACTGGGGATCGTGGTGGCCACTCTATCGGTCCCCATCGCCCTTCCCAATGTCCCAGAAATTGTCTATCGAGCCATGGGCGTGAACATAACACATAATGAGGTGGAGCCTCGTCTTGCTGGGAAAAGGATGGGGAATCACCGTCCTCATTCAAAAGAGCAGGGAACACATCATCCTCGAGCAGATCACGATATTTCACACCAGTCAGGGTGCCGTGGATGAAGTATGGTCCAATAATGAGCGTACCACAGATTCCACGCCACACTATCACGTTTTCCCAACCCACCTCTTTGCTGTCTTGGCGCCAACCTTGGTTTGTGTCACTCCAGTATATGCGATTTTGTTTACTGACCTCTCCCTGGACGAAAAATGATGCTTTATCACTAAAAAGAACACGTTGTGGGAACATGGGGTGCTCCTCACACCTTTCTGTGGCCCATTCATCAAACTTCACTCTCTTGTCTGGATCATCCTCTGTTAAGCGCTGCTGGAGTTTCAGCTTGTGTTTGTGCAACTTCTTCATATGCAGCACCCGTACCACTGATACATGACCGATTCCTGTTATGGATGCCACAAGACGAGAACTGCGTTTTGGACTTTTCACAACAGCAGCCAACACTTCTCCCGCCTTGTCGTCGGCAGTAGCGGTCCGTGGGCGTCCAGATCAATCGTTGTCCTGCACCGAGCCCGTTTCATGGAACTTCTTCAACAACTTAAACACTCAACGTGTGAGATGTTCTCTCTCTCTCTCTCTCTCTCTCTGGGTGGAATACATTAAACTCAGCTGCAATCACCCTGGTTGATCGTCCACCACTCTTCTCCACGATCTCGATTCGTTCTGGAATTGTAGCGACATCTTACATCACCTGGAACAGAGAAAGCATGCTGTAGTGCCAAATTTTCGCCCTTTGTGACGCAATAACTTTTTAACCAATAGCAGTAGGTGAAAATGGACTGCACCACTATTTCTCTGAGATTGAGTTCGTGTCAAATGATACCCCACATACCCCTTCGCATTTAGAAACCCAACTTGGATGAAAGATGACCACCATGGCAACCGTCTGGTGTAATATGGTTCCTTACCCAGCCGTACAACATATACCGTGAACCGATTATGAATGCCAAGCCGTTCGTGTACACAGGAGTGTTAACGGACTTATGTCTCACCCTATATTTTAGTATTATTAAAACCACTAAAAATATCAGTTAAAAAGGTCTTACTTTAAAAAATCTACTTATTAGCCTATCATACGCGAAATGGATTGTTGCTGGTTGCAATTTCTGACATCAAAGTCAAATCGAAGGCCAAATATTTAAAAACTCTAAATTAAAATTTCGAGCTTGCGTTTCTACTCCTCGCTAATGCACTCTCCACGATATTTTTTCAAATATCGATTCCATGACGGAGCTCAGGAAGTCAACACTTACAATTATTTTACTGTTAGGTTACAGCTGAGTTGATTCACTATGTGCTACGTTATCAAACGAAGTATAAACATTACATTGAAGTTCTCCAGACAGCATTATTGGCGTGGACAGCAAACTGTACAGCGAAAAGAAAGATGGAAAACTAAAGCGTTAACTTTAAAAACCCCGCTCCACTTGAAGTGTTTATACAGACATGGACAATGACGCAGAGAATAAGTCGTATTAGTAAATGCTGAAACAAATCTTCAATTATGCGCTTACCTTCACAAACGTGTCTGCGCACTACGGACGCATTCCCAGCATATACGTTAACATTAGCCAACAGAGAATATATAACTCAGATTTTGATACAGTTTCCAAAGTTTATTTCTGTAAACTGTAAAAAGCAGTGATGTCCAGGCAATAGTAGTTCGCTTGAGCTCTATTAAGTCTGCTTGTTCTATTTATTGAATATTATGAATATTATGCAAACCTGCAAACTAAAATGAAATATAACTAAAATTAAAACAAGATTATAATCGATACAAATGTAGAGAATAAATATGACACGTCCGACCTTCGCAAAGTATGGTGGAAGAAGCTATTTGTTTAGTTCTTCTTGGCCAACCGCTAAGAGCATTTATAAAACATATGTGATTTTATTATGCGCAATTATGTATTACACTCAAATTCACGAACAGCGATAAACTGAACGATAGGAGGATACGGTTGCAAGTAACAACTGTAGTCATAATAATATAATTCAAATAAGCAACGGCGCAAATAATCGGGAAATTATAAATGACCAAAACTGAATAGTTTGCATCGCTCATTTCGAAATACGCCTAGCAGATTAAAGTAATGACAAAAATTAGTGAAATTTTGCGTTGTACTAAGCATGTTTTTTTTGGGGGGGGGAGCGAGGATCCCGGTGGGAATACTTCAGTTGATTACTTTGGCGGGGAAACAAAATGTGATTGAGGGGGGGAAATCCCCCTCATCCCCCCCGGTAATTCGCACCCTGGATCGTAGACCTCCATATTGTATTTCAAGCCCGAGCACTCCAGCTGGAGCCTGGAGATCTGACAACTCTTTATCAGTATTCGCAAGTAACGTTTAAAATTTTGTATATCCATGCATAAAACTAAAAATTCATATGAGTATAGTTTGTAAATCAAAAACCGTCGCCATCGCGATATTTTTCATAAATCAATATTTAATTGGCAATCCTATAATATGGTATACCACCAAAATAAATAAGAAGAATATCCGAAAACTACTGTACTTCCTTGCTCTATTTTTCAACATAGTTTCCATAAACATTAAGCACTTATCATATCTTTGCAGTAGCTTAAAAATTCCATCAGCATAAAAATCTCCCGCCTATGCCTTGAGCCTGCCTATGACATCTTTCAGCTCCTCATAATCACTAAAGCGCTGAGATCCAAGCCACTTCTTCATACATTGTGAAACGTCGAGTTTCACGAACTTTTGCATCAATTTTCTGAACGAATTCATCAGTGACCACTGATGTCCTGTCACTCCTCTCTTTGTCATGAATGTTTGTTCGTCCACTTTTAAATGAACGAACCCATTCACGAACAACTCCTTCACTCGTCACACTTGGTCCATACACGGCACAAAGTTCCCGATGAATAGCTGCTAACGGTCTATTGTTTTGCAGAAAGAAAACATATAACAGCTCGCACCTCGCACTTAGTGGGGTTTTCTATTGCAGCACATATTTTGAGACACTAGAAAAGTGTAACTAGTGATCAGATAACCTTCACTCTACCACGGTTAGATGCAGACTGATTTACCCCGCTCATTCTGCCCATGCACTCATGATAAAGGCAGCGGAATTAAGATGTGAAATATTGCCCCACCCTCACACTCGTCAGATCTAACACAAAGGGACTTCCCAGGAATGAAGCGCCATTTTAACACTAGGAATGGCGTCATTTGTGAGGTTGAACTGTAGTTTCAAAGCCAAACTGCAGACTTTTACAAAACGGACTTACGGGAAGTGTAGAACCGCTGGCAAAAATGTGTCGCTACGCATGCTGACTATGTAGAGAAGGACTACTCCATCATGATGTCAGAGTTCTTTAAATGGATTTCTTGTAAGTGATTGCACGAACTTTTTGATATCTCCTCGTATTTTGGCCAACCAATAACTTGCCATCATTCATCAAACAGTTTTTATTTCTTATTCCCAAATAAAAATTTTGCTTCTATTGTAGAAGCTACGTTGGAAGGTGGTTAGTCCAATGATTCTCAATTGGTGCTGTGCCATTGGGTGTTTTCCAAAATTTTAGAATTTAAAAGTTATAAAGCATTTCATACTTAGTTATAATTAGTTTTGAGATAGACTGTATTAGTCAGGGACGTACGCAGGGGTGGGTCCTGGGGGTCCGGACCCCCCGCCCCGAAATTTCGACTTTTGTGTAAATTTTGTCTAATCTTAAGGGTCATTTTGGGAATTTTAATATAAAAATGCCCTCATATTGAGTTTGGACCCCTCCCGAAATAAATTCCTGCGTACGCTACTGGTATTAGTCATTGTATCCAGTGGTAGAAACAATGCTCACTACCTCGTAGAAATGTAGTCTTACACTATTATAATTTATATTAATATTAATAAAAATTAATTAAATGTATTGCAATATTTCGGGTATTCGGTAAAATGTATCGCCAGTCAAAAAAGGTTAAGAACCAGTGGGTTAGAATACCATTTTTCACTATTGGCCCTACTGTCTACGCTACTGTAGGGGAATTCTCTTTTCCATTACAAGCCCCGGGGACTTATGGGAATCTGAAACTTTTATGTGTGACGAAATAAGTTTTTTTTTTTTCGTCAAATCGGAATTATCTTTAAATAATCTAAGCTAGGCAAAATATGGCGTTTATGGCAAGTAGACGTAAACTTCGGTTGCTATTTATCGCAATACTCTTACAACTTCTCGTAGTTACTAATTTTTACGGTAGATGGCAAACCTCAACGGAGGCTTGAAGAGTAACCCAATCATACGTCATCTCGTGAGATTTCTTGGAAATTTCTTTTCAAACTAACTGAAGACGGAAAAAACAGTACCTGCAATTATTACATCAAATCATATTAACGTTACTTTAATATGAACAAAATTATAAGAGATGTTTTTGCAATATTTCGTCTGGGCAAAACTCATCCTGAGCCTCACTCTGTATCCGTAGTATTTCGCATGAACGCAACTCAGCGCCGTAACTTACTTGTTAGATTTTTCCCGGGGGGCAACCGTTAATACGCAACCGTTAAGTTGGGACCCCTAGAAAAAGTTGTTTTTCTATTTCTTGGGCCCCCTCTTTCCATCTTTCTCTTACTCTTTATGGGGGCCCCGGAGCCTATGGGCCTTCCCGCACGGCAAGGTCTGTGGGGCCGTTAGTTACGCCCCTAGGTCCGTTCCATACATGACAAATTAATTAAGGGGACACTATGGACAAATCTCAACGAATAAATATTAGAGAGTTTTTACTTAAATGCGCCAACGACTCATTTCTGCCTTATTTACCTTTTTGTGTGTTGTTGTAAGTAATGTAGTGAACCTGTTTGATGCTTCATTTACAATTTCATGTTCGTATCGTATATGAAGTTAGAAAATTTTGTCTTCAAGTTTGCAACCATCGAACGGCGAGGAGCTTTCCTGGAGGAGGCAGTTGCCTCCCTTCCCCCCGCCCTGCATAAACTGCTTTTTAATTTGCATGGGATATGACGACAACGAAACAAATTTTGCATTTTCGAATCAACTAGTCGCCGCAAATATTTTAACAGATTCACCACCGAAAGTTCTGCACATATTTTGTGTTGTATTTCGCCTATTTTGTGTATGTAAAACAAAACAAAGAAATATGCGAAAACGTATATAATCACAAGAACAAATGAAAATACGCATGTTCCTTCACATATATACTGGAAACATATAAGGAAAATTTTTCTTTCTTAACATTCTTAAATTTATTTATTTATTTATTTATTTATTTATTTATTTATTTATTTATTTATTTCGCCAAGTGAACTTTGTGGTGGACAAACACCGTGTGCGTGGGTTTTCTCGGGGTTCTCCCGTTTCCTCCCACTTTCTTCATTCCACCATTTCATTCATCTCTCATCTTCACCGCCTCCTTTAGCCTAACCGGCATAACCGTGGGACGTAAAACTCAAAAATTTCATTTCATTTTCATTTATTTATTTATTTATTTCATAAGGACAACACAACAGGGTTAATGCCCAGTTATAGTGTCGTATAGAGAATTATTTAACATACACTATTAAACATACACAAATATACGTTATCTAATTATACATAAGTTATTGCATGATAATTCTTTTGAACTTCTTCTCTGACATACTAAACACATCTATTACATGTAATCTAATCATTTCATTATATGAAGCACACATTCTCCACAGAGGAGACTTATGTAATATTTTTGTTCTTGCTTTTCTACAATAGAATGTCCCAGCGTTTGCTGTTTTAGTCTTACCTGTTGGGACACGTAATGATACTTCTGAAACTAATTCTGGACAATCAATTTTACCATTTAATAATTTATGTAAGAACAACAAATCAAAAACACATCTCCTTTTTCTTAATGTTTGAAAATTAAAATTCCTTACCAAGTCTTCATAGGAGACATACTTTGGATAGAAACCGGTTTTCTTGTATGCAAGCATTTTTAAGAATTTAAATTGTATATTTTCTATTGCATCAGTGTATTTAGTGACATTTGGTATCCAAACAGTACAACAGTATTCTAATTTTGACCTCACAACCTTATAAATATTGATTGTTTGCAGAAATCCTGTCCTATCCTATAAATTAAACCTAGGTTTCTATATGCACTACTCGTTATCGCGTCAATGTGTTGGGTAAAGGTTAATTTGCTATCAAATATAACTCCTAGATCTTTGATAGTATTTGGGGTAGACAAGGAAGTGCCACTTATTGTATACGTAAAGTTAATTTGATTTTCTTTCCTCGTGTAAGCAGGGTGCGAATTGGCGGGGGGGATGCCAGGGATTTCCCCCCCTGACAAAAATCTTTCCCACCCTGGAGAAGAAAAATTTTATCCCTGGCAGGGATAACTTTTTCCCCCTCTGGAGTACTTTTAAATGGACATAAAGATAAGATAGAAAAAGGGAACAATTCTTACTTTGCGTAGCTAACCTAAATATTACTTGAGTGAAAATTTATGAAAGATCTCACATCTCAACTGTTTTGTACTTGTTAGTGTATATATATATATATATATATATATATATATATATATATATATATATATATATATATATATATATATATATATATATATATATGGGGGGAGGACACTGGGTGCGCATATGGGTGAAATTCATCCCCCCCTGGGCAAATTTTTCAATTCGCACACTGCGTGTAAGATACAGATTTACATTTGGAAACATTCAGGACTAATTTATTCTTATCACACCACATTTGAATACTCTCTAATCTTGTTGAAGTTTCACGCAGTCATCAATTGAACCTACTTTGGAGTATAATTTGAGATCGTCGGCAAAAAGAACTTGAGAGGTTTCTTAGAATTGTGGACTTAGGTGTAATAGTGGTCTACCTGATAATAATTTTAAAATGAGAGAGACAGGATAAAAGTTTCCCCTTCTCTTCTGATTTTTTTTTCCACAGAGCTTACTTGGTAACTAGTACAATGAAACTCAACTTGTGTTATGTTGCCAACTGGACAGTTTTTCACCAGTCTAGCCGGAAATATTGATGTTATTTTGATTAAGGATGGTGACCGGTACAAACTTCTTACCAGACAAACTTCGTACCAGCCTCTTTATAACTGATATTTTGAAATTTGTAATCCAGAAAAAAATATCGAATATTGAAATTCTTCAACAGTGCCTTTACAAATACAAATTTCCGTTTATTATACACTAAGCGTTTTTTTCATTCATTTAACATAAGAAATTTCATAACCACTACATTTTATTGTGAAACATTATTTTCAACAATAGAGACAGAACTATATAATTTGTCATATTTGTGCGGCATAATACAGTAGGACGTCGATAATCTGAACGTCAAAAATCAGAAACGTCAAAAATCCGAACGCGGTCCCTAGAAGCTAATGACAGTACACTAATACAATTTTCTTTGGGTGAAGTCAGTGTTTCTACAAAAGCTCAGTCATATGTAATTATTTGTCATACATAATTTTATTTTCCATTAGGCCTATACAAGTTGTATTACGTGTGAGTTACAAGAACAGTGTAATTTAGTGTATAATCAGGTTCTTTAGAAACATTAAACGTAAATAGCATTACGTACGGTATTGTAATTCCACTGTATCGATAAAAGAGCATACCGTACAGTATATTTAAGCCTAAATGGCATTTTCTTGGTCATTTTCGAAAATTCGAACAATTTGGAAATCCGAACTACCTGTGGTCACAATTAGTTCGAATTTTCGACTTCCTACTGTATATCGATAAAATTGATAGCAATAAATAGTATATTTCCTTCCCATGAATGGATCCGAACAGAGATATTCCACACTTAGGCCTGGCTCATAGGAAATTTTTAGGGGGTGCCGGTAATTTTATTTTCCAGTGTTGGCAATCCTAACTGTGTGCTACCAGTGGCGTCGACTTGTATATTTCACAAGAGCACGTGAAGCACCAAATATTGTGTGTTGTTTGTTGTTCCTTAAGATATTTAATAATATTTAGAATATTATCATATCATTTCGTTTCTTTCTCTTATTTCTTTAAATTTAAAATAGTCTCTCCGCTTGCTTTACCCCTTGCGTATATGCATTTCATCAGCACACCACGTTCAACTGCGAGCGTGGTAAGCTACTCTGTGTGCAATACAGAAAGGAAGCGTTGCAACTGCGGTCTCCTGACGTTCGAAAGAAGATTTGAACGTGCAGCGTTGACAGCTGTTGTTGACTAATTTCCAGTAATGTGCCAGTTTAAACAGAATCAAAAAATTAAGTTCTGCAGTTGAAAATAGAAGAATATAAATCATTCTCTCAATTAATTATCCACCTTTCTTTTTATCTCAATTTCTTGTAATGAAAATAAACTAATGGAACAAACAAAATTGCGACTTTCCGAGATCGTACCGAGGGGAATGGGGGGTTTACGTAGAACCCTTTCCCAGATATTTTTAAATTAACGCAAAACAAAATTAATTTTAAATTTATTTTTAATACACATGAAAGAGACAGACAGACAAAATCCAAAATGTACTTTTAAAGTACGCACAGGTTATGAAGACTGTAAATCTATCAATCTTAATCTGATTTTATTTATTTATTTTCATGTTCACAATACCCATCACTATTATTGTTCCAAAGGAAAAAATAACCCACCACACCTGTAGAAATGAAAAATGAAATCTTTAAGTTTTACGTGATGTGGGTTGCCTATGCAGACGGAGAAAACAAGTCGGCATTTACATCGTTCATGACAGGTCTGGATTAACCCATCCGGAGGACTGGAGCTAGAAAAAATATGTGTTCCCTTTTGACTTCAACCAATACATTCCTGTGGAAGTACAGTAGGAAAGTTAAGGGAATATATTTTACTATATTTTTGGTCATATTTTATTTTATGATGATGATTTTATCTTCATGATTCTTTTTAGATAGCCAGTTGAGATTTTGATCAGAGCGGAGACCCGTTGCTATAGCCCCCTTAAGTCCTTCCCTTAATCTGCCACGGTTAATGATCTTTCAAAATCAAAATGAAATGAACTCTTTAAGTTTTACGTCTTACGGTTATGCCAGCTAGACGAAAGGAGACAGTGATGATGAGAAATGTAGGAAATGGTGGAATGAAGAAAGTGGGAGGAAACGGGAGGACCCCGAGAAAATTCACGCACACTGCTTTCAAAATCAAGTTTACAAATACCATCGTGGTTAGTATGAACAATAATAATAATAATTCAGAACTTCTGATAATGGTATTCTAATTAAAATTGCTGAATAAAGATGTCATTATAAGCAAAATAATCATGATTTTGGACAGCAACGAAAAAATACATGTAAACATGATGAAGTTAAAAGTCAGTCAATGAAAGATATGTTTACAGAAACAAAACCTATCTCTTAATACGTATATTTGAAAACAAAAAAAGTTTGAGTTGTCCAATCAAGTACAGGGTGCGGCAGCGTTCACAGTAGGATATTAAAAACACACCATCAAGCAGTAACTGTAATTTATTTATTACCTCTTATGTCAATTAATAGTTAAAGGTATGCCATTTACTAATGTGTAAGTCATTGTCCATTGCGTGGATTACTTTTTGAATATGACTCCTGTCAAATGATGCCCCCTCTGCACAACATATTCATCTAGGCGGTGTTGGAAGCTTTCCATAACCCGGCGTAACGTATTGCCCGGGACATTGCGGACGGCAGTTCTGATGCGATCCTTCAACTCAGGAATGGTGGCACAACGTCTTCGGAACACTTCTTGCTTCAGGTAGCCAAAAAGGAAAAAGTCTGTACATGAAAGATCAGGTGGGCGAGGCGGCCAGGAAATGTCACCAAAACGGGAAATTACTCTACTTGGAACTGTCTGTCGCAAGAAATCCATGCAAATTCTGTTTGTATGCGAGGTCGCTCGTCTTGTTGAAACCATAATTGTTCCATATCCACGTCGACCATACCTAATTGGGGAAGAACGAAGTCTTGCAGCATCTTTAGGTAGCGTTCACTGGTGACAGTTACAGCCACACTGCTGTCATCCTCAAAGAAGTAAGGGCCAATAATCCCAAAGGAAGCAACTCCACACCACACTGTGACACGAGAACTGTGCAAGGGCTTGATGTGCAGTTCATATGGGTTTACATCACTCCAATAACGCATATTCTGTTTATTCACTGAACCACATAACTCGAAATGAGCTTCATCTGACATCAGGATGGTGTGCAACATTTGTGGATTTTGGCGAAGGAGGTCACTCATGGTTAAGCAGAATGTTTCTCGTGAAACCCAATCGCGAGGCCTAATTTCCTGAACAATCTGCAGCTTATATGGGTGAGAATGGAGATCTTCGTGCAATATTCTCCTAAATGAGCGATCGGACATATGTACAGTTTGCGAATGACGACGAGCAGATCTCTTTGGGCTACGCAATATTGCAGCACGAACATTTTCCACGGCTTCTGGTGCCCTCATAGTTATTTCACTTCTTCCCGGTTTGCCATTGCAAACAAAACCTGTTGTTCGAAATGCACGTACTCACCTCACAATGGTCCATCCATCTGCCATCTGGAACTTTCCCATGATGTCCCAAGTTGAAATGTTGCCGAAATAGACGCTGGGTAGCAATAACAGAGTCGTTATTCTTGAAATAACTTTCAACAGCAAAGGCACGATGCTGAGCACTCCACCGCTCCATATCACTATCACACTCGAAATGGGAGCTCATTAGTACACGAATGCGGCACGAGCTGGCGCGCATTCATGCAGTACATCATTGTACTACGCAAGTCAAATTACGCTATGAACGCTGCCGCACCCTGTACAATAAAATTCACGAAAACAAAATTCGATTTTGAAATTAATCACTTTAAAAAGTCTCTGGTGCCCAAACATGAGATGGCTATAATAATAATAAGATTTTTTGGCATATTATTATGCTTTTGTGGCACACTGGGCCTGCACGATCAAACTATGGGGTCTGACGATGCCAAAAAAAAGTGTGTGGCAAGTCTAGGTTGGCATCTTACGTAGATGTTTTACGGCACCGTTTCTGTTTCGAGACTCCTGAGTCTTCTCGCTTAGCATCCCTATTGGGAGAGGAACTACAGATATAGTAAACGCTCCGTGAACAAAGATTTTATGAACAGTAGCAAACATGGGGTAGCACCAATATTCCTCAACATAAAACGTGCAGTTTTCATTGTGTACATGTGGGGTGCCTCTGCGTTAACTTCAAAACCACTAGACAAAGCTCTTAAGATAATGTTACAGCATGAATTCTTCCTTGACACTGGTAATTTCTGAAGTGACAAAGGGATTTTTAAAAAAGTCACACTGTATTAGCAACACGATTGGCATCTTTTTCCTGCAAAACAACACCAACCAATAAACCAGTTTTCGAACGAAATTCTTTTAGCATTCGTTTCTTCCTTTCGTCCGTTTGAGTTCTTAATTTTTTATTAATAGTGCTAGTAATAGTCCCAATTCGCACGAAGTGATCCAGGGTCCTGCTATTGGTCTCAGAGGATTGCTATTGTTCTGTACAATAATACCAGTACTTAACACTTCATAACTATCAACATAGCTGCGAGTAACAAGCCGTCATACTACCCTACACCAGGGGTAAAAGTGGATCTTGAAAGGTAGGGAGACGCATGACGTCACACCGTCACCCGTGCCTATCTTTGCCCATTGTAATTTTTTTAGAAAGTGGGGGACGCTGCAGATACATTCTGGAAGTGGGAGGCTGGCGTGCCCCCGCGTTCCCCCCGCACTTTTATCTCTGCCGTACACGAAAAGCAATTTTTCAAAGGATAGCCAATCATTCACTTTCGACAGGCTTTTTTTTTTTTCATGAACAAATGATACCAAGAAGAAAAACAGGTCTGTCAACTTCCGAGCGCTACTGATAACACAGAATTGTAGCGTCTGATTGTTCCCGTTGGTTTACCAGAACAAAAACTAGAAGTGTGGTGTTGCAGCGTTGACTTGCACTGTTGTATGATAGTAAGTTTGATATAAAGTTGATATGTACTTCGTTACTCTCTTATCACGAGCCACTAGAAATAAAGCTAGACTTTATTTACTAGGATCAGATAAGGAAACTCTGACCGGATAAGGAAACTGTACCTTCGAATGACGATGTTTTGCGTGTATTTTTTCACCATCATCTAGCCTTTAATCCATGATAGTGCTAGAGATGTTATACGAGAAACTGTACAATTTTGGGAAAAGGCTCGTATTCCTATTCGTGAGGAAAAGCGTGCAACTATGAAACTAGAAAAATTAAGGGATCAATGGGCAAATTTAAAGAAAAGCAAGAACCAAAATCTACCAAACAAAAAGAGGACGAAGCTAGACTTGTTGCAAGTTTGAATAATTTATTTGATATAGCACATGGGATACCCTTAGACTAATCAAAAATAACGGAGACAAAGACTTTATCATTGTTCAGAGGGAAGAGGGACGACGTGGTTGTACGGTATCAGTGGACAGAACTCTTGCTCAAAAGGAAGCCAAGACGGCAAAGAAGAAGCAACGAAATCACGAATTGATGGATGCAAGTATTAGTGCTAACACTGCTACTAACGCAGTTACGCTGTTTGTTTCGAGCGATAGTGACAGTGACAGTAATTTGAAACCAAGTAAAACCTACTCTGATGATGAATGGAAACCTACGCAGCAGCATACTCTACAGAAGTCCTCAGACAAAAATGAAAGCAGAAAATCTGGGAAAAAGTTGTTACTCCCGAACTTGCTTCTATGTTAGGTAGCTCGAAATTAACTGACAGAGAAACAACTTTTGTTATAGCAGCAACAGCCAAAGGTTTGGGTCACAATCTGGATGAAGTTACCCTCAGTCGTTCATCTATTAAACGAGCTCGCGAACGCAATCGTCTTGATTAGTTGCCAGCATGAAGGTCAAGTTCCAAGCAACAAGCTCCCTCGTTGTCCATTGTGATAGAAAAATTCTTCTAGACATAATAAGAAAAGAAACCATCGATCTCCTACCTGTAATAGTATTTGGCATGGGAAAGACTTAATTGCTCGGAGTCCCAAAACTGAAATTTCGAACTGGACAAACCGAGTCCTGCTAGGTGTGTTGAGATCATGGAATATTATTGACCAGATAAATGCAATGTGTTTCGATACAATTGTCAGCAATACTGGTCGCTACAGCAGCGCTTATGTTATAATAGAGCGGAAAATTAAGAAAAGCCTTTTGTATTTAGCTTGTCGTTACCATATACTGGAAATACAATGTAGTTTTGGCTTCAGTTTTTAAGGAATGTATGCGTGAAGGTGTATATTTCCGTCCAGACGTAACAATATTCAAGCGTTTTAAAGAAGCTTGGAACTCCTTGAATCACACACGGTATGATTCAGCAGAAAGAAATATAGTTTTGGCTAATATCAGGGATGAACTTATAGATTTCGCACATGGCCATTTCCAATATAGCCACCAAAGGAACGAGTACTGTGAATTATTGAAACTGACTATTAATCTCTGGTACTTGAGCGAAGAAATCATTAGCTTGACGTTCTTTGACGACGAACTATCAGCAAGAAATTGTGAAAAATTTGAACGCAGATTTATAAGTAATGATAAGTTTGCAAAACGCCTTCATATACCTCGAGATGCTCTTGTTTCACTACAGGGTACACTACAGGATAATTTGGTAACGAAGAACACGATGCAGCTTATTGAACGTCTGAGTATTCGAACATTTCTTGCACAAAATCTGGAGACATGGATATCCAACGGTGACTACTTAGCTGGTTATAAAATAGTTAAACACTTACAAGTAGTTAATAATTACAGTACTGTGTTTCGAAATGAGCGATGTAAACTATTCAGTTTTGGTCATTTCTGCTTACCACCTAATTACCCACTATTTTCAATGTTGTTTAGTTGCACTATACTATTATGACTATGGTTGTTACTTGCAACCGTACCTTCGTACCCTTCAGTTCGTCATCGCTCGTGAATTTGAATGTACTAATTGCGCATATCAAAGTCACATATGGATTTATAAATGCTCTTAGCGGTTAGCCAAGAAGAAACAATATCTTCTTCCACCATACTTGGCGAAGTTCGGACATATCATATTCATCCTGTACATTGTATCGATTATCATCTTATTTTAATTTTTGTTATGTTTCATGTTCAGTGTATTCTTTGTTAGCACATGGTCCTCATTCCCTAGTAGTTTGTGTGTATGCAACTCAAAAGTTGCATTTAATTTGTGGAAATTAGCATAATAATCACTGCGTTTCACAATTTACGGAACTGTACTCAAAATCTGATATATAGGTATTCTCTCGTAACTATATGTTAACGTATACGCTGGGGATGCGCCCTTAGTGAACAGACATGTTAGTGAAGGTGAATAAGCGCATAATTGAAGATTTGTTTCAGCATTTGTTAATACGACTGGTTCTCTGTGTCATTGTCCGTGTCTGTATTAGCACTTCAACTGGAGCGGTCTTTTTAAAGTTAACCCTTCATTTTTCCATCTTTCCTTTCGCTGTATAGTTTGCTGTCCACGCCAACAATGTCTGCAAAACTTCAATGTAATGTTTTACTTTATTTGAATAACGTAGCACATAGTGAATTAACTCATCTGTAACCTAACAGTAAAGTAATTGTAAGTGTTTAGTTCCTGAGCTCGTTCACGGAATCGATATTTGGAGAAAAAAGGCGTGTAGAGCGCAGCTTTAGCGGGGAGTAGAAGCTCAAGCTCGAAATTTTAATTGAGAGTTTTTAAATATTTGGCCTTTGATTTGACCTTGATGCCAAAAATCGGGACCAGCAACAATCCATTTCTCGTATGATAGGCTAAAACTTGTTTTTTTTTTTTTTTAATAGTATGTCCGGTTTAACCGATAATTTTAGTGGTTTTCATAATACTAAAATAGGTTTTCTATTGCAAGCTGTGTGTAATTAGTGATGGGCAGTGGGAATATTCCCGGTGAGAAGGAAAATAAAAAGTGGGAATATTCCCGGCTTTTTTCCCCTGGTATATAGCCTAAATTCCCGGAAAGGAATTTATTTCCTTTTTTTTTTTTTTTTTTACTTTATCTTCCAAATTATAAGAACCATATTATTAATTACTTTATTTTCATTTATTATGATTTACTTCTAGGTTTTAAATAATTTGGAGGTTTAAAACAATCAAATTCGTTGACTATTTTATATAACTAACAATATGATTTTTATGTTCCATTTCCATTTGCACTAAAATGTAGCAAAGTACTAATTTACAAATGATGAAAAGGAACCAGTTTCTAAAGTAATGTAGAAATTATGTAAAAATAGAGATAGTAATAGACGTCGGTCTGTCTCCGACTCGAATTTCTGAAGAGGTGCTCGGACTTCTCTTGCATGTGAATTGACGCATGAAATTTCGAGAAAGGTCGTGTGTGACAATGTTACGTGCAAAATTATAAAGATAAGTCAGTATCTTGCAAATATTGCGAACATAAATATGTATCCGTAAATGTTGATAAAATGGTGAGACATGTGTCTTCTGGCAGTTACCCAACCTAATTTATTTTTAACATTTAAAAAATTAATATGTTTATAATGTCAATAGTAGAGTCAAGTTTAGCGGTGTAAAATACAAATTTAATTTAATATAAATTTAAATTGTTTAGCGGTGTAAAAGTGTGTGGACTTACTATACCATTTTTTCCACATATTTACATGCATAGAACATATTGTAAGTAAATATACATTTATGCGTACTCTCTAAATATAAAAAATATTAATAAAATAACATAATGCCGTTCAGAATATGCATTTTAAAGAATCCTCTGGAGACAACAGTAATAAATAATATACTGTGATCAAAAAACAAATTTAACTTTGAAATCATAATAGTAATAGAATGCAATTTTCTTTGTGATTGTACATAAATTCCCGGAAGATTCCCATTTTGGGGAATCATCCCGGGAATTTACCCATCACTATGTGTAATAACGCGAAGTGGAAGATTTCAATATGAGTGGAAAAATTAACATATGCTTGTGATCATGGCTATCGCTGGGGCCGAATTATTAAGTAATTAAACCTTAGAGAGCTACGGGCACAAGAGTGAGTACAACATTTAAACATGTTCAGAAGGGTTAGATGTGGCGTGTGCATGTCAAATAATATATAGGGGGTCTACATAGTTATTGTCAGTAGATTTATTGAATTAAAAATCTCTTATTTATTACAGATGTCATATTTATATATGTGTGTGGGGGGTAAGGCATTATTGTCTTATTTTGAATTATTGCACCTTCAGACTTTAAGTCCTGTTGGCCTAATTTTATACGACACTCTCGGGAGAGTAATGCTCCCGGAAGTACGTTTCTTTCGCGCGCTACTCTAGCCAGCTGTTTTAAGTTGATCACAAAATTAATATAATGGGGTCAAGGTGGAACAAAACTAGCTCCGCGGGGCTTCTAAACCGTTCCTACTACTACTCTTACTCCTCCTTTTCCTCCTCCTACTACTACTACTGCTTATCTGCACAAAAGTAAGTAAATAACTTTTTCAGTATTATCTTAATTTTAAAAAAGTGTTATGAAAATTTTTAAAAAATGAAAAAAAAACTTTCCTTGAGTCGGGTTTGAACCTACGCCAAAGCGATTTCCATTACTAGTACGTAGCGCTAGCACGCTCGGTCACGAGGGCAGACAACCGTAAGCTTTTGATTTCTGCTATGTGAATCCTACATGGCAAGACATGGATAAGGCCAATCAATCAGAACCTGAATTTCGTTCATACTTTCAGAAGTGTTACTCTCCCGAGCTATTCCTAATTTTATCCCCCCCCCCCCCAATATAGATTATTTAATTCGCACACTGTAAACAACTCTTACTAAAGTTAATACTATTGAACACTCAAAAACTCCAGTCGCTGTTTCCTGCAGCACATAACCCCGCCTTATTCATAATGCTAATTCATCCCATCCCTATTACCCATACATTACTGAGATCAAGGAAGCATATACGTCGCTATCTTAAACCTATCTTCTCTCAAAGGAAACCAAAATTTCCATTAATTCGCATATTATCTTGTATTTCACCGGAATCTGTTATGGTGAAAGACAAACTGGTGAATAGTGAGTGGATGGTAATTAGTTCACAAGATGGTAATTAGTAAGGTTCACTTTAAATATTGATCTTTAGCAATATTTCATTCCTTCAACGAAAAACTAACGGCTTCAGCAGTCACCTTGAGGAATAGAAACAACTAGTGACTTCCAGTGACGACCTTACCGTGACACGATTGACTTTGCTAGTCAGTACAATTTTTGAAAAACTGAAGTAATTTTCCATTTAGCTATTCTTTTTTCATCAAGTAGGCTACTCGTTACGTAAAATCAACCATTCCCATGTTAAAATCTTAACCACTGGCACCACTGATTCTTCTATACTGTGATTGTCTACGGTAATTCAATGACTTCCTTTCTCATTTCACCGATTTCATTCAGATTGCTCAGAGTTGGGGAGAAAAGTGCGAACGCTGTTAGTACGGTTACCATGCTACTACGGTTTATCATGCTATTACGGTTGCATGCGTGCTACGTTACTACGGTTGAAGCGCTGCTCAAGCGTGTAGCTTTTGCGATTCTGTAGTTCGGATAGCATCACAAATACTTCTGCACTTCAGTTGAAAACACAGTGTTGCCAGTTTAATTCTAACCATTATTAAAATTCAATCACTGGTAAAATTTGTTATTAATCATAAATTTAGCCATTTTACCATATTTTGTGTTTTTTTGCACGGATACAAGTATACATCGGATTTTCTTAAATATAGTTCTAGTTAAATTAAATAGTCTTCGTACACATATGTCGGTCAGCACTCCTGAAAGAATGTTTAAAAAGTTGGTTCAATTAGTTACGTACGTGTTATCAGTGAAATTATGTCATATATAAGTGGGAGGCAAGTTTGTGTAATTATAAGGTTGATTTTTGGGTTCCTTAAAGACACATATTGCTTTGTATTAGATGTAGTCTTATAATACTCGTATTTTAAAAAAAGGAAAAAGAAAAAGAAAGAAAGAAGAAAGAAAAGAGAAAGAAAATAAGAGAATATATATATATAGCTATTATTGCAGTGACCTCAACCTATGGATCGCAACCCACTAGTGAGTTGTAAGGGAACTTTTGGTGGGTCACTAAATACTTGTATCAGACTAAACTGCTAAATTAAAGTTTAAAGTTTTTGCGGGTGTAAAGAATAAATTTTCTGAAATTTCTGGTGAAGGTTTGACTACTTCTTGTCATTCTTTAGTATACGATTGGGTGAAAAAAGAAGTTCTTAGATCGAATTGAAAGTGAAGTTTAATTCACTTTTAACATTAAGACTTTACATATAAAGTCCATGAGTCACTTATTCTCTGAGTATAGAAATATTTGATTGTTTTGTGTCTATATTCTAAAGACCATCCTTCTTATACTTCCAAATTCCGTCAATTTCGAGGTTGGCACAGACTGGAAAAGGTTAAGAAATCGTGATAGATGTTGGATTCTTGTGAAATTAATGCAGAATTTTGATTAATCACAAGCTTAATCTGCCATAACTTGTCTAAAGTTTGCAATTCTACAGCGAATAAATTCTTCAAAGGCATCGTGGGCACTCTCTTGACTGTTAAAGATGTGTCCATTCAAGCATATGTCAAGATACTGAAGAAGGTCGAAGTCAGTGTACAAGAAGGGAGGATAGAGCAGCGTTTCGTATTACATTGCATGTAACCTCTGTAGCATCATTTATTCATATTGTTGTCGTGTAAGATGATTAGACCATTCCTGTTGACTAATGGCTAAAATAGACGTTGCAGTTTTGGTGCATTTTGTCAATATACTGAATTCTTGGATGTGATGGATTTGCCTGGTTGGTTCCGGAAAGCTTTTATACGGCGGGTCAACGTATAAACCAAGACGCTCGGTCCGTTCTAACCGAGCAGAAGAAAACTCACGTTCTTGCGTTGAAACAGTGTTTCCATCATCAGCTTTTCTTGCCAGTTTGTCTGATATTATTATGAAGTAGTTTTCCAATGATTGGTGAATTGAAAAAAAAAATCCATAGAACTAATAGAAAATAAAGTATGAAATACTTAACGAAAATTTATGGCACTGTAGTATGAAATCAGTACGAAAGTGACATTGATTTTATATGTAAAAGTAATTGAAGGTGTGGAGCTTCTGCGGATCACTGTGTCTCAGTAGTAAAGCTTCACCTTTTGTACGGTTGAGTCCCTGGTTCGCTTCCAGTTCGCTCCAAATGAATTTTGTGTTGGATGAACACGGTGTGGGTATGTTTTCTCAGGGTTTTCCCGTTTCATTCAGTGTTACTTTTTCTTCATTCCACCATTTACTTAATTATCATCACCGTCTCTCTTACCCTCGGAAGGACGATAAACTAAAAATGAATAAACGACCTTGGTGAAAAGGGTGGATAAAGTTCAGAACTTACTACGGTAACAATTGAATAGGTTTCATTATGCACTTATTGCACTGCTTGTAGTAATGGCATTTAAAAATGTTATTTAAGCTTGCTTTAACTTAATTTTTGTTCTGTAGTTCAAAGTATAGCTTAGAAACATCATATACATTCCTCTCCGATATAAGCTAGTAATGAAAAAGTGACCATCATTACTATTATTATTATTATTATTATTATTATTATTATTATTATTATTATTATTATTATTATTATTATTATTATTATTATTATTATTATTATTAGTTTCTAAACTAGTTAACTCGTGGCTATAAGGTTAGCGTATGAACGTTTAGCGCGAGCGATCCGAATTCGATTCTCTGTGGAGCTTATCTGGTTCAGATTGCATCTTAAGCTCTAGGTCCACGTTACCATATAGCTTTGGTACTACAAGGAACACTAAACTCAAATCTAACCAAGCAACATCCTGAAAAATATTGAAATTAATATTTTTGTATTAATAATGCGTAATTGATATTGGCACTCGTGTTTTTGTAGAAGTAGAGCTCTTAATTATTTTTTAAAATATATTTATTTGTTTCAGTATAACGTCCTTTAGCATCACTGAAGCTACGTTAAGTTTAGATCTACAGCTGAATATGAGATTTAAAATCATGTGAGATCTTTGGGAACCGAATCTGGAGCTCCGACGCTGCTAGCATGCTAACCATGTAGCCACCAGGGAACTTTTTAAAATATGTTTCTGAATTAAAAGTAAAATCACAAATGTTATCTGTAAAGTGGAAACAACTATAAGAATGGGAAGACACGATCTTCAGTTTGCTAGAAATTAAAACAGAAAATTACTGTCTTACTACCTAGGTGCTGCGATATTACATTTTTATTGTAAAAGCTGGAAACACTTCTGCAACATCCACCTTGTCACTGCAGCTGATCCCTATGTTGGAACATCGTGCCATAATGAGATTCAAGACCGGTTCCACTTTCTCTACTCATCATTGTGTGTGTTCACGAGTGTCAATCGAGCCCTATATGAGATGTGTCATGTTTGCATGTGCGGGTGAAAGTGAGGTCCGACAACACTATGAACGGGGCAAGCTGCTCAGAGGGAAGAGAACAATACCGAACTTTGTCGAGCCAGAGGTTTCGTAGCTTACACTTTGCTACAGGAGTGGAAGCGCGATTTAACCATCGGTAGAATATGTTTATTGCCACTTGCACAAGATGCATTTTTCCTTACGTATGTGAATGAGGTCGAGAAATGGTTTGTGTTCGTAGCGTAAAGTGATTAAAGTGGATCAGAATTGAACCTTGGTTCAGTACGCTTACCATACAACCATATAGCGCATTAGCAAAGTTATCGATACTTGTGTCTACTTTTTTTTCTTTGTAGTCTGTTTTGATGACTTTTTTTCTAATATACTCATACATTTCTTACATGGGTGGACTATTTAGATAATATGATAGTTTAGACAAGATTAAGCTGCCGACGTGGACGTTTCACCGCTACTTTTCAGGTATTTAATTTGTTTTTACTATTTTCGTTCCCCCCCCCCCCCCCCTCATGAAGCAATAATGAATAATCCCTTCCTTGATTTCCAAAGGCTCAGAAATCAAGGGAAAACACTTACATTACCATCTTATCCACCAACCATCTCCTGGCTTGAACTGTCAATAATTACTCCTACTTCAGTGTACTAATACTGTTTAATACTGTTTCCCATGCTCTTATTTTTGTCCTTGCTATCACCTTTATTATTTTCATTAATTTTTATACAACTTTTATCTTCCTAATTTTCACTTTTCTCTCATCACCATTATTATTATTATTATTATTATTATTATTATTATTATTATTATTATTATTATTATTATTATTATTATTATTATTATTATTATTATTATTATTTTAAAAAGTACCTTATACTTAATTTATAGATAGATATGTATATAGGAAGATTATTTCTTTCCCCTCTTATGACTTTACCGAAAATCTGTTCCATTAGTTTTATCTTCCCACGTTAAGTTATTTCTATTTACAATCCAGCAATACTACCACGTGGATCTGGATTCCATCGTGGTGTCCAACTGAATATTTCCCAACTACCTTCTTTCTTGATTCTTTTATTCCTTTCTATTTGATGAGTTACTAGCGAAAGCATTTAGAGCTTGTTAAAAAGTTATTTGAAACATTTGTTTCGTTAATTGCATCTGTAAGAGTTACACTGAACTGTTTCGACCCCTTTATTCTATGATCTTGTTCATCAGGTTGAATTACTCATGTTAAGATCGAATCACTTTATGAAAACATTTTGGACTTTTAATTCAAGGATTCTAAGATTGAAATAATTCCTCTTGATAAACTGGTTGTGTGGGAAAATTTCTTATGGTGATTTCTTTATGAAGGAACTGAAGATTTAACAATTCTTCTGTATATATTAACAGTGTTAAAATTCTGCAGAAACTAACAATATGACAGTCCCTCTTAGGTGCTCCTTCTTTTCTTATTGTAACTTATACACTTAACTTTTAAACTTCCATGCAAAAATTACATTATAATTAGCGATATTGGAAATTAGAATTGAGTATGTAACCTTTATAATACACTAAAACTCAAATTCTTTGACATTTAACAACAACACGTTGAATTTGATCACTAAACTACTGAAAATATTCCTATATGGTAATCGTTTTAGTTTTGTTTGTTGCTAATATATCTGCGAACACATCATTGGATATTATCCCCTGTAAGATATTTATTTCATTTATCATTGTAATACCCTATCGTCATCACTTTTCTGTCAAGATATTTATATAACATGTTAACTATCAATTAACTGTCTTACCTTCTATAATTATCAGCTGTCATTGTATTTGAGTGCAGCTTGGACGTCTCCAAATGTGACATTTGCATGCAAATTCTTACAACACAATACAAATTGCACAGCTTCTAACTTTCTCTGTTAATATTCTTTCGAAAAGCGTTGGCATAGTTCTACTACAAGAAAACCCAATGCTCCTTGTAAGAACTGAGCCAATTAACCCAGTATACAAATCGCCACTTCTTCCCTTTCCCCTTTGGAGACAATAAAAGGGAAAACTCAAGGTTTTTTTTGGTACGGTTATGATATCCGTAAAATGAATGACTTCTCACAACCCTGGTCCAAAATATTTTATTATCCTGACATAAGTTTTCACATAACTATAGTTAACCATAATTTCTGAAAATGACTTTCACAAGCAATATCTGATGATAGATAAACTATATTATAACAGAAAACTGGTATTTACAATTGGACGTACGAATTCATGCAAGTATATCAAAACATAAATATATTGATTAGAAAACATCAATTTCATGCTATCGCATCCTATGACATCTCTAACGTAACGATAATAAATTACAAACGGTGGGTGAGTATGTAATTCTACGTTCTTAATTGATTATTACGATGATAAATCTTTGACGAATACAATAATTAATCAAATATGTACAACTTTGCACAAGTAAACTTTTTCAAATTTTCATTACATTCGAAGTACGATTTATTAAAATAGGATAAATTGTTATGAGTAGGATAAGTTATTAGAAGTAGACTAGGTAATGTAGTTTTAAATTAGGTTAAAGTAGTTTGTATTTATTTATTATATAATTACTAACCGTTTTCTTTTGTTCTCAAGTCTTCAGAATTGACGTTCTAACAACGATGCAGATGAAGATGTTCTAGATTACGATGAGTACGTATTGGTTTATATTTTCTTATATTATCCGTAGTGTAGTGTTTATATTCATACTATATGACATAATGTAACTTTATATTACTAACTTCTTAAAATATACTTTATTGTTACATTAATTCATTTTATTTACTTTCTTTATATAAATTATACTATTACTTACATTGTTTCATTAATAATTTTATTATTAACTTGACCATATGCCATAACTCATTTGTGCTTAAAAAATGTACGGGAGCTAGTTTATCCTTGGGGGTGAGTTTTTTTTTATTATTTGACGTTAAATACGAACATCATTGAATTCATTAATAATTATATCTATTTTTATTTAATTATTTTTAGATTATTTTTTATTTTATTTTATTAATTTATTTTTAAATTTTCAGAAACCAAACATTGACGCACATGATTCCATGGACAATTATCGCTTGGTAAGTGCCAATCAGTACTCTAGGTAAGTACTAATATGTAATTCCGAAAACCTTAACGATGACCATACTCTTATTCTGAATACGGGATCATAATTATTCTGAAAATTACCGAATATTTACATTATATTGTTAACAAATTACTATGCTGTTTATATAGATATGTCAGATTATAAATTAATTGCTGAAATTGATTTGTGCATTGATAAGAATAAAATACAATTTGCTTGACCAATTTGTTGTATTACTGGAATTCTGACAGAATCTTCATAATTAATCAGTGCCAAATAAACGTTTTGAACTATGTGGTGGGAAAGAGAACGAAAGGGAGGTTTTTTCTTTCAACCTGTGAGCTTATTGTTGATTTCAACTAGTACATGATTAGAACCATTGTATTTGTCACAAACATTAAGATCAAAATCGTAAGCCGAAAACGTTACCTTCTTATTTAACTCTTCTTACATGTGTACTTCGCTCTGTGGAACACTTCAAAATGTCGAAATAATAGGCTTTATCCCATTAGTAATTATGTTCTTCGAAAGAAGTAATCACTAAATTTTGCGAAAATATGCTTCTTCTATACTTAGATTCAACTTTTTTTTTTAACATTTACTTTTCGATATATATATATATATATATATATATATATATATATATATATATTTTTTTCAGGAATTGAAGGTTTATTTGAAAGTGCGGATCTCTGTTCCTGTCATCTACCACCAATTATCTTAATAATATGGTATAACTAAAAATGACCATACCTAAGATATAAATAAAATTATTTAAAACAACAAATTAAACAAATGAAGAAATCACAATAAGCCTCTTATGTACAAGTTTGTAGTGAACAAACATGGTGGCGCGTAACACACTTATCAAGTTTCATTCCATATACTGGTATTACCTCCCATGATCTCTTCCATTAAAAAAAAAATAAATAAATAAATAAAAGTTAGTGTCAGCATGATTCAAAATAGAGAATTTTACGAACGTCTTGCATGGTTAGCCAGTTGAAATCGCAAAAAAAGAGGGAAAAAAGATGAAATATATTAGGGCCTTCTTCATTTACTTCCAAATACTCTCTGGGAAACAATGTAAATCTTATAAGTAGAATTAAGATTTTAATGGTCTCTACAAACTGGATTTTTGAAATGCATTTCATAAAGATTCTTTCATGAAAGAAAAACAATTTGAAGTGACTTCATTATAGAATATTTCTAATCTTTTGCTCATTCAATGTGCTTGTTTTATTATTATTATTATTATTTCATATATCGTAAAATTTACTTACTTCTCTTTTATTGAGGAAGAGAAACTGGTTGGGACATTGCCTAAGAAGAAATTGTATCATGAGGGACGTCTTAGAGAGTATGGTGGCGGGAAAGAGAGGGAAGGGGCGAAGGAGACTACAATTAATGGATGATATAAAAACAGGAAGATCATACGTAAAGACGACGAGGTTAGCGAAGAACTGTGGAGCATGGAAGCTTCTCAGCTGCGGCAAGTGACCTGCCCATAAGGGCAGAATACTTATGATGATGATGACGATAATGATGGTGGTGATGATCTCTTTCATTTCTTTAGATGCAATAAAACAACAAACAAATCCAGATTTTATGACATCAACGCCGTACAACGATGTTGAAATCCTTTGGTACAGTTCCCCATCTCTCAAGTATCCTGAAAACTACGAAAAATTGAACCTGTGGCCCAGTCAAACGCCGCCATCTCGATTTACGGAATCGAGAAGAAACTTAGGTTAGATTGGTTCGTGACAAAATATGCAAAATCATACGAAACAAAATACTTACAATGCAATGTAGAATTTTTAAAAGAGACATGACATAATTAATTGATTAATAAAGTCGTTAGTCATAAAATCAACAGAATTGACATGCTAAAATTGCTTTTACTAAAAACAATATATTACCGATCCTATAAAACATGCAACTAAACAATTATTTTACAAATGTTCAAATGTTCAGATGAACTTTCAAATTTGTATACTCTACATCTCCATAAGCGAATGTTGTTACATATATGTAATTATTACCATGATTGCAAAATTTAGATTTGAAGTTTCAGGTAAGTATTGACAATTTCAAATAATAATTTTTATTATTTATTTATTTTATTTTATTTTTTTTGTTAAGTTAGGTTAAGTTTTATACAGGTAAGTATAGACAAAAGGTAACTGAAGTAAGCTTCAGACGAATTTCAGAGTTAAGTGAAGTTTATTTCCAGAAGATGAGTATTTAGTACATATTCAGGTAAGTAAGTTCCAAAAGGTAAGTATTCACTAGGTTTGCAGATGGATATATTAGAAGAGTAAATATTCAATTTTCCAGGTAAGTTTGTTAGGACTGAATTGAATATGTGTATTTCTATTTGTATTTCTAATTATTCTAATGTATTTCTAGTTAACGGTTTGCGCAATTGCTTTACGATATGTCTTTCTAAATATGCAGTATGTTGTGAAGCTAATTGTTTTCTGATTTTATAAAGTTATTCTATTTTGCATACATTTTAGTTATTATTATTATTTCTTTCAGGTTCACGGGTATAGGCCTATTAGACGTTGCAGACATATCAACGGCAACGAAACGATCCCGGTAAATATCTTGTTAAAACATTATCCCTATATCGATACATCATTCAATTTATTTTATTTTATTTTTTTATTTTATTTTATTTTATTTTATTTTATTTATTTTTTTTTTTACATTTATGTAAGTTTATTTTCCCTAATTCTTATCAATATATTTTCTTTATTCTTTTATTTTACTTTTAATATCTTTTCATTTCGTAGCTTCTTATATTTATTTTTCCACATACATTATTAAATGATTTTCCTTTTCGGGGGATCGAAATCAACGTTTTTGTACCAGGGATTACACATTTAATATACACGTCATAATGACATCTTCCTACTGATAAATATCTATTTTGCAGCATAGCTTCGAGTAAAATATCGTATCAGATAAATATACTATTCTTGACGTGTTAGAACACTGAGAAAATATTGCCAAACCATTATTACAATTGCAAACACATCGCTCCATTATATGAATATAGTGTCATTTTTTGAATCCGTTATCAGAGTAGCCTATGTAAATCCAGTTTAAAATTCATATTCAGTAAAACCAGAAATTTTGGAATTGTTTTGCCAATCGTTAATTACATAAATTTTGTTAAGAATGCGTATTATTAGATGGAACAGGAACTTTCGGAAAGGTTAGCTTCCCGAGCAAAGATTACTTAGGTCATAGCCATGGTTCTTCTATTCCCACCTTCAAAATAAACAACTTGTTTCATATAGCAATTGTAGCGTTAGCTGTTAATTAAAGCTTCTTCTCCAGGAACGATTTTATTCTATTGCTTCGCAGATAGGTAACATAATGTCTAAGAATTATTCAAAATTGCCTTGACTCCGTTTATTTCTCGTTTTTTCTTTCTTCTTTTCGGAGTTCAAAACTTTTAATTCTATTTTTAAGACATAAAACTTTTAATTACTTTAATCAAGGATATTATAAAATGGAGAATCTGCCCATATCTATCTTCACCCTATTAAATCAATGAAGCCCCCCCCCCCAAAAAAAACGATCATCGGCACGTCTGATTGGCTACTCTCATTTCCGCCATTGTCTGATTGACTACTTTCTTTTCCGCCATGATTGTTGGCTCAAAACACTGCGATCTTATTGGGCGAAGTGGGCAGAGTAGGGGTGGCGAAATTGTGACGTATGGCTTCAAAATTTTGTTGTAAGGGCAGATCCTGTATTTTATAACATCTTTGACTTTAATATATTTTCTTCTTCTTTTGATTTACGTTTGTTTCTCAGAATGATAAAGGCCACAAAGCTCATTGTACACATCTAAATATGAAACACTAAACAAATTAAAATTTTAAACTTAACTTTTTCAGAAATTAAAATAACAAAATTTAACTACAAGAAAACCATTTATAATATATGTAATGCACAGTATGGATTGAGAATACCAGAGCATTACATATTTTATCAAATAGAACATACAAAGTTAAAATTTGGCCTCTACATTCTAGTGCAGGCTATATAAAAAACAAGATACTATAACAGTTTTCCGTAGGACCCCCTTTATTTTCTTTATTTACAAATGATCACCTAGATAAAATTACCTATTCAGACATAATTTTTACGCAATATATTGTAAGTAAATATGAGGTAAATCGTGTAAAAATAGAGGAAACAGGAACTATTAAAGATCTGGGAGTCATGTTTCACAGACAGATAGAATCTTGTCAACACGTATATTCTATTATAAGGAACAAGAATAACAATAGATTTTATTTTCAAACAATGGTCTGTACTTCAAAATGATAGAACGTATGTGTACTAAAGATCAAGATTAGAATTAGATTTGTAATATAGAGTAATATTTCTATAACTTTAACAAACAGAACTGAATCTGAGCAAAGGTGTTTTATCAGATTATTATATTTTAAAAAGAAAATGATTATGCTAATACTTATGAGCACTGGAACAGCTATTAGGGATTAAAGTGCCTTACCAGCAGAAGAGAAGTTTTTGATAAGTGTTTTAATATTATATAATGTAGTGAATATTGTTTATAGAAAACTGACTTTAAAGTGCCAAGTCATAGTATATTTATTTGTTAGCCTGTTTTGCATACAATTGAGATTTTTCTCGAGTACGCATAAATTTGTCAATAATTACAAAAAAATATACATGCTTGAATAAAATATTAAAGTCCAGAAATACCTAATAAAATAAAATAACTTTCTATACACAACACGTCCATAACATAATTAATACAAAAGGAGAATTATAAATTCTCTTCACAAAACTCATTTATAGAATAATGTTTATTTGCTTAAAAGTTTAAAAATTTGCAATTTGAACACAGAATATGTTTGAAATTTGCTTCAGGAGTTCAGGTAACTTATTCAAAACTCTCATACAGTACATTTATACGCTTTTCTTTTCTTTTTTTAAGGTAGTAATTATCTGTAATTACGTAATTTTTTTTCTTTCTTGCAACGGAAAAGTACCGATGTATTCACTGGTATGACTCCAGAAAATAATAACTACCATAACTTATTAATGATTGGAATTTTGTGTAAGTAAGGCTTGTATTGTGGTATTACCTCATAGTTTACGAAGACCCGAACAAATACTACTTATTTTTGTCAAATTGAAAAATACGCTCATTCCATAATTTAGAGCTAATGTATACGCCAAAAAATTTAGTTAAACTAAAACATTCGAGTTTTTTGTTCTTTACCATTATGTGAAGACTTCTGAATAGGAGAATTAAAACAAAATATTTTTATCGTTATTTACAACTATATCGAAAGAAGCAGTAAATCGATGATTAACTGACAGAATCGATGATTAACCAGTCATTAAAATTATCACTTGTATGCTTATCCTACTGTTATATGTTTATCTGTTGTTAAGAATACTGTAAATGATATCTTTACCTGTTTTATTCATTATAAATAAATAAATAAAACTAATTTATTGTTATTTAACCAATCAATTATTCAAGTAAATGCAATGTTTAAGTTATTTTCAATATTTTCTTGTAATTATCCTGAGATAATATTATTTGTGTAATCAACAAATAAAACACATTTGTTAAGTAACATAGCATGTGTTAAATCATTAACATATAAGAAAAAGTATCATAGTGACCAAGCACTGATCTCTGTGGTACATTAGTTACGATCTTACTTTTGTAAGTGGCACAACTTTAATTTCTGTGTAATAAAAGTGTGAAATTTTTAAGAAGGTTCATTCATTCTTTTAATAGATAAATTTAGGCCAATCATATTAACAAGTACGTAAATTTTTACGAGATTTGATTCCTTTTAGTTCTATGGTTCTAGTAATATTCTGCCATATATAATTTTAAGGTGATTATTTTTCTTTTATTCTTTCTTTTTCTGTTCGCTTTTAGTCAGCTTTAATGTTTTAGCAACGCAACAAGGAACTTATTCTACTTATTTGACTTTTATAATATTGTACATTTTATATATATCGTAATACCACACGAAGTGCTGCATTTTTTCTCGAAGCTGTTCTTGGCATTGAAATAAAGGTTAGCATTATTATTATTGGAGAAGTCATTGACCCTCCGTAGCTACCTTTGTTTATGCTAAGAATTCGATTAAAAATTTCCTAAATAAAAAGAAATTAAAAAATGAATTGCCTTACGTACTTACACAATACTGAGGGTATGAAACGGCGGGGTTCCAAACCACATTTAGATTTCAGTTTGCTGCAGTGGGGGTGTGAACAGACCATTACGTAAGATCGTCTCACACAGAGCAGGTTCTTGTCCACTACTTACCTCATCTCCTAGACAGCTAGCTGTATTACAGAACCACCTCGAAACTCCCGACAGTAGACTGCAAGAGAGTTCCGTAAACTACTTTGAGCTAAAAAGAAAAGTCCAATACTGATTATTAGGGAAGGAAAGGTAGTTTGGAATTTAATTTAATGTATTTTTGACCCCTGAGGCTAAATGAAACGAGACTTACAGTTTATTGTACAACATGAATAAGGTGTAATTATATTGGGAATTGAATCCGGGACCACGAGCAAAATAACAAGGAAGGGGTATGGTTACTTGATTACTCTATATTGAAGTTTCTTAACCAAATCAATGATCTTCACCAAGCTCTTCGTCACATTACCTTACTTCCGTGTATTGGGGGAGGGGGAGGACACAATGGCTCTTTGGTAGAGAATTCATATTTCATTTCTTTTACGATAGTTCCTGGTTCAATTCTGGGAAACGACTTTGTGGTGAACAACACCGTATCGGCGTATTTTTTCGGAGTTCTCCCGTTTCCTCTGATATTCTCGTAACGTGATAAAAATAACACAATAGCAATAAAAAAATAGTCTTTATATATGAAATGCTATTTAATTTACTAATGTTTATTTTCAAGTATTTTCATATAATAGAAATTTGAGTGCCCAGTACATAATTGCTTCATAAAGCCAGGGCCGTAGCTAGAGATTTTGGCACCCGGGGCGAAGTAGAATTCGGCGCCCCTACACACCACACCAAGCTTGCTTTTTTTTCATATAATAGAAGCCGCTTACAACGGTACGTTGTATATTTTTATATTGTTATTACTTGTAAATTTAGGGCATAAAGTATTTTATATATGTACTAGACTGGTTAGATTATTCAAAGAAGAAAAAGAAGTAAAAGAAGGAAGTTAGATATAATATCGATATATATATATAAAAAAAAGAGATATTCATACGTTTTAAAAATAATATGATTGTCGTTAGGAGATTATCAGAACAACGAGATATATAAATAAAATGGAATTAGTACAAAAACGGAGTGTGTGTTATTTAATGGCTCAATTTATATAAAAAGAACCAGTGATATCGTTGTATATGGTACCGAAACCCGGGAAGTGAAGAAAAAGTTGATATCGTTGTATATGGTGCCGAAACCCCGAGAGTAATCGTATCGTTTTGGAAGTATAATAAAAAGTTATCAATATTGAGCCATATATAAATTGTACTATTTTGAGAAGTGGCCGGATTATATATAGGAACATTATGAATGTTACTGATAGTGGAACGATGGACGATCAAGTAATAAATTCATCAGACAACATGTTGGAAGCCTTATAAGAAATATCACGACAAATCAAGGACCAAGCTAGACGTAGTGATGAGCAGTTTGAGAAGATTAAGGACCAAGTTCATGAACAGTTTGAAAAGGTAAATCAGCACCTGGAAAAACTGGACCAGAAGGTGAATCAACAAGATCAGCATTTTGACGAAAGATTAGAGCAGTTGCAGCAACATAATGATGGCATACAACAGCAATTACAACAGATGAATCAACAAATTGCTGCCAAATTCGGACGTTACGATGAAAATATGGAAAAGATGGTACAGAGATGCACAGGAGTTTAGGACACAGTTGATATTATAGGAACTACGGTAAATGAGCATACCAACCAAAGCAAACAGTTGCCGAATGAAGTAAACTCCATTAAAGAAAAGTGTATTCACGAGAATGCAGTGCGAAATGGTGGGCACATTACATTAGTGAAATGTACGGAGTTTTCACAGAAGCATACTGCCGTATTGGTTGGATCAGATTATCCTAACTTCTTTCCTCATTCGAATATTTTTGACTGCTTTGTTGATACTGTGTGTAATGAAGATCCTGGTATGTGTCAGTGTGCAAAAAGTTATGATCATCTTCATCTTGAGAACGTTATTGACTGTCTGTGTTCCCCGTATGTTCAACATGAAATTAATCCTGTGGTTTATGTAGCAGTAGGTAAGTTGATTCCAATATTCGTGAAATGCAGAAAGAAAACGTGTGTTCCTATTAGTGCTTGTGTTGATTGGTCGATCGAATTGAATCTGTTGAATTCTTCATTCAACGAAAAGACCAAAAAGATGTTAGTAAACAATCTGATGATGTTTTCACAAAACGTGGTGCAGTGCATTGACTTTAATAATCTAAGCATGATATTGCAAAGTTTTGAAAATCCATCAATGGTGCAATACAGTGCTAGCTTGAATCAAACTAACCTTCGTAACCAAGTTCGAAGTGTCCATGTGAGACTAAAGTGTGATCCCAATGTAAAAGGTGATATTAAATCCATATGTACCGGTAATGTAACCGAGCCTAACTACAGAAGAAACAGAAACCATGGCAGGACAGACTACCGTGGATGTCATGTAAAGGACAAATACAGATCCATTAGGAGGCACGATATTTCACCTCCAGTGAAACGAAGGAGAACTGAACCTAGTGTTACCGGTAAGATAACCGAACCTAACCTTAGTAGTGACGGAAAATGGGATTGTGTGACTCGACCTAATCTTAGTGTAGTAAGATTACGTTCACCTAAGAAGCATGCAAGCATTAGATCTAATCACGTTCGGTGGAGATTTCGTAGAAATCCCATAGATGACGAAAATTCTCAAAGTAAGAAACAAAGAGCTCTAGATGTAAATAACGCGCAAGACTGTATTCCGGTTTATGACTTTCAATGCAACCTAAACAAATTCATTGGTCATGTAACTTAACCTAATGTAGGGAAGTCCGAAAGGATATATCAAATTGATTCTTAATATGACCACATATGTCTTAATGTTATGTGTTTTCTTTGATATTTGTATTATCAATCACATTATTCGTGTTCCATGTTATTGAAGTATATTTAAAAGCATCTTTGTAATGCTAGGATATATATTGAAGTTAATAATTTATGTTTTCTATAAGGAATTTGTATTTTAAACAATTCTTACTTTTGTGTTCTTGTTACATTCGAATTATATGCTAATAATATAAATATATCCGATTATTTTACGTTCGAAGAACAACTATATGAATATCACATATATCTTTTTCAAAACCTTCTTCATGTTGCCTAAATATATAATTAATAATTTGTAACAAGCATTTAATGGACCCGAAAAAGGACTTAAATAACTTACAAATCAAATTTCGAATGTGCCTTATCGTCGTTGAAATGTATAAATAAATAAAGATGATTATAAAGTTTAAAATAAATATGATAATAAGTATGATAATAATATTGTTATAAAATTAAATATGATATATATGTATAATTATATGAATTGTAGTTTTCAAATATACGAGGTGCATTCGAAAACTCGAATGATCAACATGTAAAGGTAAACGGTCCAGAATTATTTTTCTTTTTATTGCGTAAATGAATAAAAAGAAAAGTCCGTCGGGCGCCATAATATATAACGGTACGTTGTATATATTTTTATATTGTTATTACTTGTAAATTTTGGGCATAAAGTATTTTATATATGTACTAGACTGGTTAGATTATTCGAAGAAGAAAAAGAAAAAAAGAAGGAAGTTAGATATAATATATATGTAAAAGAGAGATTCATATGTTTTAAAAATTATGATTGTCGTTAGGAGGTTGTCAGGACAACGAGATATATAAATAAAATGGAATTAGTACAAAAACGGAGTATGTGTTATTTAATGGCTCAATTTATATAAAAAGAACCAGTGATATTCGTTGTAAGCTTTTGTTGTTATGCTATGCTGAATTTTTATGAAGTTGCTTGGACAGACCATTATGTGTACGAGCTGTTTTCAAAAATCTTATTTTTAACTTTTTGTTAAACTTGACAAAACTACCTTTGGTTGTATACAAATCCACTTGAAGAACAGTTACGGAAATTACAACAATTTGTAACGTTTCATACTATCAATAAGAAATGAAATTTCAATACATTAGAAACTATATGTTTTAAAATGTTCGAAATGGGTGACAGCATTAATTTCCACTAATAATTGTAAACTTTTGTAATTTTCTTCTGTATGTGACCACACAAATAGCATCTTAATTTCGATTCTTTTAATAGGGCTATCAGCAATTAAACGGGTTGAACTTGTTAATGATAGACTTTCTTTTATTACTCTTAAAGGTCGGTGATGTGATACTATTGTTTTAAATGTATACTCATGTCCAAAATTATTGTCGCATGTCTATAAATATGTTGTTGTAGGAATATAATTTGATAACGAATTCCCCCGGTATTTCTTATAATGTTAGTATGTGTATAATCGGCAAAGACATGTATGTGGCCAATGTCATGTCAAAAGAGCAGTAAATAAGAACAATAAAACGAAAATAAAGCTTTCATGTCCATTTAGCAACATTTTGTTTTACTCATTCTAATTTTCGTATTCATAATTCTTTTCCTATGAAATTTACCACAAATATATATTTCCCGATTATACACATAGTATCAATATTAAAAGAGCCCTGCAAAATCATTATCAAATTATATTCTTGCAAGAAGATAGTTATAGATCATTTTGGACATGAGTGTACATGCCCAAATAGAAGATAAGGATGACGATATAAAAGACACTTTTTAAGAAGAAGTATCACGGGTATTCGACCAAGTCCCGCGATACCAAATGAAAATTCTATTAGAGGATATCAATACGAAGGTGGGGCGACAGGATGTTTTCAAACCAGTTATAGGGAAAGAAAGTCTGCATAAGGAAAGTAAAAACAACTGGGTTAGTTTTGTGAACTTTAGAACATCCAAAAACCTTATCGTGAAGAGTACAAAATTACCACATCGGGATGTTCATAAATACACATGGACCTCGCCACATGGTAGAATACACAATCAAATTGATCACGTTTGAGTAGATACAAGAAGACGGTCTTCGGTCGTTCAAAGAACCTGAATGTGACACTGATCACTATCAGATAGCAGCGATAATAAGAGAGAGATTATCGTTGAATAAAGAAATACTCAACATCTGAAAACAGAAATGTTTAAAGAAATTAGAGGAGAACCAGGCGAGAGGGGAATATCAGATTGAAGTGTAATAAATTATCCTTTTTAGAAGGTTTTGAGAGCTCTAATGTTGAGGATACTTGGGCTTAAAGTAGGGATAGCATTAAAATTTCAACCAGAGAAAAATTGGGGCACGCGGAAGTATGTGGGAACAAATAGGCACCGAAGTAACGGAGAAGGGAAAATAGGCGAATTTGCGTTGGATACAAAATCCGAACTATATAACTACACTAAATTTCGTTGATATTAGACGGGAAACTTCCAAAATGTTTAGAAGAGAGAAACACGATTTTTTGAAAGCTTAAACTAATGAACTTGAAGATGATAGTAAAAGAAAAATTCGAGACATGTTCAAGGGCATCAACGAATTTAAGAAAGGGCATCAACCTCGCGCGTATATATTAAAGAGAGACGACGGAACAATTCTTTCTGATACAGATGACTTCTTGAATAGATGGAAAGATTTCTTTGACGATTTGCTTAACACAGCCAAAAACTAATATTCGTCGGGAAAGGGAAATGCACAGCAGAATCACAAATTTCAGATCCTAGTCGAACAGAAGTACAAATTGCTATAATAAAAAAAAAATATTAAAGAAACACAAATCTCCGGGTGTAGACAAAATTCTGGATGAGTTAGCTAGAGGGGAAAATTGTAAAACAAGATACACAAACTCATTCTCCTTATCTGGAACAAGGAGTAATTACCACAAGAGTGGAAAGAATGAATCATTGTTCCAACTCACAATAAAGGCGACAAAGCGGAGTGTAATAAGTTTGGAGGCATTTCTTTTCTGTCAACATTCTATAAAATTCTCTCAAACTTTTTATTAGCAAGATTAATCCCATACGCGGATGAAATTATTGGAGATTATCAGTATGGATTTAGACGAAATCAATCAACTATGGACCAGATATTTACATTCGGCAAATACTCGAAAAGAAATGTTAATACAATACCTCGATACATCAGTTATTTATTCATTTTAGAAAGACTTACAATTATATTAGGAGATAAATATTATACAACATTCTTGCTGAATTTGGAATACCGAAGAAAGCTAGTTATATTAATTAAAATGTGTTAAAATGTGGAATTCCAAAGTAAACTCCGAGTAGGAAAATTTCTGTCCACGAACTTCCTCGTCGAGAATGGCCTGAAACAAGGAGATGCGTTGTCGACAATATTATTCATCTTTATTCTGAAGTACGCTATAAGGAAAATCAAAGATAGCAATCAGGGCCTAGAGCTGAATGGTATTCACCAGGTTATGGCGTATGCTGATGAAGTAAATCTGCTAGGAAATGATAGAACAATAGAATGAAATGTAGAGACATTATTAAATGCTTGCAGGCTTAGAAGTAAATGTTTAAAAAAAAAAGTACTAAATACATGGAAGTTCACTGGGATCGTAATACTGCAGATTATGGATGCGTCGAAGTATCAAATAATATTTTCGATAAAGTGGATACTTTCAAATATCCAGGATCAATATTAACAGACCAAAATCATATCCACGAAGAAATTAAATGTCGACTGAAAGCAGAGAATTCATGCTATTATTCAGTTCAAAATCTTTTGTCGTCGCGAATTCTGTCGAGGAATTTGAAGCTCAAAATATATAGAACGATAATCATGCCTGTTGTTCTGTATTGTTGCGAAACATAGTCGCTTATTTTAAGGGAAGAAAGCAAATTGAAAGTATCTGAGAATAAAATCCTGAGACGAATATTCGAACTCAAGGAGAACGGAAAACGGGAATGGCGGAAACTTCATAATGAGCAATCGCATAATTTACACCCTATACCAAACATTGTTAGGATCATCAAGTCTAGGAGGCTCAAGTGGGCAGGTCATGTAGCGAGAATGAAAGAAAGCAGGAATGCTTTCAAAGTTTTGACTGGAAATCCAATCGTAAAACGTGCATTTGGAAGACCTAGACGCAGATGGAAGGACAATATTAAGATGAATCTCGCAGAAATAGGAATACAAAGTAGAAACTGGATTCAGTTGTGTAAGGACAGAAGTCACTGGAAAGGTTTTATGAACGCGGCATTGAACCTCCGGGTTCTATAGGCCATAGATAGAGGCGAGTTTTTCGCAATGCGCGATAAAACAAAATGCGTCAGAATTAAGTAATTTTCAGTTTCTTGACGTTTTATGATATTCTGTGTGTAGTTTCATTGGTTTCCGTTGTGCGATAAAACGCGAAATTGGAAATTTTGCGCGAAATTTCTAACAATGCGCGAAATGATGCGAAATTTTAAAAATAAGTTTTAATTAATTTAAAAACGACAGTTTTCCGCTGTAGAACGGTAGAATGTGGCATGAACGGTGCATTTTGGATGATTCGGACACTGCTATAGAGAACATGTTGCGCATTAGCTATCGCCATCGCAGCTGAATGGGGAGAAGCCGTTTTAATTAGCTAGCTAATGGCATGAACTAGTGATAAGTGACAAAAGTACAACAATGATGGAGGAAAATGTGGAAACATGTAACGTGCTTATATTTAATGCTTAAATGTAATTTGTGCCTATGTGGTTTCAGAAGACAGCAAAACTTTCTTACTTATAATAATTTTAGCTACTGATTTTCCTTCAGTTTAATTTTAAAAAATATATAATTTTCTATAAGTGAAATTTACAATGCCAAGTGAAATATTCAGTGTATTAGGTTTTTAACTAATTAATGGCTTATTTTTGTGGTGATCTATGAATAAAAGGAACAATTTTTAAAATGTCAGAGAATATCTTTTTCACAAGAGCTACAAAATGTGAAACTTTACTTGGAAAATGCGACGAAACGCGAAATACGAAAAACGGTACGCGAAATTTTCAAATTCTTCGTGCGAAAAACTCGTGCCCCTAGCCATATAGTTTGTTTGTTGTTTTACGGTAAAAAATATTTTGTGAAATATAACGGAAATGTAGAAGGTTTATGTTTTGTTTATATGTAGATAGATGAAACAAAGCATAACTGATACGTATGCACAGAAAACATATCCTGGCGATACAAGTAGTTGATGGAAAAACGAACCCAATAAATTCCATCAAATTGGAAGCATTTCATATGTCAATGGAATTTTAAAAAATCACTGCTAGTGATTAGTTTTTGAAAAAGACGAAATTCGATGGGTTAAGTTCTGACCCTTTTAGCCCCTACTCTACGATTTTGAAAATGTTATTATTACCCTTGTTTACCTTCATTTTTAATATTTCTGCGCAAACAGCAGCTTGCGTGTCTCTCTTCACTCCTCTCATTCTCTCACTTCAAACCTTCACTCCTCTCATTCTTTCCTGTCTATCACTTCACACCTTCATCCTCACCATCATGATTAATCCGATTGGGTAGATAAGCGTGCTTAACTAAGCGAACTCATCACGATTATAACGCTGAACACGTATTTCAGACTTTGACCGTTTCCGATTTTAAAGACTCTCCTGCGTACACTAGAAGTCATTACTCGACAGCTTATATATCACATCGTCATTAATAAATCATATATAATAACTTCCTTTAAGTAATAAGTAAAAACTTGTTGTGACTCTTATAAAAATTTGGGTTGAGAGCGGAGCGAGCAAGAAAATTTTTAACAAATGTGTTTCTTTGCAAACCGACAATATTGATTTAATAGGGCGCCAATACCTTCTATATTATAAAATTGTGACTCTTGAACCACCTTACGATCTTGATCAAATTTTCAACATAGAATAAGTTCGGGACTGGAATGATTTTTATCATTATACTTTGACGATGCAACGTAGCAAAAGGGGAGGGGATATATATATGTAAATAATAATAATAATAATAATAATAATAATAATAATAATAATAATAATAATAATAATAATAATAATAATAATAATAATAATAATAATAATAATAATGAAAGTGACTGTCTTTGTGACTTCATCACTCTTGAACCACCCGACCGATCTCGATCAAATTTTCAACATAAATGATATTCGGACCTGAATTTTTTTTTTGTATCACTTTGACGGTGCAGGTTAGGGGAGGTAGAGAGACATTTAAAAATGATCGAAAATGACCGATATTATTATCGAATTTATATAACAATAGATAACCATGTATGGCATCTAAACTTGAAAATGTAAATTAGCCGCATATAAACGGCAAGACAACGAAGCAATGAGCTAAATCATAATAAATATGTTATCTGAAAACATTTCAATGTTTTACTTGTTTCCTTGAAGTTCCTTTACAACAGCAAGTAATGGGAAACCATGGTCCTAGTTAAAAGTGAGATTCCAACAGTCTTCCGCACAAAAGACTACAGCACTAATCACTTACACACATTGACACTCGCAATGGAATTGAAATATTTCTAAACCTATTTTCTCCTTTTTTCAAGTAGAGTGGCTGCCTTAACCAGGGCTGGTCCTAAACAACTCGCCGCTCTGTGCAATAGCATCATTTGTTTTCCGTCGAAAGAACACTTCTTAAAAGTCACGATTTTAAATACACTACCCTATTATAATTTCAGTTCTAAAAGTATACAATTCGCTGAACAATTATAATAATAAACATATTTTAGTTCACATGCATAAAGATTTAGGAAAATTTTCTACCACTAAGAGTTACATGGAAAAGAAAATCAGCTCCCGGTCTCTCCAGCGGAAGTTTACATACTATTACCAATATTTCGGCATCAGTTAAAGGACATATCCCATCACGTAGGCTCATGTGAGTTTCAAATTCATTATTTAAGTTTTGCGAATTTGATTTGTTTTTATTTAATTTAATTTATTTATTTATTTTTAATGTTTTCCCTCACTAGTAGTAATTTCGATATTGCTAGATAGTACTTCTACCACAACTTCAACTTCATGTGATAGTTTTACTTACTTCTGTGTTACATGTTTTTATCCAGTGTTCAAATATTTATACGAAGTCTCGCTTTATTGCAGAATACTGAGTTCGTTTTCGGATCCATTTCCAGATATTTGATACCTGCTATTACGAAGTGATTATATTTAAGCCTTTTAATTGTCAGTTTGTTACAATATATATAAATGAGCTAACGCTGCACTGCTGTAATCTATATAAATAAAATGAAAGTGACTATGTTTGTGACTTAATAACTTTTGAACCACCTGACCGATCTCCATCATCTTTTCATCAGAGATGAGGTTTTGACCTGGAATCATTTTCATCATTTCACTTTGACGGCGCAACTTATAGTAGAGGGAAGGGAGAGATGCTTAAAAATGATCGAAAATGACTGATATTAGTGTTGATTCCATACTTTTTGGCATTGCTGAGATAAACAGTGACCAGTGACATTTCCGATGTCATTTAAATCCAAATTCACTCCCCGCAACTTGGGGAGGGGATATATATATATGGTGTTTCAAAACAATACCGACAACCTTTGGGAAGTGATTCCTGACACCAAGATAATACGAAAAGTATGGACCAACCTGGGTGCACAAATGCTTCCTTTCGAAGTTATAAGCTGCCGAAAACATGAAAAAATGAACTTTAAGAGTCCATAGCTCTAAATACTATGGGACCTACCATTGTTGGGTCAAGACTTCACTTTAGAACTGATATGTGGGCTATCCAAAAATACATGTTTCAGAATCTTAAGGTACTCACGCAACAATTTTTATAGAGGCAGTTTGGCTGTGGGCATATAATTTGAAGTACTCGATAACTGTATACATATATATATATATATATATATATTATCGAAAAAAACGAAATCAGAGAGCACTTTCTTATCTTAACCCCGAGAAGCGAGAAATTGACGCTAGTATATATATATATATATATATATATATATATATATATATATATATATATATATATATATATATATATATATATATGAAATGAAATGAAATGAAAATGAAATGAAAATGTCTTTATTGAAGCGGGCGAGGTTCAGCCATGGCTGCTCTACCACCTAACCCTTGTCAAAAGAATACAATATTAAACATTACACATCAAAAGAACAGAAAAAGTAAAAAAAAAAAGAAAAAAAAGAAATACAAGTAAAAGAATAAATCAGAAAATAAACAAGTGACATATGCAATATAAAGCATCGATATTGTTGGATTTAGCTAAGTTGTTACATAAAACTGTACATGTCGTAAGTGCCAGAGGCCAGTCGCTGGGATTTCATCAAATGTGATTTTAATGAATTTCGAAATGAATTAAATGTCTTTATTTCCGTGAGAGCTTTTGGTATTGCATTCCATACTCTCGGACCTGCTCTAGAAAATGATCCTTGCACTATCTTCAGTTTAAGTCTTTGTACATTGAATTTCTCACTGTTACGCGTAACGTGAGAGTGAATTTGTGACCGCTTTGTAAATTTACAATATAAATATTGTGGGGATTGAGTTTTAAGAATTTTATATATCAGACAACTATAACGTAGGTATCTTCTTCTCGACATTGTTAAAATATCGTTTCTATTTAGCACTGGTAGGATATGTTCCGATTTCTTTAAGTTAAAGGCAAACCTAATGCACGAGTTCTGTATTTTCTGTATAGTTTTAGAATTGTAAACGAAGAGAGATGATCCATAGACAGTGTCACAGTAGTCTAATAACGGTAAAACAAGAACTTGTATGAGATATAATTTCATAGACTGAGATAGAAAGTTTTTGGCTTTGTAAAGTCGACGTAATAAAGTAATAGCTTTATTACACTGAGTAGATATATGATTATTATAGTTTAGTTACTTATCCAATATGAGTCCTAAGCTTTTCACATGGGTAGAGTAAGAAATATAAGTGTCCATAATTTTTATTTTTAGATCCGCTGCCTTGATTTTACTCAACTGTTGCGAGGTTCCTATAATCGTAAATGTACACTTACTGGGGTTGATGACCAGACCGTTATCGGTACACCATTCAGAAATCGAGGTCAAATCTCTATTAACAAGTTCTACAGTTTGTTCAATATTTTGTGGTGATGACATGATGCAAAGTTCTGTGTCATCAGCGTAGCAATGCACAGTAGAGTATTTAATGGAATCTATGAGGTCAGCAATGTAAATAGAAAATAAAAGGGGACCCAAGATTGATCCTTGAGGTACTCCTTTGTTTATAACGAGTGACGAAGATAAGGGATTTTGAGCTGTCCTAAGATATACTTGTTGCTTCCTGCCTAGTAAGTAGCTTTCAATCCAGTTTATAACGGTATCAGAGAATTTATAATACCTTAGTTTAGCCAACAACAGGTTATGATTAACTAGATCGAAGGCCTTGGTTAGGTCTAAGAGAACTATGATTGCAACTTGAGAGTTATCAACTGCGTTTAATATCCCATCTGTTACCTCGAGCATCACACTGACAGTACTATGATGCTTACAAAAACCGGATTGAATAATAGGGATAATATTATTATGATTTACATAGTCGTATAATTGCTGGTTTACTAATTTCTCTACAACCTTTGACATTATTGGTAAGATACTAATTGGACGTAGCTCGTTTAAGGAAGTTACGCGGGGTTTCTTTGGTAGCGGCACCACTTTTGCTGTTTTCCAGGCAGTAGGAAAGCAGCCGTTAAGTAGTGAATAATTAATTATTTTTGTTAGAGGTGATATTATGAATGGCAACGCTAATTTGATCATTTTAGTGCTTATTGCATCAAGGCCAGCTGAGTTAGATTTTATGCTGTGTGCCGCCTTTCTCACATCGGATTCATTTACTGGGTTGAATAGAAATGTTGTCTGCAACTGTGGATGTTTTTTAGACAGAAATTTCTTAGTTTGATTGTCAACTCTCTCAGAATTAATAAGAGGCAAACCAGGAAGACTGACGAAATGATCATTAATAATATCTGGATCATTGATTTCACTAGAAAGTGCTACATCATTGTTCCTGTTACAAAGACCCAACTCTTGTATTACTTTCCATTTGTCTTTAACTGCAGTGCAGTTTTTAATACGATAAGAGAAGTAAGCAATTTTTTCTTGTCGAACCACTGACGTTGTAAAGTTCCTAAGCCTTTTAAACTCTTCCCAATCTTGTTGGGTTCTGGTACGCTTGAACTTGACATGTGCTCGATCACGCATTTTCATTAATAGCTTCGTATTACTTGAGAGATATGGGAGTTTAGTTTTAGAAAGCTTGATCTTTTTAATAGGAGCATGCACATCAAATATATGTGTTAATGCGTCCTGTACAAAGGAAACCTTCCCGTCTATTGTTTCAAATGACTCAATGTTTTCCCAGTGTATGTATTGAGCATCGCTAAAGAAAAGATTTTCATCAAAACTACCATAATCTCGACAGCTAAGAATTTCAGGTTTCGGACTAGGCGGTTTATTAATATCAAGAACCATGTATATAACACAGTGATCAGAATTTCCAATAGGGGGACTAACACCATGGAACGCCAGTCTCTCTCTGTTATCAGTAACAATAACATCTAACAAAGATTCACTTGTTTCAGTTATCCTAGTAGGCTCATTAATTATTTGAATAAGATTTAATCTATTTAATATTGAATTTAAATATACCGTTTCAGGTTTGTTTATGGAAGTTTGGTCACAGTTCATGTCGCCAATTAAATACAGAGAATCGACCTGTGGATAGAGCTCGATGACAATATCTTCAATGATTGATAGTGAAGTATACGATATATTGGGTGATCTGTATAATGCAGCAAAACCTATTGAATAAGAGTTTATTTTTACAGTAAAGTTAAGAAATTCTATGTTTGGTTTCTCTAATCCGTCACCAGAGCTGGATGCAAAAGTCGTAAGTTCTAGGTTTTTAAGATAATATACTACTATTCCCCCACCCCTGCCCGTGTCTTGTCGTAAAACAGAACATGGAAAGACACAATAATAGAGTGCCTAAACACCACTACACATACAAAGCCTTACAAGTCTTACAGCAAAAGATCCTTGATCGGATTTTCTCCATCTACTACTAAAATTTATGTAACTTTGAAGCAGACGGTAATTCGTAAACATAAAATCATTATAACATCATTTGAAAACTAAAATGAATTCTATTATTCTGTAATTAAAGATAATGTTATAATTTTGCTTAATATCTGGCCAAAGCAAACACTTATTATTACATTTTTGGAAATATATCATTGCCTTCTTCACATAGGTTACCATCAAATCCCCTTGCTCCACGCGACTGATGAAAATAATGATACATTGCCCAAAACTGTAACACAGATTATTAATAATAAGTGGTTGCTTTGGGCAGATGTTATTTTTATTAAGTTATACGCTCAGTGAAACCTTGTTAATCAGGGCTAATTGAGGAATAAGTTGACAGATTAACTGAAATAACCTAAAAAGAACAGTAGGAAAAGCATTAAAACTATGTTTATTGCTGCAAAACAAGTTTATTGTGGTGCATTTAAAGTGCATTGACCTAAATACACATACTACTATTGTACAGCTCACAGATGACGAAAAGAACCTTAAAACAGGGATAGTGGGGAAAGGTCAACGACACGGTCAAGTCCATTTTCGGTTTTTGAGGTGTGGTCTATACTTAGATGTCGTCTGCTACTCCGGGTAGTTATCTGTGTGCTATTCCGTGGTGTCATTTGACACCCACGTGCGAAAAGTGGGCGAGCCCATACCCACGTCACACTACTTCTGCTGGGGTTCTTCTCGTCATCTGTGAGCTGTACTGTAGTATACTGCCCACTATATATTCCAACAATGGGTAAATACGGTACAGAATTTTTAACCGTCATGGAGCTGTGTGACGAATGCGATTGTTGACTTCTAGACACATTTAAAACTTCTTTTTCTTATTTCTGATTCAGATTAAGTGAAATCCAGCTTATCGAGATTCGGATTGATGACTTTTACTATAGTTAAAAGACTATAATGAGCATTATTAAGATATAATTTTGCAAATATTGAAGAATATATTATTTTAATATGCAAATTTGATAAATATCATAAATAATAGGTTTTTAACAGCTTAAAACCTACTGTATTTTAAATTATAATAAGTAACGGTTTCGGATATCTACCATATACTTCTTCAGACACTATCAAACATCTTTTTTTGATAGTGTCTGAAGAAGGATATGTTAGATATCCAAAACCGTTACTTATTATAATTTAAAATACAATGGGTGTTAAGCTTTGGTCAGTGTTTCTTTTGTTAAAATAATCAATCCCAATCCATGGATAGTCTTGCTAAATAGGTTTTTAATCTAGAATTCTCAGATTCAACTGAAAGCAAGCCCGGAGAAAGCGGAATTTGTGTGATTGGGGATACAAATTTGAGACTGAAGGTGTCTGCATGTTAATTGTATTACCACCATTACTTTTAACACTTATAACAACAGGAAACTACGATAACTGAATTGATAGTTTAAAACATGGAGGAAAGCAGAAAGGTGAAAACAACGGACATCAAAGAATACAGAAGGCAGAATAATGAATTGAGAAGAGAGACGGACAAAGCCGAGCAAAAGTGCGTGGAACAGATATGTGAAGAGATAATGGAACTTCAACAAAGCGGCAGATATGACCTAACGTATCAGAAACCACAAGAATTAGGAGGAAAAGCTAACAAAAGTGTACGCACGTTTGGGATCGAAGATCAACAAGGTCATGTAGTCACTGATCGTCGAAGAGACATTAGCATTTGAGAGGAATAAAAGATCTATATGATAAGAAGAACCGCCCCAAAGGAATTGTGATCGAAGCAGAGAAAGAGGTGGATGACGAAGAAAAGGTACCAATATATTGAAAAATGAAGCAGTAAAAGCCATCAAAGACATGAAAGGCCATTGAAGACGTCGACATATCAGCAGATTTACTCAAGGAATAGGAATTAATGCAATGAAAGTACTGACTTCACTTCACAACAAGATCTACCTGAGTGGGCAAAGCTAAAGGATTTTCTTGATGTTACAATGATTGCATTACCTAAGAAAAAGGAAGCAAACAAGTGCAACAATCACAGAATCATTAACCTTATTTCCCACACCGGAAAGATTATTGCACGTATACTGAACAGGCGGCTGGAAAGTAAAATAATAGAGATTAGAAGAAAATCAATTTGGATTTCGGAAAGGAAAAGGCACCAGAGATGCTATTGGGATATTGAGAATTATATCAAAACGAGTAGGTAAAGGAAGCGTTGTTTTGTGCTTCATCGACTGGCATATAGCTTTCGACCGGGTCAATTGAACGAAACGTCTGAAAATACTTAAAGAAATTAGGGTCAATTGAAGAGACCACTGACTCATTCGCAACCTGTACATAGGACGACTGAAGCTGCGCTTAAATGAAAGAGAAACCAATAGTGTGGAGATTGGAAGAGGAGTCAGACAAGGATGTAGTATGTCATCCCAATTATTCAACATTTACAGTGACTGTTTAACAAAGGAAACAATAGTGGGAATTAGGGATTTCAAGATTGGAAGGCATATCATTAACGAGAACAGGTATGCAGATAATACGGTTATTACAGCTAGAACCGAAGAAGAACTACAGGAGATGATTGACAAAATAGGTGACAGTGGAAAACTATATGGAATGTAACTCAACATCAAACAATCGAAAGTCATAAGAATAATTCGTGGAAATGCGCCCTTACGGGTTTATGTAGAACAAAGAGAACTTGAAGAGGTCAATCATGTCAAACATCTTGGAAATATTTTGACGAGAGACGCTTACTGCACCAAAGAGATCAAGTCAAGAATTGCCGTAGCCAAAGAAGCATTCAACAAGAAAATATCACTCTTAACTGGTAGGCTTAATATTGGACTAAGGAAGTAACTGGTCAAGTGCTATATATGAAGAATTGGACTGTATAGTTCAGAGACTGAACATTACGGAAGTTAGAGAAGAAATATTTAGAGAACTTCGAAATGTGGTGGTGTTGGAGCAAGATAGAGAAGAAATATTTAGAGAACTTCGAAATGTGGTGGTGTTGGAGCAAGATAGAGAAGATAAAATGGACAGAGAGAGAGTAACAAACGAAGACGTTTTAAAACGGATAGGAGAGAAAACGACGCTTCTAGCATCCTTCGTAGGAAGGTCAATTGGATTGAATACATCTTGCGAAGAAATTTTCTTCTTCATACCGCTATAGAAGGAAAGCGAGGAATAGGAAGAACATAACTGACTGATGATTTGAAAAATAAAAGAAAATATTGGTAGTTAAAAAGGAAGCTGAAAATCGAGAAACGTGGAAGAAACATTTCTAGGCTCAAACCTAAAATTGAAAAAAAAAAAAAATCATCAGTCACAGGACGTGCAAAAAGGCACAGTACTTAATAATAATAATCACTAACTGCTAACAAGCTCATTACTTTTAGTCAAATGTATTCTGTACTAAACTAAATGAAAATAACACAAAACACACATTTTATTATTATTATTATTATTATTATTATTATTATTATTATTATTATTATTATTATTATTATTATTATTATTATTATTATTATTATTATTAAGTATTCTGCCTGTTGGCAGGTCTTAGGACTAATGAGTTTTTTGGGGAGGAGGGGGGGAAAGGGATGTTCGGGTCTGAAAATGTTTCTTTCAAGTTTCTTTATCTTCAATTTCCTCTCTTAACTTCCAATATTTTCTTGTATTTTTCAAATCATCAGTCAGTTATGTTCTTTCTACTCCTTGCTGTCCTTCCATCTTTCCTTCTATGGAGGTATGAAGAAGACAATTTCTCCACAAGATGTGTCCAATCCAATTGTCCTTCCTACGAAGGATGCTGGCTAAAAGCGTCTTCTTCTCTCAGATCCGTTTTAAAACATCTTCGTTTATTATTCTTTCCGTACATTTTTTTTTTTTCCATCTTCCTCCAACATCAAGTTTCGAAAGTCTCTATTTCTTCTGTAACTTCCGTTATGTCCAAGTCTCTGAACCACGCATTCCAATACTCCATATATAGCACTTTACCAGTTTTTTCCTTAATCCAATATTAAGCCTACCGGTACTGGTTAAGAGTGATTTTTTCTTGTTGAATGAACCTTTGGATATGGCAATTCTTGACCTGATCTCTTTAGTGCAATAAGCGTCTGTCGACAAAATATTTCCAACACGTTTGAAATGATCGACTTCTACTCTCACCCGTAAGGGTGTGTTTCCACGGGATATTCTCATGACTTTCGATTTTCGACGTTGATTTCATATTGTTTCCCAGAGTCAACTATTTTCTTCACCCCCCTGTAGTTGTCGTTCGAATTGTTTTAATAATCGTGTCATCAGCATATCTAACGTTGTTAATAAGCTGTCCACCAAACTTGAAATCTCTAACTCCCATTAATGCTTCCTTCATTAGGCATGAATATTTGAAGTGACATACTAGATCCTTGTCTGACTGTTCTTCCAATCTCCACACTATTGGTTTCTCCTTGGTTCAAGCGCAACTTCAGTCTTGTCTTATGTAGAGGTTGCGAATGAATCGTCGATCTCTCGAGTTGAGCCCAATTGCTTTAAGTATTTTCAGAAATTTCGTCCAATTGAGTCAGTTGAAACCCTTTTGCCAGTCGCTGAAGCACAAACACAACTCTTCCTTTACGTGAAGAACTCTTTCTAATGCAATTCTCATCAACCTTGTAGCATTTCTGAGCTTTTTCCTTTCCGAAATCCAAACTGATTTTCCTCCAACATCTCTTCTTACTTACCAGCCACCTGTTCAGTATACGCGCAAAAATCTAAAATGACGTGGTCACACAATCATTACCTTTATTTCCCAGTGGGAAATAAGAGTAATTGTTCTGTGACCACGTCTTTTTTTTTTTTTTTTTTTTTTTTTTTTTTTGCCTGCTTTTCCTTAGGTAATGTAACCATTGTAACACTAAGAAAATCCTTTGGTTATTCTCCTTTCAAGTAGATATTGGTAATAAGTGAAGCCAGTACTTTCATTGCTTTATCTCCTATTGCCTTGAGCAAATCCCTCGCGCAGTTCAGCTGACCACAAATTTCAGCTATCCCAACAAGTTCTGTTGACATCATATTTTTACTCTTGACAATAAAACTTTCATTACACTAAACACTCGTTTAATGTGTACATTACTGAATGGTATAGCGAGTGTATACTGGATTATTTTGAACAAGTTTGGTGCTCTCAGTTTCTCATAAAACGTATTCCATAATTTATAACAAATATTATTATGCGTCCAACAAGAGTTGACATTACAGATTTCAAAATTGAAAATTCATTTCATTCTCATAGAGACAAATTTTTAAGTTTGATTCTCGGTTCTGTTAAACCAATTGTGCAATAGATAATACAGTCGCAACAATGAAAAATTAAGCCTAGCTTTTTGTTACAATCCTTGCAAATAATTAACAACTAAATGTAACATATATTGTAAGAGATAACTGGCATAGAAAATTAACTGTAGACAATAGATAATTTAATACTTAAGCCCACAGAGTTAGTTCGTTGGCCCGTAAGTTTCGAATCCAGGCACTCTGGGCGGGTGAGGTCCGGAAATCTGTGGGGGCTTTGACCGTTCGTGCGTTTGGGAGATTTGTCCATTTGTGTGGGTTATGACCGATCGTGTGGGCGTTTTGACATTTCTTGAGTGTGGGCGTTTTGAATTTCTTGAGTGTGGGAGTTTTGGCTGTGGGGGTTTTGACCGTTCGTGCGTTTGGGAGATTTGTCCATTTGTGTGGGAGTTATGACCGATCGTGTGGGCAGTTTGACATTTCTTGTGTGGGGGAGTTTTGGCTGTGGGGGTTTTGACCGTTCGTGCGTTTGGGAGATTTGTCCATTTGTGTGGGAGTTATGACCGATCGTGTGGGCATTTTGACATTTCTTGAGTGTAGGGGTTTTGACCTAGACCCTGTCAGTAAACATATGAATTTCACCATCATAGAGAAAAAAAGAAGAAAAACCAATGTCAACATTTTTCAATTATTTCTGTAAAAGGCCCACTTAACATCAACCTCAAATTTTCAAAATAACTAGCTCTGGTATTCCTGTTTATCCTATAAAAATATTAGGAGGGTGTTTTTTGATATGTTGAAGGGGGGAAAAAATAATTCAAGTCTTATATTATTTAATTTTCTTGTAATACGACTTGCATGGCTGAGTATGTTCCTTTACAATGGTTGATGATTCTTATGAAAAAAGTAATAAAAAACGTAAAAATCCTTCCTTAAATGTAATTTGTGAAATTCTTTTAAAACAATATGTGCCAATTATGTAGCCTATATAGCAGTAACGGACGGTGGTTTGTGGTTTCGGGTGTTGCAGTACGAACGATCGGAGACAGAAGATATAAAGTGGACTCATTGACTAATCAGCATAAATTTAGATGCAAATGCTATGCGACATGTTAAATTAAATAACAATCTGTTTTTAAAAAATAAAAAATGGAAAACATTTAATCCGATTAATCACCTTATTTAATTAGTAAGTTCATTCTTCTCTCTTTGATTGGAACAAATCTGCCTAATACATGCTGGTTGAACTCTAGTATTCTTATTGTCAGGTCTTTTTCGATGGAAAGCATAACCAATGGTGATAACCTTCTTTGGGACATTCAATTTTTGAAAGTGTGAATTCTTTTTGATGTGAAAAAGAACTTTTCTTCTTTTACTGACGCCATAGGTACAGTTAATATTAAGTGCAGAAGCTTTGTAGATTCACTAAATATTTTTTCTAGATTTTTGTGAACAATTCATTCTAGCAAACTCAGTCCCTGACAGTGATCCGAATTCCTCTTCAGTGTAGACTGAAGAGAGTTCGTAGCAGAGATTAATGTTATAAAAAAAAATGTACATTGAACACGCTTTATTCACAATTTATCTAGGAAAATTTCAAATAAATTGTGGAAATGTACCTAGTGCATACAACATTACTGCCATAAGGTGTCCTGTAAACTTAAACTTTTTTTTTTTTTTTTCAAACACTCTCCTGAATTGCCCTTTGCTTGTTTTGTCTAAGCCTTAATTGTAAGTTTTCCTCAGTTGAAAGCTGGGCAATGTTTTTTGTAAGTTATTTACAGAAGTCATGATATGCAATTCATTCAGAATTTGTAGGTTATGTACAGAACTAAAGCACACACAATAAAATTAAATCTAATAACTAATAACCAAAACAGCTGATACAAAAGAGATACTAATATATGAATTGCGAATGTCACATATTCATACATAGGGCTGTAAACTGGCCGGCTTTTCATTGGCCTGGCCGGAAAAATTGATGTTATTTTGATTAAAGCCGGTGACGGGTAAAAACTTCTCACCAGCCCCTTTATAACCATTTTTTTTTTCAAACTTGTATCTAGTTCGAAGTATATACATTGAAAAATAGCTGTCATTCTGTACACTCAAAACTGTTACCTTTCACCATGTATCAACGATTAATATATTTTGTTCACCTGTTTAGACAATTTTAGAGAGATAACAGGGACTGTATCAGGGAAAATTTGAAATTTACTTTCAAGCAATTTTATACATTTATTAAGAGTGGAAAAGGACTTCTTAAAGCAATTTCCTATAGTTGAAGTAGAGACTATATGTTTAAAGAGTGAATTTCATTTTCCAAATCCAAAATTGTCACGTAATGATTATTATACTTTTGTTCATCTGTTTCGATAATTTTAAAGGAATGGTAGTTACTGGTAAATACAATAAATTGATCAATGCCGATTGATCAATTTCAGTTTCTCATTTATAGCACAATGTATCTATGAAGCTTATTAGTGAATGTTCTAAGGACATACAGAATATATGTGTTAATGCATTTTCGTTCACGATAGTACATTTCCTTTCCATGGATAGGTCCGAACAGAGATACTTCACGCTGAGACCTATATCACAGAGAATTTTGAGGGTGTCGGTTCTTTTTATTTTACAGAGTTGGCAATCCTATTCATATATCAACACACACACACACACACACACACACACACTTGTGCGTAAAAGAAAAAAAGAACTACATTCCAAATCATCCGTCTTGGTTGTTACGCAATGCACGATGAACACAATATACTTCCACATGAGGCGAAACAATGTTTATCAAGGTTCTGGAAAGCAACCTTGAAACCCGCCAGATATAGGAACAACATGTTAGCTGGGAGGGGTCCAAAGTATTTGAGGAAGGTCCAATACGTCTACGTAATAACGAACCTGTCTTTTACTGTACCCGAAAAGATAAGTAATTCTTAATTACTGTCACCTATATTTTTAGAAAAAAATGATAGAACGATTATTTCTATAACAAAAGAAAGAGTACATGATGAGGCGTAAAATAAAATATTTAGCTTACATCAATCATTTCTCTGTTAAACAAGTATAGTTCGTTAAGAAAGTCCACAAATGCTAGTCGGGTTTCAAAATTTTGGGAAGGTCCGGACCCGGTGGACCCCCTCGTGGCTACGCCTCTGAGCATTGCTAACTAGTCCCAAATTCAATGTGGCGTTCCCCACTATACAGTTCTTTCTATCAAGAGTATAAAATATACTTATTTTATAAAAGAAATATGTATATACTAAAATACTATCCACAGAGGGGGGGGGGGGGAATTCTGCATATTGACTTATTAATATTTGGTTCACAAATTACTGTAGAAGAAGTTTTCATTACCTATATAAGCTAAGAATTAACTTGTAAATGCGGATCTACTTTCATTTGATTTCTGCTCTACTATATATTTTATTTTTTATTTTGTAATTCTGCTATCACTTTTTTTAATTGTCATTATATTGATTTGCTTCAGTATTAGTACCGTAATATAAAAATATGAATGCATAAAAACAAATTCTATTTGCTAACTGCTAGTGAAATAAAATTTAGAAATCTTATTTAGCGCGAAAACCTTCTCGTTCACTCGAAACCGTGCTGTGTTGCAGAAGCACTGCAACGACCAGACCCTTTAACTTCTGAGATACGGGAAAGGAGACTTAACATTTGCTCCAATTCCCGCGCTGAAGGAATCTGGTCGTTGTATGCTCGCTACAACACAATATAAATTAGAGACTCTGTGACGGATTATTTTTCGCTTTTTAAAACGGATTAACGAAACGGACAGTTAGAGAAGTAAAGAAAAATATGTTATTTAAAGTATATATGGGAGTATTAGAAAGTATTTTTTCTGTTCTTTACTACTATTGCTAATAATATTTTTTTTTCTTGAAATACTTTGGTCGTTGCGCAACGCTGCAACACTAACATTAGCCGCCACTGCTATATAGTGCTTATTGATTTAACAAAACAAATACTGAACAATAGTAAAATATCGTTGTATCATACACAAACATTTATATGTTTGGTTGGATATTGAGCCTAAGATCTCTTACCACCAATTTCAGAGAGGGTCTTCTCAGCTTGAATTTCTTCTTCAGAAATGCTGTAATTTCTGCCAGTACCAGTTGAAATGCTGGGTACTCCAATATTAATGATACACTTTTCGTATAGAATCCAGCATGTGTCAGGTGTTTTTGGCCAAAAGAACATTTTTTTGGGTTCATGGGGATGAAGGATATTCACATTAGTCACGATGTTCCTGTGAATTCTCAACTGTTTTTCCAATCTACCATTTATCTTCAGAAATGCACGCAATAAATTGCTCACATGAAAAATTAATGTATTTCGATTCTGCTCAAGTATTTAGTGAATGTTGTCTTTGAAGAAGATACACGACTGACTTAAGTTTCAACAGGCTTATGTGTTCATAATGATGAATTTCACGCGTTCCTTGCAACGTTATGGTTTTCCAGTCTCTTTTGAAGCATTGGACGAAGGTTTCCAACACATTCCAGGATAAAAAAAACATTTGGTTATAGTTTGACATTGACTGTAGTTTGACAAAATTCGAAGAAATCGGCAAAAGTAACAATCGGTCACCCAGTGGCTCTGTACACTAGCATATCTCGCTAGACATTTTAGAGTCTAACATATGCCATCGAAAACACTTTTGCCGTGGATTGTGGCAAAATACTTCAACTCACAAGTGAATCCAAAATCACTCATGCACGCATAAGTTGACATAAGTTTTTTTATAGTCTTTATATCTGGCACATCTCCAAAGTAGATAACGTGTTTAATCTGAGGAAAAACATCGTTAACATACTTCAAAAAATAACTTGGAAAGCATAAAATGTAACTGTATGGTGCTTTAACATATCACTGACACAACATAATGAAACATTTGATAACAGAAGTTACAGGATCTCTTAGGAAAAATGAAATGAAATCTTCGAGTTTTACTTCCCACGTTATGCCGGTTAGGCTAAAGGAGGCGGTGAATGAAATGAATGGTGGAATGAAGAAAGTGGAAGAAAACGGGAGAACTCCGAGAAAACCCACGCACACGGTTTGTCCACCACAAAGTTCACTTGGGGGGGCTGGGATCGAACCCGGGACCCCAAGCACCAGAGGTGAACGCTCTACCACTGAGCCATCGCGGCCCCCAGGATTTCTTAGGATGTTGCATTTAAAAAGATTAGAATGTTGCAGAATTGAGTAGAATGTTGGTCCAGTTTCAGCGAAATCAACTATAATTAAGCATGATTTCTCATCCAAAGTCTCTATTGTGTGTATATGAAGAAGTCGCTCTGGGATTTGGCTATGAACTGTTGCTGCTCTAATTTGTCATTTTTTCCTACCAAAATTTCAATGAAGTCGTCTGTATCTTTAATCATTGTCTCCATTTGGGATCTGTCAGTTTGAACCCACTGTTTGTACTTATATATTCTGAGTGAGTCAGTTCTTTTAATGCACGAACAGATACTCGGTTTTTTGAAGAGTTTCAATAGTTTTCATAGTCGTCCATGATTTTGGAACTAATGACAGAATCTGAGTTCCTTCAGCATTAGTACTTGAAGTTTGAAATTTCTAGGACAATTCATTTGTTCAATCACCTCAGTCTTGGCAATTATAAACATTTTTAATACGGAAAATTGGAAATTTGGGTTTTTTGTGCAAAAATTGCCTAAATCCGCCCTCAACTTACATTGTCATAATTTGTTTTTCTTAAATATACAAAAAAACACCCTCCTAACATTTTAATGTTAAAGAGGAACACCAGAGCTACTTACTTTTTGAAATTTGAAGTTGATGGTAGGTGGGCCATTTTCAGAAATAATTGCCAAATTTTGACATTCTTTCTTCTTTTTTTGAAATGCTACAAATTCTAAGATTGTTTTAGTGAAAATCATTTACAAATAGCTTCAATATCTCCAGAGATCTAGCGGTTTCAGTATTTTAAGTCGAAGGTCGACTTAGGTGTCTTTCACACAAAACCCTCAAATTTCGAATGGCTCCTACAGCAGTCCCCTTTGAGGTAGAGTTGCAAAATCTGACAGGTGTGCTATATTTGGATACCACAACATTTATACAAAATTTGAAGAAAATCTAAAATACCTGAGCCACCTTGATTTGTTGATTTCATATGGAATGGGCCTTCTGTAAGTTTTGTGGTTGTTTTATTATGTTTTGAGGGAATAAAAGTTATACACATATATTGGAAAGAAGTGTTTGGATGTTTTTCAAGAAATTAAATACAATAGTTTATATATAGATTTGATCACGACTTAGGTTTTTATATTATCAATTTTGTATATTTTATGTCGGTTTTAAGCTGCCCCGTGCAAATGCGCATAAGGTAGAGCCAGCCTTACCAATTATGAAAGAATACCTGGCGAACTTAATTACATAAGAATTTGGATATAAATGTAATAATTTCATCATTACGGCTGTTATCCGGAAGTTCATGTAAAACTGTCATGGCTGTTCGTTCTTGATATAGTAAAAACCACATTTTACAGGACTTAATGCGTAATGACGTAAGGTATTCGTATAGAAATACAGTTCAGCGAAACTAAGAAGTTCAGTAACCTTCGATTTAATGGACAGTATTTAACTAATTAAGCAAATGAAATTCGGATCCGGGAGTGTTGACTTACGAACATTTCAGCAAGTTTAGATATTTATGAAGAAACAGCCAAGGGAAAGCATCTGAAGCTTGAAGCTCTTTTTAACCTTTGTAATAAGCTGTAGTAAGGAGCTTTTTTATTTAATTTTTTTAATTAACATCGTATGTATGTATTTTAGAAGTTTTACATTATACAGCGCAATTTCAAGTATATAGATGTTGTTTCGGATCTATGGTGACGAAATTACACACCTTGTGCAGCACCACCACAAGCGGGAAGAAAAGGAAGTTGCCAGTCGTATGGGTACCTTGGACCATTGGCGAGACAGGTGTGATAAGTACATATCGGGACCGCTGAAAATAAGTGCTTATTGGGAGGGCTACCTAACTGCCCTTTCCAACGTGAACTACAGTTACAGTGTCATTATCAAACTGCGCAAGGAGCGTGGATTCACTGTCCAAAAATGTTATATCACGGGTGTTGAAAGGGGCAGATAAGGCGAGGCGTGGGATAATTCCTGTGGGGCAGAAAGAGGTCAACCCCAGGCCTGAAACGAGCAAGAATTCGGGAAGTCGGGGCTGTGGTCACCAGAGCGAATCCACCCACACAGAGGAGTATCACGAACCGGTTACAGACACCACTGAAGACAGTGCACACAATCATTCACCGCGATTTGAGGTTGGTAAAGCGGCGGAAGAGGCCTATTCATAAGCCTTTGCCAAAACACATCCAAGAACGTCGCACCAACTGTCGAAACTAAATGAGTGGTACCTGGCCGGTGAAAAGTGGAAGTTCGTTGTAACACTGGATGACTGTTACAAGCCACGTGCTTTTTATTTATCGATCAACAGGTGCGAGGGACTTTTAAAGATGATTCACTGAATGCAAGGGAAGTTTTGGCACAAGTTTCATTTTCATTGCTGGATACTCGTACCAGGGCAAACTGACATCACATGTAGCAAAAATACGAAGGTGAATTCGGAATATTATCATCAGGCTAACACCCGTTTATCACCATGACATTCCCCATCTGTACGAAACGGACAAGAATCGTGTGGGTAAATCAAGACAAGGCGTCAAGGCACACATCTCGTTCAATCCGCCTCTTCCTCCAACAAATGACAACATAAAATGGAATTCATGCCATTCCTTTCACAGACACTCCAGTGAAGTCCCCTGATGCGTCACCGATGGACTTTTGTGCCTTCGGCAGGGTTTGCCCAAGTGGGCCCAGCCCGAAAAAACCCGGTGGTTTTTTTCGGATTGGACCCACCTGAAAACCCCACTTTAAAACCCACCTGGGTTTTTGACCTTTTTGTTAGTATATTATTGATACAACTAAGTTGATCACATTGTAAGTGATTTTTACCAGATTTTAGACTTTCCTTGGGCGAATTAGAGGCTTTCACGTTAAGCTATTCAACATAAGACATAAGACCTTTATATATGAATTATATATAAATGAATGTAAATGAATATATATATGTAAATGAATATATATATATATATATATATATATATATATATATATATATATATATATATATATATATATATATATATATATATATATATATATATAAACCTTAGCTTGAGATAGTTATAGAACAAATTAATGTATGGGTTATGCTTCTAGCCTATTTGAATTAAAATAAGCAATTTTGTACTTTAGAAAATATTTTCCGTGAATAGTATAATCGTCGACTTGGCGACACCGAGGGACATTATCACTCATACGTTTGACGGGTTTAAGGTCATAGGTGCCGGTACTAATAGTACATATGTAAATACATTAGTAAAACTATTTCTTATCTTTGATGTAAAACACAAGGTTCTTCAGCTAAAATTTGGTTTTCCAACAATAACAGTTTAATTCAGTCATTTGTTGCTACTCTTCAAATAAGCATTCTGTAGAATCAACACCAGCAATAGCGTAAAAATTCTTGTCAAATTTAAGAAGCTTAATGCTCGGGGTTCCGAAGACTATGTAACGCTTACTATTTCAAGTGCTGAGTTCAAATTTCCGTACTAGTGATGTACACGCCGTGAAAGTGCTCGGGAAATTTCTGAATTAAACGCAGAAGGATCGGAAATGAATGCTTCAACAATAAAACTATTTATTTTACGCTTAAGCCTGCCATACGTCCCGTAAAAAACGGGAATGTCCCATTTTTGGGCCCGAGTGCCTCGCGTCCCCGTAAATTTAGTCGGGACAGGGAAATGTCCCGTACTTTAACTCCGTTCCATTTCTGCTATCAATATCAGCTTTTTCGAAAAGTGAAAAACAAAAAATTCTGACGGGAATCCTGTAACTAGTAAATGAACAGTACGCTGTTGCATGTAACAGTTTCGAGGAAGTTATATCACCACCCTGTTAGACTTGATAGCGAGCAAAATTTGCAATGCTACTTTTTCCATTATACATACACATACACTGTATCGTGTAAAACCAGAGTGAACCAAACACCAGAGTGTTCACCATGGAGAAAATTAAGGTTAAAGTTGGCGTTATATTGAAAAATCCTGGACATTGATTTTATTAGTTTCTTTTTTGAACTTGCTTTATAAAAGTACCAAAAATGTGTACATAAAGTATTTGAATGAAAAAAACAAGTTTTGTGACATGAAAAATATATCGGAAAACAGTGCTTTGTAGTTAGTTCAGTTTGGCATTATACTTACATACGATTTTGTACATAGTGCACTCAACTACGTATTATAACACAGGAAAATAGTTTTAGAAAATGTTTCAAACCTTAGCAATGCAACAACGGAAACCCTTTATACCATATCATGAAATTCATGATCATTGTCGAAACCATGATTATGATTATTCAAGTTCACGATCTTCAGCACGACAATCTTCTACTGATTGCAGGTTCTGGTAAAATGGGTGGTGAACTGGTGGAACAAACTGTAGGAGATAAAGAAGATCTGTCTTCTTTGCTGCACTTATGGAATGTCTAGAAGGATACAAAGAGGATAAGAGGATAAATGTACTGAACTCAGATCTTTTGGTCATCCTTTCACATTTCTTTAAAGTTGATGGAATCATATTCGTCCATATGGAAAGATATCTTGTAATACGTTATTCCAGGAGTATACTTTTCAACTTTTATTTCATTTATCTTCAACCATGGAACTTTGCACTTATTCGAATTCCCTTTCCTGTAGAGTGTCTGTCTGCCAAGCAGCACTGGGTGCCGTGCGTGCAAACGAATCCTGCTACGAGAGGCCATCCTGACCGAAGTGTTCCCTGAGTTTCCTCAGTCCCACCTGGCGAATGTTGGAATGGTACCTTCTGTAAGGCCGAAACTGCTGCTTTTTCACATCCTTCCCCTTCCCTCTCTTGGCCTGAGCATTAGTTGCCTACTGACCATAAATAACAATTCAAATCAAAATACAATGAATTCCTCTTTTACCAATAAGACAAAAATGAAGTAAAATATTGAAAACAAATTGTTAATAATATAAACTGACATAAATGTCTGTTTGGGAACCACATTTCTGATTAAAAACACCAGAGGGTCAGATTAGGGGGGACCAGAGAGAACCTCATATCTGATTCATTACAAATGTTTAATTTATTCGCTTCTACAAAAATAACAAGAAAATACTGGGTCGTTTTGTTCCGTGGTAAGAACAAGCACTTTGCGAAGCATTCGGCTGTTTTGGCAACTTGGCAACGCTGGAATCATAGCCCAGCGAAATGTGAGAACCAGAAACAGAACGGCCCGATATATACATTATCGTTTCATAGTGATCTATCTCCAAGCTAATATAGAGAACATTATCATGCCATAGTGAACTATCTCCAAAATTAATGCATAGAGTCATTGCGTGCATGTGTTCACCAAAAGTACTTTCACTGTCATGTAGCTACTCTTCATCTCTAGCATTTGGCGAATTTTTATGCATCAAATTCTTCATTTACAGATTATTTGGACAATTTTCCTTTAGTTCACTATGGCACAATTCTGTTCTTAACATATAGCGACTGGAAAGCAACAACGTAGTAATATTACATATTACTTTTAAGAAAGTAGTAAGTAACAGTTTTCTTTACATTCCTCAGTGCTGGGAGCATATTGCGATCCACTAACACTAATATCACTCGTGCCTTCTTGAAATTCAATGTTATTACTGCTAGGTTTCTTGGCCCTTAGTTCACGATTGCTTCTGCTGGCAGCCATGTTCTACGTCTCTTAGTTCAGTGTGGCACAAACAAATACAGGTTGTTTTCGAATGGTGATATTTTCGTTACCTGATGTCGCTATCTTACACTCTTTTCCGGTGGTTCTCTCTGCCTCTACAAAATTGAACCATACCTACACTACCCAAATAATACTAAATCCGCAAATCGGCGGAAAGTGGAGTTGGTTCACTCTGGCTTTACACGATACATATATATCAATGGCTTTGAGTGTTTCTACATTTACAAACACAGGGAAGGTGACTAACCTTTTCTTCAGCAACACATTAGATAAGTTAACAAGAATTATTTTTTTTCAGAGGCTAGGAGCACAGAATTGTGCATTGGTCCAGATCTTAGAAAAATGTAAATCTGGTCCTGACACAAGGAGAAAAATCAGCTTTTCATCAGATTAAACTGAAGAACGTAATTTTGGCAAATACAGCCATGTAAATAAATATTGCTAAACGCGCGAAAAATATTGAAAGTAGATTGTACCACTGATTTAAATCTTTTGCATATTGTTTTCCTGTAAAGCATTTTTATAGCACATCTTAAGTTTCTAGGCATCTTCAGTCTATACAATTAATTGCAGGGTACGAACAGAGAAAAGCAGCTGCTGCTTAGTGAACTTTCGCCTATTATATTATTGAAAAAAAAATTAAATAAAATGAAATCTTTTAGTTTTAGTCTCACGGTTATGCCTGCTATGCTCAAGGTGACGGTGATGATGAGAAATGAATGAAATGACGGAAGGAAGAAAGTGGGAGGAAACGTGAGAAGCCCGAGAAAACCTACGCACAAGGTGTTTGTCCACCACAAAGCTCACTTGGCCCGAGCTGGGATCGAAGTAGGAACTCCATGCACTAGAGGTGAAAGCTCTACTACTGAGCCACCGCGGCCTATTATACTTTTGTTCATAACCAGACCACAGTTCATTGCATTGTGTTGGAAAGTTGAGGAAGTGGGGGGGGGGGGATCTGAGGTGTCCCGTATTCTCATGGAGAAAATATGGCAGGTTTATTTACGCTGGAAGATGTTAATTTCATATAAGACATTTTAAAACCTTTATTTATTTCATACAACATGAATTGTATCTTTGTTTTAAATTAATAGACCCCTTTTGGTATTCATATTTGGCGATCGTCAGTCAGGTTTCTGGATGACTTGATCTACATTTGTTCGTTTGTCTGCCGAGCTCCTTCACGGCTATGCGGTTTGTGTACGCGTCTTCCGCGTGGGACCCGGGTTTGCTTCCCGGGGGGAGCTCAAGTGGTTCAGATTCCACGTTAATCAGTAGGTCCCGTCTCATATAGCATCGCTGCTGAAAGGGACGTTAAACACAAAATCAACTCATTTCGTTTGTCTGCCTCTACCACACACACTACAGGGTACAACTTTCGGCCTTTTAAGTTAAAATTTTCAGAATACAAGCACGAGACACTAAATTTCCTGTATAGATTTTGGCGGCATACCAACGTAAAATATCAAAATGGGGGCCATTTTTTTCAAAACAGCGAGTATCCACGCTACGAAGCGCAATTTTGTCTTTTAAGTTGAAATTTTGACGGTGGAAGCACGAGATATGCTAAATTTGCTGTATAGATTTTCTCGGCGATTGAATGTAAAATTTCAAAATGGCGGCCATTTTTTTCAAAACGACAGTAAGTAGAAAATTGTTACAAGTTGTGACAATGACAATCTTGAAATATAAATCATATTTTAACACTTTTACCCCAGAGACATTGAAATATTTCGAAAAAAACGATAAAACCCAATTAAACCCGAAAAACCCATATGGGCCCAGGCGGGTTGGGCTTTTTCAAAAAAGCTCGGTTTTTTTCAAACCCTGGCCTTCGGCCTCCTAAAACGAGCCTTGTCTTACAGGAGACCATGCACCGTTGAAAGGCTATGGAAAGCCTGCCAGGAGAAATGGTTGCGGCTTTACATGACTACATTGCGTGCCAGTCTTATACAGTGGAAACTTCGCTGTCTGGCAGTTACCGGTTCACCAAATTGAACACCCCCGATGATAGTTACATGATTTCTCTTAAGGTAAGTGCAGTTGGAAATCATCATAGGTCGGAAACAATCTCTGTAACATCCATCTTTGAATAACTTTTATAACACAATTCGCAATTTAACGAAGTACTGATTTGACATAAACCCTTTCGCTCCAATTAGTCTGTTAAATGAATGGTTTACTGTAGTTCATTTTCAAAATAATTAAGTAAAAGAGAATTTTGCAACTTAGGCTCCATAGCGATATAGCATCGAAAGCATAATGAAACAAAATAGTGATCGCCACTGTTTTATTGCTTTTTTGACCACTTCATTAACGGACACTATCATAGTGATGGAAAACTTTTTCGTATTTTTTAGGTACTACATCCTTACAGGGCACAAATCTTGACACTGTTTAGTTTTGTCATAATGAAGAAGAAAAAAAGACTGACTTCCTATTGGGTTGCATTATTGATATACAAGGTAATCAAAAAAGTTCTTGCCGTTCTTGACGTCACTTAATCATGCGCTCACAGAGAGGAAACGAAAGAACGCACGTTCCTGCCAAGCGATCGGGAGTTTTCCGACCATCGACCTTCAGTAATACAGCCACGTTGCCCACATACGGCAGTCATAGCTCGTCCAGTGTCAAAGAGAAATGGAAGTATCGAAACCACTTGTTTGTGTTTCTTGTTTAACTTTAAAGTGTGCCTATCAGCTGCCGCATGTCAGGCATTTGGAGAAAATGCCGTGAACGAACGCACCGCCAGGCTTTGGTTCCATAAATTCCATTCTGGTGAAACAGTCCGACTGCACCTGCATGAGATAGGAAAGCCATACAAGTTAAGCAAAGTTTTGTATTATTTTTACAGGCAATCAGTGACAAGGTAGATGATGTGAAAAGTTCATCGTTAGATCTCGGTTCATGATTTTGTGATGAATAGCACAGTGTTGCGTTTTCTTGGGGTTCTCCCATTTTCATTAAACATCCTTCATTAGCCTAAAAGGCATAACCGTGGATGCTAAATTATTATTATTATTGTTGTTTCTCGAAAATATAAAGTAATTTCGTATAACGCAGAATGAAAAAGTAACTAACTGCACCAGGATTCGAACCCGGGACCTCCGGCATACCGTGCCACTGCGTTAACCACTACGCCACCGAGTCCGCTTCACAGAACAGCCACTCTCTCTCTCTCCCTCGAGGTCGGTGCTCTCATCTCGGACCACATGGGTTGTACCGCAGACTTCTGCTGTGATTGGATAATTCTGTGTGCATATACCGAGCACCTTATGACGGTTGTAATGCCACATATGACGCACGTTACAACCGTTAACTAATAAAAGGAGGAATCAACTGACTTTTTATTTTACACACCAAATCCTCTATAGGTGCGAATTTTAATGCAAAGAATTCTAATTTCATATACATACCTTGATACCCCACATGTAAACTCTAGTACAGTGAAACCTGTCTTTAGCGAAATCGAGCGGGACTCGCAAAAATTTCCGTTAAAGTCAGGTTTCCGCTTAATAGAGGTAGACCTTTCCTTTTAAAAATATACAATAAATATGCTTATAACGGACATATTGAGAAAATACTGTATGTTGTTGTGCGTAGCTTGTTCAACTAATTAGTAGCTTTCTTCTACTAATAAATACACACACAAAAAACACCTTAAAATGAGCACAAAATATTATATGCATTCCTGCTTGCTGTATACATTGCTGCTTGACTCTGCACACACACTGCAGCCTGAGAAACTACATTAAGTAAATGAGTCATTTTTCCGTAAGGCAAATTGTCCAGAAAGGTTTAAAAAAAAAGCGAAGACGTTATTGCAGACAGTGTAATATATATGTTTGCTCCTCATAGAATGTCTAAAAATTTTCTAAACCCTGTAGTCCGGAACCCAGAATTTTCCGTGAAAGGTTTATTTTGCTTTCCGTTGTCCGCGTAACACAGTTTCCGCTTAACGAAGGGATTTCTACACGTTTTTTGCTCCAAAATTCATGGGACCGTGAAATATTTCCGTTCAATAAAGGGTCCGTTGAAGGCAGGTTTTACTGTATTAATTTAGCAATGTATCTAATGAAGATGAAGAGTGATTTAATATACTGTTACATTATGGTTCTATTTTGGATATTAAACATACAACCAAATAAAGAAACCTGGCGTATTATTCATCCTGCATGAAAGACACCTACAAAATACATAGGTAAGAAAATGGGTGCAAACAAAAACTTAATTTTCATGCATTCTTTTAATTGCAAATTAAATCCCAAAAAAATAATATTACATACATCATATATATATCTATCTGATAATTACATACAGAAGTACTGATACAACATATCATAATCTACTACTAATATAGGTCTATGATTTTATACAGCAAATACAATTATTTATACATTAACAAAAAATTACAAATAAAGTACAAAATCTTTTGCCGTATAATTCTATAATTATCATAGTTGGTATCAATGTAGCAGTTACGCTACATTTTACACAAATTAAGGAATTTTTCTTAATCTTACTACAACATGCAGTATTACAAGTATTAACTCACCAAAGTAACTGAATTAATATTTCACATTATTAAGCAGGATATAGAGGAGAAAAAATACGAAAAATACTCACAAAATGAACTCTCAACGGTTAAAACAAAAACAACCACTCAAACATTCGGAACAACACGAAATAAGCTAAGTACAATGTTTTAACTGTTACTGAAAGAACACATTAAAAAAAAAAATATTCAAGGACAATTTCAAAGTCACACTGGGCTAACGAAAGATATATCAACAGAGATAAATGTTTTGAAAAAAAAATATTTTCATTAGTGGAAATAAGACTGCTGCATGTACCACATTGTGTAATTGAGACGGGAAACAAATTCTGTTAACTTTCTTTAATTAGAACGTATTTCAGACATAACATCTTACAACGAGGGAAAAAATGTGTAATGTGTGTATTGAACCAGCATCATAATACGTTCAAGAAACAATTAAAATATGAGATAATTACGCACTTAATAGCTATATGCACACACACTTCAATATTACAAAATTAATTTACATAGCCTCTGAATTAGATGATTTTTTTTCCCTGAACAGCTCAGCCATAGGGCCTATCTACCTGCACCCGAAGGTAGCATGTTGAATCCATCGTAATTTCACAATTGCAAGTGTTGATTAGCCAGTGATTTTCTATAAGAAACTCTATCTTATTCGACTCCGTAATTGTACATACGCATAGTAAACAAATAAAAACCCAGTAACAAAGTACCATTACATTAATCAATTCACTGTAATTAATTTTGAACAGCAGATATTATTTTGAGCCTTCTAACCTATAAAAACTGATGTAAATTCACATTGCAAAACCACACTCAGGAATTACAGAAACCTGTAAGTGGAATGATAGCCTAAATTCACAACTGCGTCCTAGAAGTTCTTTCAGGAAAACGCTGCAGCATGCGGTAGCACCAAGAATGTAATATTTGAAATTCGGCATACGATTTGAGAAAAGATAATAGTGAGTATAATAAATTAAAAAGTTTGTCGACTGTGATGTTTTACTAAAATAACATCTGAGTTGTTTAAATTTATTGCTTCTTAAAGTTACGAATATTTAGATTTATGATTCAAAATGTCTACTCCAAAAACTTTCTTTTGTACTCACCATTTTAAAAAATAATGGTAAGTCCTTAGAATGTACTCCAGGTAAAAAGGATTAACTACGATTATTTAAAACAATCAACATGGTAAATTGTTTGGAGTGATTAAGTGCGTGATTTAGCGTTTGAACGATATTCACTTTACAGGTGTCGCTTTTCTCTCTCTCTCTCTCTCTCTTTAATACTTCAGTATTACAATAATGAACACACTATTTTGCATGCATTATAAGATAAAAGGTAGTTTCACATTACTATACCTAGAACTGATAATAGTTATCGGTGATCCATCTTCCAGAAATCGCTTTTGGTTACAGAAATATTAGTTACACAGACCGTAAAAGAACATTCCTTATGTACAAGTCAAGTTCTGATACAGTCACAACTGAGAATGGCGCATATACGTAATTCAGCGATGGATAATTTCTTGGAACTACGGGAACATATCGTAGAGTCTACTAAAGAAACTAGTATTAAAAAGAATGGAACAAAAAATTGTTTGATCGTCATATTGACAATGATTATAGAATAATAAACATATATTAATTCGAAGATACTAACAGAATTCACGAAAAACTGTAAAATCATCTTACTTTTCCACAATATATTCCAAAAATTAACTCGCAGAATCGCTGCCCTGAATAGAGATCCTAATTATTAATTTGAATGTACAATGGCATAGCAATGTAATCTTATTAAGTAAATATGTTACATACTGAAGACAGTGGTACTGTTACAACTTCTTTCAAAAATTAAACAAATACACACATTACACCTCTGATAACCAATTAATAATAGATTTAAGAGCTTGGGAATACCTAACATAGACGTAGACACGTCAATTCCTTTCAATAATGTTTGGAATGTTACAGCTTACAGCTCTTGCTCTTTATTTACTGCATTGTGCAATAAATATACAATGCAAACAGTTTATAAGGCACACAGTTGCAGAATACTAAACACGGAGTAAGTTGTATATGACAACATTGGTACTGTTTGTAACTTCACACTGTCATGATGACATCTACGAACATTACTTTACTTTCATTAATTCCACTAAAAATTTAATATTGTGATATCAGTTACGTTCACGCCACCTGTGTACTGGCATTTACAAATAATCAGGAAATAATATGATCAACAATATTCAATACTTTTAATAGTACATTTTTTTTAAATATATATCTAGACTGCAATCAATTCTTCATGGTGTAGAAATATAACTTACAGCAATTTCTCTTCAGTACACTTTTGTCCAACAGGTTCACAGAAGTTCAATCTTATCTTCTTATATAAATATCTAAAATGGTTCTACCTTCGAATCATTAAGGCAGACTTCTCAACAATATGTATTAATTTTAACAGAACTTTAGTTAATGATGTTTTGTAAGTACAAGTAAACTACGCTACAGTTTACTTGTACTTAGGAAACACCATAAAACCTGTAGCGGACTGTTTTGATATTTTCACAGAACGTCCATAATTTATTTTCTAGTCTTGTTTCAAAATATACGGCGAAAGCGCCAAAATTTTGTTTGGAACACAAACTGAAATTTGTATAGATGTTTTCCAATTCACAAGTTACCTATTACACAAAGCTTAAATTTTACTGCTGAGATTAATTAAAATACATACAGCAGCCCTAGTGCTTACTTTTTTGTGATACCATTATGTCTACACTTTGCAGTTCCCCGTTCTGTTAATTATAACAGCTACCGTTATGTGATAAATTCAATAACTTATCACTTACTAAAAATATTTCACCTTGTCAATGACTAGTCTCATTTTATCACAATTCATCCACGCATACATAATACTCCTTTTCTATTAAAATACAACTCGAACAGCGTCCTCTTATGTTTACAAGACCAATACTGATGTCTAGTCAAGACTTGTACTTTGATTAAAGTGGTCGCTTGAGGAAGAAGCTTTTAATGTCTCCACTAATATCCCGTTCATCCTTCGGTATGCTTAATATCAATCAAAATCGTGTGTGTAAGACAGAAGCCATTAGAAACAGAATTCGAACAACAAAATGCGTAAAATTTATCTTTAAACATACACTTGCATATGATCTTAACATGCAAGACCAGATCTCCACAAAAATATGCAAGTATTTTAATTTGTAGAATTTTTAAAACTTGTTTCTATGTTAAACTCTACTACCCGTACGCAATGCTTTACAATATTGATGAAAAAAAAGACATGATTATGATAATGATATAAAACATTTTCATATCATAAAATAAAATATTTTGTGAAAAAACTGTTTTCAGATATATAGGCGAATCACAGAAACTTTTCATATTCTAATATACCATACATTCTAGGTAGCACATTTAAAAAATAGGATTTGTACTAACGGAAATACAGTTTATAATTTTTGTAATAAGTTATTCATTTTAAATTTCGTGACTGGCCCTTCTCATTATTTCCGACAAATAACGAATTTCTTATTTAAACGAATATAAACAACATCAATCACTTAACCACTTTTGTTCGACAAACAACACCGTATTAACATATTATAAGACATATTTTTGCGTAATATTCATCCATTTTCCCTCATGAGAAGTACAATACCGTATTTACGAGAATCTAAGACGCCCTTAAATGTAAGACGCACCCCCAATTTTTGAAGGAAAAATTGGAAAAATAAAATTCCTCGAATGTAAGACGCACCCTTGGCGAAAATGAGAAAAAACTACTGCACTAATTTTAAATAATAATAATAATAAATATATGAATTTAAGGTATATTCATGTGCATCTGCTAGTATTTTTTTTCTAATGTAATTACGGTACAACACTTGCTTGCTCAGTTTTATAGCAACCCATTATCGGTATCATATTACATCAGTATGTAGTAATTTTTGGCAAAACTCCATCTAATCTGGTCTAAATTTGCATAACTCAAATCTAAGACGCACCTTGATTTTGGAGGGGAAAAAATCGACAAGAAAGTGCGTCTTAGAATCGCATAAATACGGTATATAATTACTCTAAAACGCTACCACGCCCTTAAAATTTCTCCAACAATAACTTATATAAAGAATATCAGTACTGGTTTTGTTTTACAACAAAGAATTAAATATGTACAATCTTGAAAGAAATAAAAAGATCATATGTACATTACATTTTCAAAAATAAAAGAAAGAAAGAAAAAATACTAACTTAAGGAAAAATATTAGCAATTCGTATTAATTTCTTATTGTTAAATATAGCTCTGTGCTATAAAATGTTTAAACATTTTCAGCTCATACCATGAAAACTAGTGAAGTATACATTACAGTATTTCATGAGATCCTTCAAACATAGTATCAATCAAATCACTACACCCCACGTTCACAATATATCCTTGACTGTTTCTAGCTTAAATTTCCATCCTCAATTCAGATAGCCTAAAACACTGATGCTAAGAAATACTTGAAGTAAAAACAAGCAAACACTGCTTTTAATTGAGAAAATTCAACTTTCAAAAGAGAGGCATCATTACTTCACACTGCATTTGTTGTTACCACACTAGTTCCCTTCCATCAGCTTCTCCGACTCTGATTTTCTTTTTAATAGAAACTATAAAAATACCAATAATATTAATTCCATTTATCTGTGAGCACAGGACGTAGAATAAAACAGATAAAACTTATCTTGTATACTATCAATATTTCAATCACCAGCTGGGTTTTGTTCACGAATCCACAAGGACGTAATTTCAACCTTACTTACGGATTTATGAACGAAGTCACAGCTAATAGCTGAAATCCTGATAATGCCAAGTGCTTACGAGGTAAGACAAGACTATATATAGAGTTCTATTTAACCAAGTTACGTGTCACTGATATTAGAACGGGGCAAATATTTTGAGCCTAATTACTGATCGTTTTGTATTAGACCATTTGCTTGTTCATTAATTCATTCATTTGTATTCGATGTTTTTAACATGCAAATAGTTCTTGAAATAATTTACGTACTACAGTGCTGATTAGTCCTACATCGCTTTTTTATATTTTGAAATGTCCGGAAAATCACAGAAGAATAATTTCTGTCATCATAATCAGCGAAATTCCGACGATTAAAGATTGTTTTGAATGGATCCATAGCCAAAACGAGCAAGTTGATTGATTGGGAGTTTAGCATCCCTTTAACACAGAAGCTATATGAGATGAGGATCTACAGTCTAATGTTGTATCAGAACCACATACCACCAGGAATCTAACAGGGCACTCCGCACCGAGGGTGCGTACGCTTACTATACAGCCGAAATAAGTAGTACGGTAGGTAGTTTTGTGTTCAGTTAGACATTGTGTATTTTCTAGCTCCTACAAAAAATTATACAGCTCTAAAAAAAAAGGTCAAGATGTGCATCACTGCCAAAGCAAATGACTTCAAATCAATTAAGTCACCGATTTGCTTACGAAACAAACCACTTCAGCAATTAAAACTTCTCGACAACTTTATCCTACTAAGCAGTATTTCTCAAAAAGCAGAAAACGACGCAGTAACATTGTGACAATATAATTTTTACTGTCGTACAATGAAATGCAAATGCCTGAGATTTTTAAAAAATATATGAAAAAGTGAAAGTAGGACTAATGAACACTTTTTTTTCCTGAATACATAAGGTTTTTTAAGCACTGCGATGAACTGTATCCTACCTTATGAATATGCGATGCCGATTTATAGCAAAAAATAGCCCCTTTTTTTACAGAATCAAGGACAAATTAAGCAGACGATGTACAGAAATCGCCAGTTATATATATTTGGGTAGTATAAATCAGTGATCATTTCCGTTTGTCTGAAAGCGTAATTGGATAATTGCACGCATTGCATTCATACATCGTGATTTACATATCCAACTGTTTCAATCCAACATAATCCTAAACTTCAATTCTCACCTAAATTTAAACATGAACGACCGAAACAGGAACATTCTGATACATTCAACTTAATGAAAGATGTGCGGATAATTTTCCATCACTCCACAGACCTAAAACTGTTACAGTGAAATATGTCGAGACAAAATTTGTATTATAATGATTTACAATATTATTCATGTGGGCTTCGAATACCAATATTTGAATGAACTACAATTTAATTAATTAGTTAATTAAAGAAAAATATAATGCCACTGGGGCGCAAAGAACATTTTCAAAATAATGATTTCGGTTCCTCGTTTCTGAACAGGACAAAATCAAATCGTCGACTGCATTTGATACTCGACAACGCTACCCTCGGTCAATTTAATAAGATAACTAGAAGGGACGATTTTTGTTCAAATTGCTTATAAAACTTAAAACTAATGAAAGCAAATTATTACTTTTGGATGCGTTCAGAGAGATAATACACGTCTTTGTTAGAAAAAAAATTAAAGGATAAATAATAAACTATGACCTTTTCAGTCTCATAAGGACACAGACCGGTCAGATAGCGCACGTTTTAATGGATGATGTAAAGTGAACTTTCCTTTCATTACAATATCACATATGAAATGCGTAACAACTACCCTGACATGTATAAGCATAAAGAATGCTAACATATGAGATCTGAACAGAAAAGTGAAAAACGATTCTACCTTCCACTCTGAATGTAGCCTTTAAAAGTGGAAGTTCTCATGTTAACATCCAATTACCTGTAAGCATATTATTATTATTATTTACTGTCGAGTTTAATTTTCGCCAGACCTTTTCTCTATGATCTTTCTGTAATATAGGTGCTAATACACACTCAGTCTTCTCTATTCTGGTCTTGAACCTTGCTCGATCTCTGGCGTATTCTTCCCATGGGCCACAGCGAGCGGCACGATAAGCAAAATCCCACGCAATCATACGATGAACGGTCGTGAGATGTTTGTCTTCTACAAAACGGACCTGAAAATAACAACACAATTTATAAAGAAATCATCCAATTTTGCACAAATACTAAAACAGAAAAGAAATTAGTATTTACTATTATATTGGCACGCATAGGAAACAGCTTTAATGAGGGATTAAACCCATTTAAATTATAATAATGGAACAGGTACAAAATCGCCAAGTAATATTATCACTGGACTGGCGAATAATCTCACTCCAATCTCAAGTTTCTCATGCTACCACTCTACTACTGAGCGACACGATCAGCTTTCTGGATGTGTTGCCCGTCCTTGGAGTAACTAACAGCAATTTACTTGTCTATGGCTATTAACAGGCTTTGTAACTAATGAAATATGGAATAAATATAATATATCTTGTGTCAGTCATACACAAAAGTACATTTCATAAATTCGTATCGATGTAAGTCGTTTGTGTTTCTACACTTCAAGCGATTTACACAGTACAAATTGACAATATATGGGATATTCTCCTGAAAGTCAACAGTGAAAAGAAACAAACTGCGCAAAATCAATTCCGTCTGGTGGGTTCTCCTTGGTTTGCAACGATTTTATGAGCCCCTAAGGACCTCAGTGCTTCAACGTTAGCATCATACAAAGAACCCATATGATCACGGTCTATCTTTGATTTGGTGACGGAGTATCCTAGCATCGGAGGCACATGAAACTGACGGAAGAGTAGTTGCAATATCACACTACAATACTTCAATAATTTGTCGTTAACCACTACTTAAAATGTACTAATTCCATATTATTCGGGAGGAAAATACTAGAAAAGGTGGTCGGATAGTAGAATAGTTTCCTTGCAAGCAAAATAGGCCACAACTAGGTGCTGTATCTCACAAAACAAGAGTTCTTTGTGCGACTTCCTTTTCTCATTCCTGCTCCCTTCAACTGATTGGGTAGCTACCTTTTTCAGTTAAGGTATTTCAATACCCAACAATAAATTGTTTAAAATGGGACCCACCACCTCCACTTGAGTAAGGCATACTGTTTAAAGTGGAACCAGACCACTATCACTTGTTTCGGGTGCAAACAAGTAACCACCAGGGATTAACTCGTGGCTACGCACACAGAAAGTACGCGCGTTCGCCACGGCTACATGTAATACAGCTCTCTTAGAGATGAGAAAATGTGGTGGGGAAAAGTTTTTTTTTTTTTTTTTTTTTTTCTTTCTTCTGTATGAGGTACCCTTGCCTGATCAAGCCTCACACCCGCCTCTTTCTGTGGCTGGGAATCAACATTACTAATAGGTCATCTCCTTCATAGCTCAGTTTTACATAACAAGCGAAATTAATTAATATTTGAAAATATCAGATTGTCTAAAAAAACTTTGAGCATTTGGAAGTGAAAACTGGAAATACATTTTATTGTGGTTTGAAAATAACATTATGAAACCCCACACACTATTATGGTCGATAACCTTCTGACAATTCTCCGGTAAAACCGTCGTTATTTAACTTTTAAGTGTGACACGTGGTTTTCACAGGCCATTTTTGAAACTAACTTAGTACCATTCAGGGAATTCTACACGAACAGAAACAAATAATCTGACGGTGACAGGATCACGCTGTACGATGGATGCGTGAAAAACTCCCAAACAAGTTCTCTCAATTTCAGATGGGTTGTTAAAAATGTATGCAGTCTGGTGGCATTGTTAGCTTGGTATACGACACCCCTTACTGTTGACCAGTTTCAGCTGTTTCTTTAGAATTGCTAGGTGCACTCGTCCGAACTGAGTCAGTATAAATACGAGGCTATCGTTCTGCCTAGTGGCAGTAGCTCGTGATGAACGATGCTCTTTCAATCCTACCGAACGGACTTTCCTGGGCGTCAGTATGAGTTCTGCAACAGACTGTGACCTTCTCCTCAAAACAACTGAAGTTCGTTACGTTTCAATAGAGATTCGCAGACAGAAATTCGATCGAGTAAATGCATTTGAATCACATTATGTGGCACCCATACGCAGAGCTTCTTTTTGTAGCCAACTTTCTCTAAATAGTTTAACAATTTGGTGATCGGTATTTAGGTCATCAGCGATGTCTTATCAGTCTTGCTCGACTTTTATCAGAATATCATCCACTATTGATGTGACTGGTCGCCCACTGCGAAGAGTATCTTGAACATCGAAATTCCCATAACGAAAGCGAACGAATCATCTTTCTGCTGTTGCTTTTGATAACGCACCTTGCCCATAAAATACGGTCCTTCGCAGCATAATAGTCTTTATCAAAATAAGTGTAAAATGTAGGGCAGTTTTGTGGAAAGTTCACTCATCTTCACGGTGCAACACCTTATGTCTGATTAGAATAATTCCAAAACCCTATGCACATGGACTAGCTTCAATTATCAGCTGCAAAATAATGTTAAGCCTGATCCACTGTGTCTCACACTCTGAGTTTGGACACTTAACACCATCTCGTGCGCAAAAGGCTCTGGTATATTTCATTCACCATTATGCAAGTATTCTGAACAGGTAAACAACTTGATGTACCAGAGTCTGAGTACGAATAAGTTTCTACAGAGCTTGCAGCACTGCACTATTATAACATTAGTCAGCGTTTGTACACAGCCTGCACAATATGTACTATGTTATCAACGATTCTGGGTTGATTACGTGCATTCCAACTGCTATTGTCTGGATTCACTATTTTCAAATCATTACTGCGCCATAGCTTGCTTATTTATGGCTAGTATCAACCAAAACTTTAAAAATATAGAACCCTGAAGGGTTAACTAAATTCAGTTTTCAGGTTTTCTAAATCCGTCTGTTTCACAATTGGAAAGCATTCCTTGTAAAATGCATACGTTAGCTATGACTAGGCTGACCATATTTCTTTTGATACAAAACAGGACATTAAGCCCCTTTCCCTCGCAGGTTTAGTGCACGTTGTCCCAGTGGAAGTGCCTTACAATTTGAACGCATTACGGTGGTTCGAATTCCACCTTAAATTGTAAGTCGACGTCTCATATAGCCTCGTTGACCACAAGGCACGCTAAGCGCCAACCAACGGGGAAAAAGACTTTGGTTTATACAATTCATTTATCAGCATCGATAGGTAATCATTGTGGACGAAGACTCTGGTACATGATATAAAGTACGATAAGCCACAACAGCTTAACTGTATGAGCGCAAGTATGAGAACTTTCATTTTCTATTCAAAATGCTATCTTTCATATTCTCCGAATGAATCATGCAGATATCGATACATTACGAACATAGGTTATTACTTGGGGGTTGGAAGATCATGGCCTCAAAACTGTGAAAATGACGCTTAAATTTGTAACTGTAACTTTAAAAGGATATATATACCCTACATACATACATGACCAGGCACTCAAGGCGGCTACTGAGGCTAATAATAGCCGAACACACAGGGGAAGCATTGACTTGCACCGCAGATACCATTCGCCTACATCCGCATCAGCGTGGGCAATAGTATAAAATGAGACGATGGATTCCACATGAGTTGATTAAGAACCCGGAAAGCGAAAAAGAAAGAAAGAAAAAAAACTATGTTTCTTGTTGTCTCGTACTAGGAAGGATTCGTTTCTGGACAGAATGATAATGTGCGCTGTGAAGTGAGTTTTATGTATAATACTCATCCACTGTTTTGCAGGCGATGAAATTCTCTACTTGCAGCAGGCTGAAACAGCGCCTGTAAATTACAAAGGTATTATTCTGCTTCAAGACGAAGCCAACTCATCTGTTTATGCTTACTTATCGAGTGTAAAAAACATATTGTAATACCACCAAATTATTAATATGGTAATGTTCTATTCAATTTTTCCTCCAATATCTCGAATGGGATACTCAATCATCAGCTCAGGACCACAATCTCCATTTCACAACACAATCTTCACATTATCTTCTTGTGTCTTACCAGCAGTAATGAAAGAGGATTACATAGATCTTATCAAAATTTGTCGTTGCTTGTCTTTCCCAATAGTAATATTTTTTTTTTTTTTTTTTTTTAACCAATTGGAGGAAAGAACTGAGAAGAACATTATCAGGTGAGTAATTCGATGACATCCGTTAATAGTTACCCGAGACCTTATTATCCAATTTGGCTGAGAAACGCTAGTGCACTATTCATGTTCCCCGAACATAAGAATGTGGGTGATACGCGAAACATTATTCTGAAAACTTTTTTCAAACATTATTTTTAACGAAATGTAATTTAAAGTAGTGATACCTTCTTCTGTGAATCCGTCTTTTCTTTCTCCTTTCGCACAGTGCTGTCTACCTCCTGCTGCCATCTTTGATTCACTTCTTCTAACTCTCTGCTGGTGTATGGGGATGGGCAATATTCAAAGCAATCTCCATCAAATACATGGCCATCAAGTCCCAGACATATTTCTACAGCAAGGCTTTCACAGAAGTCAATCTGAAAATTTAAAAAGTCAAATTAATACGCGGAAACACCAAGGTTTCACAAAGACTTACATTTAACAGGTTTTACTTTAATCCATCCTATTTCCCACTATGACGAATAAATCGTACTATACATAATTCAAATTTAAGTACTAAATTCCTGTTTTATTACAGCCGCAAAAAATGTAACGAGGATGGAGAGTAGAATAACAAAGATTAATACTCTTTCACGGAAGTTTATCTACTGAGTTTTTTTCCTTTAATTGTATATTTCCATCTCCTGGGATGAACTCCAGCAACATTCTTCTTTTTCTTGCGTCACCAGATCCTTATCTTTACACCCTCAATTTTAGCGACAATAGCATTGGTAGCAGCAATATTAAAAGATAATGTTCTGGTGACAAATTACACTGACAATCAACAGGTGAAATAAAGTGAAAATGAAATTAAATCTTTGAGTTTTACGTCCCACGGTGATGCCGGTTAGGCTAAAGGAGACGGTGATGATGAGTAATGAATGAAATGGCGGAATGAAGAAAGTGGAAGGAAACCCACGCACACGGTTTGTCCACCACAAAGTTCACTTGGCGGGGGCCCAATCGTGGGCATGGTTAGCGTATGCGTTTTTAGCGGACACGGATCCGATTCCTAGTGGAAGCTCATGTGTTTCAGATCCCATGTTAACTCATGTGTTTCAGATCCCATGTTAAGTTGAACGTCCAAGTCTCATATAGCACGCTCCTGAAAGGGAACTCCTATCCAACCAATAGGTGAAATATTAATAACTGAAATCAAGATACGGAAGGTAAGACTCTAGTGAGGTAGAAAAAGAAAGAAAGAAAAAAAAAGTGCTCTTAAGATGCTCCCAGCACGGATGGAAATATACAATTAAAGGACAAACTGTGGAACACGATAAGTTAAGTTCTACGTAAGGGTTTTACAATACAAATATAATTATGTATCTAAAAGTAATAGCAAATGGGATTTACAAAACTGAATTCTAATCCTTGAAAGACCTCTTGCAATTTTAGTGTTTCAAGCTAGGAACGTGTTCTCTAGCCGTTATATTTTTAACGACTTACTTTAGTCAGTTTAATTTGATCCTTTCCCTGTGCTATCCCAATTTATGGGGAGGTATAAATTCGTAAAATTACAGAAGAAATCATGTTACTTGACTTCATAATAAGATTGCAAATCTATTAATCCTCTGTCACTGGTTACATGAAACGAAAAAACAGTGCCTTTTCCTTTATTAGTAGGGTACCAGAATGTTCGGCTACCTATATCTTTTAAAACTTTCCAAAACGTATGCAAAGTTTAATACAGCAAAATAATCTATATTAAAAAATGTCGCTGGATTACATTTATCGGACTTTCTGGGCAAATAGTAAGACTGTATTTGCCTATTTACTTATAGGATACAATATTCTCACTCTATATCTACATTTATTTATCTATTATTTAAATATGAACTTCATATTTGAGAACCTGTACGTAAGTGACAGAATCAATAAATGGTGAAGCTGTTATATGATCAGGGACTTTAATACTGACATTTCCCTTACAGTCACTTTTGATATTACTACTGCTACACAGATCATCATCATTCGCATACCCACTATATGTTTCGATTTATTAGAAACAAGAAATGAATCACATGAATCCACTTTTGGGCGCAACTACAGCAACCAGCAAAAATTAGTATACACACCCTTTTTCTTTCTTTCTCTTTCCCACATCCTCCAAATGGTTTAAGCAATTGGAATACTATTTTCTGCATCGTATAGATATTCACGTGACTAACAAATCGCCAAAAGAACACTCAACTAAAATATTACGGTTTCGAAATTATTGATAAAAGCAATATGTATCTTCAATTATACAAACAGAAGCAAAGTATTTTATTCCTCCTACGAATTTGGACTGTAACTACTAGGTTCTATATTTAACCGCAGGTACTGTTCATTTGGCAACTCAACGTAAAGAACTTGAACTGGTACTGTTCATTTTGCCTGTGCTACTTCTATGCATACGCACAACCTGAATAAGTCATAAAAGAATCAAATCGGTTACAGTTAAATAAAAGAATTTCATAGTAACTCAAACTACTTAACTCCAGAACGTATTCTCAGTGTGCACTATGACCGTTTCGGCAAAATGTTATTGCCTTCTTTCGCCAGTGTGAAATTGTGAATACTGGTTTATAGTGTTGAAACATACATACAGCACACGGTTTTGCAACATTTAGTTAAGGAAATGGTTCAAGTAATTGATATCTAAAACTAAAGGTACTGCTACAACATTAAGATATTCAGAGCACATTTTCGATTTTCTTAGCACGTCTGAAAATGGAATAAAAGTGAGACACCTGAAATTTCAAATCAATGCCATTAATTACTAACCGCTGATTTTATACGAAATAGGTTCATTTACAAGATATAGGTGGTAGGGATTTTTACATGAAAATCTTATGTACAAGGTAGCCCAAAAGTAGGTATACAGTACTGTACTGCATTTTATATCATTTGTTATTGTTATCCATCAGGTAGACTTAGTTTCTTTATTATTTGTCCTTAATGTGTTTTTACTTATATCTTAAGCTTGGAAGAGCCGAAGCAAATAAACCCATAAACTAGAATTCTATACTTGATCAATGCAGAGGTGTATACCTACTTTCGGACCACCCTGTATATATATATATATATATATATGGGTGATTCCACGAAAAAGGGAAATTTTCTGTCACGGGCATTTCTTCAAACTACTACTAGAAAGAATCACCTCATTTTTATTTTGTTTGGTAGTAACCGTCACAAAGTAGGTATGCCATGTATAACAGTTTGCAAATATAACACGAAACATACGTAAAAAATTAATTATTACCCAATTTCTCAACACCGTGGGCTGTCACAGACTACAGTTGACTGATTTTAATCAATAAATTACAACTGAAGTCGCAAATCAAACATCATTTAATGGTAATTAAATGGAAGAGAACACTTCAATGTTTCGGTTTTGTGGAAAGTAAATCTTTATAACGATTATTTTGGAAAGCTTGACTATGCTTCGTTTCTGTCACCTCTATTTCGTCTCAACTCCATGGCAATAGAAAAAATTATCATTGCTCTCAACAGATAGCATGGTCGTCCACATTGGCAACACCCACAAGAAGACAAGGCAGACATGTTTGACTGAAGAACAGAAAAAGTTGTGTGCATGTGTTAAAAGCTATAGGAAAAATATTTTTGTGTGTGGAAAGCAGGTGCGTATATTAATTGATTCTCAACACCATGGTATTTATTACTGAATGTATTTGTATGGTATATACCTTCTTTCTCTTGAGGAACCTACGCCTTAACGTAGAAAATTCGTACATAATTACTCACATGTACTGGTTAAAAAGTGGGCCGGTAAAAATAAATTATATTCGATTTTCTCAACTCCATGTCCATCTGAAAACTAAGGAATCCACGGTTTGAGACAAGTCACGGAGTTGATAATCCTGTAGTGTTTGTTATGCTCATGCTCTTCCAAATATTTGTTCTTTCAATATATTGATAGAAATAAAGCTCGTTTATGGTCTAGTGACTGGTATGCTCGCCTTTCGTGCGTGGTTCTGGGTTTGTTTCCCTGTGGAAGCTCAAAAATTAATGGTGTTTACTTCGCACAGTAAGGCAATTAAAAAACTCATTTGAGTAGAGATGTACTGAAACCTGATCGCGCAGACCATCGCAACGGTCGTAGGAGCCGACACGCTGACCACGTGTCATTCACACTCAAAGACCGGCTGAAGGGTCCTAGCCCATTTAAGGAGTGTTTCGCGGAAGTTCAGATTTGGGGCTGTCAGGTAGCCGGAGGTAAAACTTCAGTCAAGTCAAGATGGATGGTATCTGTTTTTAACCTATTGACGTCTGAATCTTATGATCAACTAATTGTTTTCTTTTCAGAGATTGTCGAAGAGTCTGAGGGCAATATGCGGACAGTCAATTTTATGACGCGGATCGGGAGGAATTTCTCCTGGCCTACTAAACCTGACGTTTAAAAAGCGTTGGCAGCGTCATTCTGTGTAGACTAGAACAGCCCTTCCCTGTTTCCTCAAGACATTTCCTTCATTGGAGTGGAAAATGAAGGCTACTTAACAAAGAACATCGAATTATCCAAAGAAAACAGAAATGATGAGTGCCTTACACTGTCATTTAGTGTGCATTATACAGGGCGTTTCAAACAATACCGACAACGTTTGGGAGGTGATTCGTAACACCAAGATAAGATAAAAAGTATAGACCAATCTGGGTGCACAAATGCTTCCTTTCGCAGTTATAGGCTGCCGAAAACATAAAAAAAATTAACTTTGAAGGTGAAGGTCCATAGCACAAAACTATGGGACTTACCGTAGTCGGGTCAGACTTCACTTAGGAATTAGTATGTGCGCTATCCAAATATCCATGTTTCAGAATCTTGCGGTACTTCCACAACAACTTTTATAGAAGTAGTTGGTGAGTACTTCAGCTTATACGCCCGTAACCAAACTCCCTCTATAAAAATTGCTTCGTGAGTACCTCAGGATTCTGAAACATATTTTTGGATAGTGCACATATTAGTTCCTAAGTGAAGTCGTGACCCGACTACGGCAGATCTCATAGTTTTGGAGCTATGGACCTTTAAAGTTCATTTTTTTTTTTTTTTTCATGTTTTCGGCAGCCTATAACTCCGAAAGGAAGCATTTGTGCACCCAGTTGTCTATACTTTTCGTCTTATCTTGGTGTCAGAAATCAGCTCCCAAACGATGTGTGTATTGTTTTGAAACACCTTGTATATATACCAAATATACGGTACAAATACACTTACCAAATGTTGAAAAAGTATTGCACTTTCGACGTGTGGACTTGATCACACAGAGAAGACAAACGGTTTACATAAGCTCAGAAAACAAATGAAGTAGACAATAGACAGGTTTAGTGACTACTTCGTCTGTTTCGTAAGCTTATGTAAAAAGTTTGTCCTCTCCATATGATAGTCAACAAATTGAAAAAAAATGAAATCTTTCAGTTTTACGTCCCACGGTTATGCCGGTTAGGCTAAAGGAGACGGTGATGATGAGAGATGAGTGAAATGGTGGAATGAAGAAGGTGGGAGGAAACGGGAAAACCCCGAGAAAACCCACGAGCACGGTGTTTGTCCACCACAAAGTTCACTTGGCGGGGGCTGGGATCGAACCCGGGACCCCAAGCACCAGAGGTGAACGCTCTACCACTAGTCAACAAATTGAAAGCGCAATAATTTTTCAATATTCGATAAGTGTATGTGTATTTCTTTTTTTCTTATTTACGTCACATATTCATATATATATACACTCAATTTTGGAACCTTCATTAGATATATTTTCATATGCTTGCAGTATTTTCTGGAGTATTTTTGTATAACAAATTACGTGTCATCTAGTTTGTTAGAATTTTATTCAACATAAGGAGAATAATTCTAACTTACAAAAACTATTGGAAAATTATTTCAATTTTTATGTAAATTATAAGCTTAATCACTTATAAACCAAAACTTATCACCCAGATGTATCACGTTTCTCAACTCCACAGCAATTTTCAGCTCCGTGTTAACTAATCTCAACTCCGTGACCTATGGTCTCAACTCTGTGGATGCTGAAAAGTTTATTATTTTTTTATTTACTACACCAATAACGATTCAGCTCTGCTGAACACCTAATTAACATGTACTTAGTAGTAGTAAGTGCATGTGATATTTTTATTGAAATAGGCGACCATCAACGGAACAAAAATTTTCCAAGTGAAAATTTCCCTTTTTCGTGGAATCACCCATATACACGTATAAAACAAGAAACAGTATGAAACTAAATGTCATGCTTACAGTAAACACAGGTTCCCAACCGCTATATAGTGACACACTGGTGTGTCGAGAAATTTTAGAATTTAAAAACCATGAAGCATTCTGTAATTAGTTCAAACTAATTTTGAGACATACTATAGCAGTCAAGTCTCTAGCAGCAGCACCAATGCTTAATACTAGATACAGTCACTACTTCACAGAAATTTATATTATAATGAAAAATCAAGTGTATGTTTGTTGACATGTCGTGGGTTAGTACTGTGTCAGAAAAGGTTGTAAAACACCGTGCTCTCAATTTTTTTAAAAATTAATTCCTCGACTTTTGTGATGTAGTAAATTGAAATATATTCAATTCGGGTTTGACTTACTATGAAATATTAAAAATAAGGAACGGGTTAATTCGAGGATACGGTTCTACCAAATAGAAAATTTATAAGTACAATACGATGTGGAACATTTTTTGTGAATGAATGAGAGTGCGAAAATACGTGATCACTATCAGTGAATAGCATATTGAAATGAATTTTGAGTGATAGTAAAAGTATTGGATCTGTAAGTGTGCTGTTCTAACCTCGTTTATGCACATGCCCACCATCACTGACGCGCCTGCTCACTACGGACACCCTCCTAATACTCAGGGCCTCCTGCTGCGCTCCTGCAGACTCGGTTAGATAGCATTCGTGCTTTTTAGTGGTCATCTAGCACAAGCTGATTCGTATCTTACGCACTGTAGTTTTTATGACATACGTCCACACCGTATTTACTATACTGAGCCCTCCCCAAGTCAATCTGCAACTAGTAATCAAATTCCGCATTTAGCACTGCGCTAAAAGAAACACAAAGCTCTAAGCTCTACCTGAAAATGTAAAAAAAAAAGTCAACATTTGGTAGAACCGTCTACACGAGTAATGCCGAAGGGTCTTCTCGTTGTTGAGAAATTATCGAACATAATGGTTATGTACCTTCATACGGTTATAAGACACCCCTCACTGATCTTCAGCCACTGTAGGTAAATATAAATTAAGAGCACAGGCATTAATAACATCCTTCACAATGCTCTGTCTATATTTTTAAGTTTCACTTTACAAAAGTTTGGATGTTCCAGTACCATTTTTTTTTAAAAACAAATCCATTAAAAAAATTGTTTTGAAATTTGAAATCTTATCATTAACTTTTATATCTACTCGTGCAGTAATATCACTATTGTACAACCAATGAGTGTTGGTGGAAGCCTGGTAGGTCAACAGTTATAGGTTAAGATGAATTTACCTCTTCTGCTTTCGTTTCAGAATTACAAATTATTTTGTTGTTGTATCTAATTTTGTTTATATGGAGGGTAATTACGAGACGTATGTTAGATCAATGTATTTGAGAAATAACTGGGGAATCTGCCTCCGCATCCTAGTATGTTAAGTTTCAATAAAGCTGTATTCTTAGTAACTTTCAAAATTGTAGACCTACATTATTTTGTTGAAAATAGCTTACGCTGCATATCAATATACCAACACATAAAGAAATAAAAGTAGCCTAAGTTGCTTTTAGTGAACAGCCTACAGCTTGGTCCAAATTTGTTTCGTTAAGCTTATTTTGTAACCTGAAACTATCTAACATAGGCTATTAGCCTATAGGCCTATTATAGCAACTCACAAAAATGTTAGAATAACATCAGTAGCTATTTCCACTTTCTTGGTTACTTTATTGTAACTCAGCCAAATATGTGTGTATCTTTATGTAATAAACAAAATAACAAAGACTTCTTTGTCTCACTGTACTCCTTCATACCTCAATATCACATACAGAAAGCTGGGGACAACAGGTGCCTCTTAATTACCCTTTTGGAGGGAAATTATAGGTCAGCACATATTTGACATATCCTCATCAACTTATGAGATGACAGGAAATTTCTTAGAAGCAAACTGTTACTTTATTGGCACCATAAACTGCTTTCAAAACTAATGTGAGCTGAGTAACGTGGAAACGTTGTGAAATCTGTCTCATAATTACCCTCACTGATCCTATATTTATGTACATCATTAAGCTTGAACTAACCAACCTTCCCTCCTTCCCTAATAAAAAGTTAAAGAACTGTGAAAATAAGGTGTTTATCATGAACTGATAAAATATCTTGACCATAAGTAGTACCGCACAAATTACAGGAATTATTAACCCAATCTTTCCTAAAAAAATTCTGTACACTGGAACTTGTAGCCTGAAAGGTTTTGTAGTTAACATACCATAAAAAGAAATACCCATATTACAATCTCGTCTATCAATAGAAGTGCAAAATTAAGTATGTATCTCATTCTTCTCAACGTACCTCATCTTCTCCATCAGAGGTCTCATGTTCGCTCCAAGCTTCTGATACATCTGAATCCAAGACAGAACATGTTCCATATATAAAAACACCATCCTCAGGAGAACATATACTTTCATCGAATATCACGAAACTGTCCTCACTATCAATAGAACACTCGGACGATGATCTCCTTCGATATGCATCTTGTAACGCTTCGAATGAACTATATGAACAATCGGAGAATGTCCTCTGTCTTAGTTCATGCATTGGATCGAAGGAACTACATGATGTGACCGAAGTTAAACTGTCCGTACTGGTTTCACTCCCTGCACAGTCAGCAACAGATTTTACAATACAAATAGCAGCACTACTTCCACCCTGTACTGGAATGCAACTATCCCCCATGGTATTTTTACACGCTGGTGAAGAGGTTTCATTTAACTTATTATTCTCTTCAACAATCGTAGATATCCTATTGGACTGCTTCGAACTCTGAGAATACTTGTTTTTTTCTGAGTTTTTACTCGAAGTTATCTCGCGAAAAGCACAATGGGCTCGCCAATCTTTCGGAAGAGACCTAGTTTCTTGTCTGTTACCGCAGTTACCCTTCTCAGATTTCTCACAATGGTTAATTTCATTCCTATCGTTATTTCGTCTTCGCCTCCAACTCCAGCTTCTACACGAGGACCATGGTTTCCTTCTAAACTGATACATGTTAAAACAATTTTGCCTACTGCCTTTATAATTACAATTATTGATATGATTTAATTTGTCTTCAATAGGCTTAACTACTTGTGTCGATTTTTCCTCTAATGGAAAACTTTCAGAGCAATTTTTCGTATTTATTTTGGCAACTTCAGCGTAAGTAAGTTTAATACCTGATGACTCTTCTTTCACTTTTTGGCTTGAATTAGACTGATTTGGACTAGGTTTACCTATATTTGTGGAATTGCCTTGTCGTTCCTTGGGTGAGGTTATTTTGGGCACAGGCACACATTTCGGATTTGTTTTCAACATATGATCATCTCCACCAATTTTCACAGGCCACGGCCTGCTACTACGCCCTATAACACTCAGCGTAATTTTAGGGGAAGACACTGATTTATTATCCATAAATAAACGATTACAAGGATGACTAGACTTAGTTTCGGGCATTATCATGTTTTGGATTTCAATCTCCGGTAACATATTGTATCCTTCAGTAACCTGAGTAAGAGAATCTAGGCTTTCTTCGCTCCCACAGCTACTAAGTCGTAATAATTTTTTAGGGTTATGTGGTAAATTACATGCACTGTTCCCTTGACTTACGGGGGGAAACACAGCCATTATCCTACACTACTATTTGTATTAATTAGTACAAACTGTATTTTTTTTTCACTGACTTAAAAATTCACTAATATGTAAATCACAAGGATGAATATGCGTATGAGGTGGATCCTTCATAAACATATGCAAGCAAAGTACAGATGCTTTTTTCCTAAATTTCGCAATATTGTTCCCTTTCGCTGCACAAAATGCACAAACGATAGGCTTTCTTCTATAACCAAGTTCACGTGGCATAAATTCGAGGTCCTCGAGAACCTTTAAGCTGCTTTTGTTATATTCACTATTCTTCACTTCAGATGAACTATCCATATCATCGAAATTATCTCCAAAATAACTGTCACCTCCCATGATTGTCAAAATCACATTCACTAACAAACTCACAAACATCATTATTCAGCCATTGTTGGTACGGAAATGTTTAAGGTTTCGTTACGTTTCTCGCTCCGAGATGGCGTCATACAGTGTTGCCATGTGTACATGCAAGAGATTGCCATGTGTTTTGTCACGTAACTGGCTGATGCCGTGCGTGCGTAATAAATTTCGAAAGAATATTGTGCAGCACATGTCTATCGTCTTTGTGATCCCCCAAAATAAATCTCCTTTACTACAGTACGGTAGGACGCAGTTTTTCAATGACTCACGGAGGAAAGTTTCTATAATGATGCTGACCGATAGCAGTCAGTTCCCGAAAATTACTGTTCTTGCACTTGAAATTAAACTCGATATTCGACTCATATTTTCAGCGCTAATATTAACATAATAGTTCCCATTCATAGCTGTGAATCAACTCCGCTTTGTAGACAATTACCAATCAAGCAAGGGAAGGAATTTGAGAAGAAAATCGACTAAGACTTATGTTTGAAATACGATTTCAGCATTAAACTGTAATAGCAGACCGTGTGATTTGAACCCCGGACCACTTAACTACGAAGTAAGATTTCACTAATTTCTCAGTTAATAGAATCCGAATCACGTATCTGATAATTACTTGTGATCAACCGAAGGAGACATTTCCCAATATTAAAATTTTGAAGCTCATACGTAGTACATCTCCCCTTCCTCGTGTATATTAAGAAGTATGGATAAAAACAGATGGAAAATCTAGTTTGATACATTCGATTATTCGGGGCATGGTGGATATGTGTTAGAGCGCTTACCCCTGGCGCATGGTATCCCTGGTTCAATCCCCGGCCAGGTAAGTTTGTGTACAAAATCGTGTCCGTGGGTTTTCTCGGTGTACTCCAGCTTCCTCACACATTATCATTCCACCAATTCTCCCATCATCATCATTATCCACTTGCTTTAATCATTTGTCTCCCTAAAAGGCATAATTGTGGGACATTAAATTGAAAGATTTTTTCTTCGATGTGTAACAGTTAACTTGAACATGTTTACCTATTACGCCGGACTTCTGCGACCCCAAATAAGAAAATTTGAGAAATAATAGAAGTTTAATATAATTGAAATATGTTTTTCTTGTTTTATAAACCTGCAATCATAAATAAACTTTCCTCCAGAATAGAATTTTATGAGTCCGATTATTATATTTATATAGAGTAGTAGTCCCCGACGTATGGCCAGCCGAGTCAGCAAAAATTTTTGTGACGTCATAGGTCAAAGGTCAATGACCTTGGCCCGGGGTCAATGACCTAGGGGTACCTAGGACCACCCCCTCTAAATTTTGGCAGGGGTACCTTGGCCCACCCCCTAAATTTTGGCAGGGGTACATAGGACCACCCCCCTTAAATTTTGGAAATTGCCAAATTTAAAAATTTGGTATGGTAGCCTAGGACCTTAGTATGTACCTCTATCAGTATTGGGTGTCTATGTCGTTCCCTTTTATGGGTAAAAAATTGCCAAAAATTTAAATTTCGGGGGTTTTTGACCTAATTTATCCCCTTGGATGAGGTGTTATTACCCTATATAGTTATATGGGCGTATACAGGGGTCCATTACCTTTCATAAGACATGGGTATATTAATGCACCCCTTGAAAAATTTGGGAGGGGTACCATGGCCCACCCCTTCAATTTTGGAAATTGCCCAATTTCAACATTGGGTATTATAGTACCGGACCCTAATATGTATCATGATAAATTTGGGTGGTCCACCTCGTTCCCTTCTAGGGGTACAAAATTGCCAAAACTATAAACGTAAGCAATACGTTGTACCACGTGTTTGGTTTTCGACCTAATTTATCTCCTTGGATGAGGTCCTATTACCTTATATGATTATATGGTCATGTATAGGGGTCCATTACCTATCATAAGACATAGGTACATTTGTGCACCCCTTTAAAATTTTGGGAGGGGTACCTTGGCCCACCCCTTCAATTTTGGAAATTGCCCAATTTCAACATTGGGTATTATAGTACCGGACCCTAATATGTATCATGATAAATTTGGATGGTCCACCTCGTTTCCTTTTAGGGGTACAAAATTGCCAAAATATAAACGTAAGCAATACGTTATACCACGTGTTTGGTTTTCGACCTAATTTATCTCCTTGGATGAGGTGTTATTACCTTATATAGTTATATGGGCGTATACAGGGGTCCATTACCTATCATAAGACATAGGTATATTAATGCACCCCTTGAAAAATTTGGGAGGGGTACCTTGGCCCACCCCTTAAATTTTGGAAATTGCCCAATTTAAACATTGGGTATTATAGTACAGGACCCTAATATGTATCGTGATAAATTTGGGTGGTCCACCTCATTCCCTTCTAGGGGTACAAAATTGCCAAAAATTCAAATTTCGGGGGTTTTTGAGCTAATTTATCCCCTTGGATGATGTGTTATTACCCTATATAGTTATATGGGCGTATACAGGGGTCCATTACCTTTCATAAGACATGTGTATATTAATGCACCCCTTGAAAAATTTGGGAGGGGTACCTTGGCCCACCCTTAAATTTTGGAAATTGACCAATTTAAACATTTGGTATTATAGCACAGGACCCTAATATGTATCGTGATAAATTTGGGCGGTCCACCTCGTTCCCTTCTAGGGGTACAAAATTGCAAAACATATAAACGTAAGCAATACGTTATACCATGTGTTTGGTTTTTGATCGATTTTATCCCCTTTGATGAGCTGTTATTATCCTATATAGTTATATGGTCATGTATAGGGGTCCATTACCTTTCATAAGATATGGGTATATTTGTGCACTCCTTTAAAAATTTGGGAGGGGTACTTTGGCCCACCCCTTAAATTTTGGAAATTGCCCAATTTAAACATTTGGTATTATAGTACAAGATCCTAACATGTATTATGATAAATTTGGGTGGTCCACCTCGTTCCCTTTTAGGGGTACAAAATTGACAAAATATAAACGTAAGCAATACGTTGTACCACGTGTTTGGTTTTTGACCTAATTTATTCCTTTGGATGAGGTCCTATTACCTTATATGGTAATGTATAGGTGTTCATTCCCTATCATAAGACATAGGTACATTGATGCACCCCGGGAGGGGATTCGGTATCATAGTACATGACTCAACATGTATCATGATAAATTTGGGTGGTCCACATCGTTCTCTTTTAGGGGTACAAAATTGCTAAAATATAAACATAAGCAATATGTTGTACCATGTGTTTGGTTTTTGGTCCAATTTCTCCCCTTTGATGAGGTTTTATTACCTTATATGGTTATATGGTCATGTATATAGGTTCATTTCCTATTATAAGATATGGGTACATTGATGCATGCTTTAAAAATTTGGGAGGGGTATCTTGGCCCATCCACTCGGTTTTAGAAATTGTTTAATATAAGCATTTGGTATCATAGTACAGGTCTCCAATATGTACCACTATAAATTTGGATGGTCCACATCGTTCCCTTTTCATAGGTAAAGAACTACCAAAAATCGAATTTCGGAGGTTATTGACCCCTATTTAGCATGTTATATGGATATGTACAGAGGTTTATTACCTTTATATGTTTATGTTCCCTTTTAAATTTGGGAATTATCAAATAACAAAATTCGGTAAACGTTTTCTAGGACCCATTGTAGATGTTGGTGTTCCTCTTATGGCCAAATATTCAAAATTTAAATGTTATTGACCGGCTTTATTATTGAATAAGTACAGGATTTATTACTTTTATTTCTATTATAGGTGTATTTGTGTACCAATCTTAAATTTTGGGAGGAGGTACATTTCTTATTGTCGTATCAATAATTGGTAATTGGATAGTATCTCATTCATTGGGTAAATCATTATGATCACGTGATCGGTTATTGACCTATGATGGGATTAGGAGTCCAGGACATTGGTACATTGAAACTTTGTAGGATAATTTGATAATGCGTCATTGGTTTTGATTATTCCCGCCAAATATAAACGTAAGCAAGACGTTGTACCACGTGATTGTCCTTGATGAGGTAGTGTACAGGGATTCATTTCCTTTGTTGTGGTACTTCTTAAGTTTGAGTACACACACACTTCTAGAAAACAGTTGGTTCTACTCAGGTAAACAATTGACGGACATTATTGACCTTATTGAACATATAATGATATGATTAACTCTAAGACTTAGGTATATCAGGAGAAGTATTCTTTAAATTTGGGAATGGTGATAAACAGAATTTTAACATAAGGTGCGAAATTTGAAACAATACATTGAACTTTAGTCACAGCTCATAGTCTAAGATCATTGGTGGTGATTGATTTGAAATCTGATAGCTAACCTTATTGAATCTTATGACTCATAGACGAAAGGCAATACATGATACAACAGTTTGAAATTTAATCATAAGGTGATGTAATCTGACACTAGCAAAGTTATTGTTAATGCAATTTGATTGGATGATCACTATCTTTCCTGCAATCTGATTGGTTGATCACTATCTTTCGTGCAATCTGATTGGCTGATCACTATCTTTCGTGAAATCTGATTGGTTGCTGATTTTCAAATCTTTGCTGCATTCAGTTTTAAGTTTTGTTTAACATTTAAAAATCTTGGTTTCGTTCAACATTTTGCACTCACTGATAAATATGATCAAAACCGTTTATTTGTTAATCGAATAGTTAAAAAACCGGATAAAGTTTGACGGTTAACCGTGAAACGTAAAATTTTTTGTTTCAGAATTTTGTTTGAAAATTTTTTGTTTCAATTTTTTTTGTTGCAAAATTTTGTTTGAAAATTTTTTGTTTAAAATTTTTTGTTCGAAATTTTTGTTTTGAAATTTTTCGTTTCCAAATTTTTTTGTTTTGAATTTTTTTCAAAATTTTGTTTGAAATTTTTTTTCGTTTGAAAATTTTGTTTCCAAATTTTTTCGTTTCCAAATTTTTTAAAGATTGTGCACTCATTAGTAAAGAACCGGAACTGTTTAGAACTAAAACCTCTGGCAACATTGTGGTGCAATAGTACACGTCAGAATATGGTGCAATAGTACACGTCAGAACACGATAATGCAACGTCATCAGTTTTGCATCATATATAAGTATCGTTCGAGTTAGTATTCATGATAACATCATCATGGCTACTTGTCTGCAATTTCTAAACACACGTGATGTGATGAAATCATTTACCAAGATTACTGATTTACAACAGAATGTACCTCATAGAATCTTAGCTAGCCAAATCATACCTACAAAGTTTGGATTAAGAATCGTAGTGAAGCTTGAAAATGATAAGAATATAATTTTACCAGCAAGATATTTACCCATGGAACCATCAAAACAAGAAGAACTGCTGCGTTTCTTAAATACTGGATCTGTATCTTTATGCTACAAAGGATTCTTGGGTCGAAGTCATCAACTTGAATTTAGTACACAGCCAGATTCGTCAGCCATTGTGATGAAATCATGAATCAGCACATTTCTTTCCAATGACGTCAGCTGTAGTTGTATGAATTTGGTTGGTCAGCAACTGTGATGAAACCATGAATCAGCACATTCCTTTCCAATGACGTCAGCAATAACTATAAATCAACCAATACACTGTCATCCCACGAAATCATTTGAGCAAGTGCTTTTCAGGAGGAAAGATGTGTACTTATAACGATAAAGAGTTCATCTTCGCAAGCTATTATCCAATAAATATATTTCAAACAAAACATGTGGTGATTGGTATCAGTGCTAGAACATTTGAACCTGTGATTCGATTGGGCAAAGCAGAACAATTTGGTGTACAACTGACCTGTGAAGAATGGCACGAATCGACCAAATGAACGATTATTTTCATGATGAGCTAAATGTGACCATAGTCAAATCATTAGGCTCAAATCATGAAGTGGTGCTGCGTACAGTCCTCGAAGAGAAGATGGTGCTGTTACGTAAGAAGAGTACATTCCATGTCCCTCGCAACATGGTGTATCTAACACAAACGGAATGGAACAAATTCATCAGCGTATTTCAGTGTGTGAAACATGCAGTGGAAGTGTGCAACAAAACAAGTATATTCCTGAAAAAGTACTATTTTGAAAAATGTGTTATGCATATTGTACAACATGTATCTAGATATTGTGATGGTTGTCAACATCGTTCGTGGGTGCATACCTGTATTGATAAACAGTTTATTTGTGATCAAATGGACATTGAGTTTCCACCAATTGATATTGCATTAGACCTTAAAAGACTTCAATTGGAATTAAAATTATACGCTAAAGACAAACTAGTGCAAGAAGTTCAAAATACATTGTATCGACAATATCCAGAACCACTATCTGGTATGGATGTATGTGGAGTGTAATAAAATGATCCATTTCAATGAATTGTGTTTTTTTCATTTCAAGTACAACCCCAGGTTCTGACGTGTACTATTGCACCATAATGTTGTCAAAGGTTTTTGTTCTAAACAGTTCCAGTTCTTTACTAATAAGCGCACAAACTTTAAAAATGTCAACTCAAACTTTGAAACAAAAATTTCAAACAAAAATCTTTGAAACAAAATTTTGAAACGAAAAAAAAAATTCAAACAAAAAATTTCAAACCAAAAAAAATTTCAAACAAAATTTTGAAACAAAAAATTTCAAACAAAAAATTTGGAAACGAAAAATTTTAAACAAAAAATTTTAAACAAAATTTTCGAACAAAAATTTGCAAACAAAAAATTTCAAACGAAAAAAATTTCAAACAAAAAATTTCAAACGAAAAAATCTCAAACAAAATTTTGAAACGAAAAATTTCAAACAAAAAATTTGGAAACGAAAAATTTCAAACAAAAAATTTTAAACAAAATTTTCGAACAAAAATTTGCAAACAAAAAATTTCAAACGAAAAAAATTTCAAACAAAAATTTCAAACGAAAAAATCTCAAACAAAATTTTGAAACGAAAAAAATTTCAAACAAAAAAATTTTTAAACGAAAAATTTTGAAACAAAAGTTGTCAAAAAAAATTTCAAACAAAATTCTCAAACAAAAAATTCAAACAAAAAATTTCAAACAAAAAATTTTCAAACTAAAAAATTTTTACGTTTCACGGTTAACCGTCAAACTTTATCCGGTTTTTAACTATTCGATTAACAAATAAACGGTTTTGATCATATTTATCAGTGAGTGCAAAATGTTGAACGAAACCAAGATTTTTAAATGTTAAACAAAACTTAAAACTGAATACAGCAAAGATTTGAAAATCATCAGCCAATCAGATTGCATGAAAGATAGTGATCAACCAATCAGATTGCAGGAAAGATAGTGATCATCCAATCAAATTGCATTAACAATAACTTTGCTAGTGTCAGATTACATCACCTTATGATTAAATTTCAAACTGTTGTATCATGTATTGCCTTTCGTCTATGAGTCATAAGATTCAATAAGGTTAGCTATCAGATTTCAAATCAATCACCACCAATGATCTTAGACTATGAGCTGTGACTAAAGTTCAATGTATTGTTTCAAATTTCGCACCTTATGTTAAAATTCTGTTTATCACCATTCCCAAATTTAAAGAATACTTCTCCTGATATACCTAAGTCTTAGAGTTAATCATATCATTATATGTTCAATAAGGTCAATAATGTCCGTCAATTGTTTACCTGAGTAGAACCAACTGTTTTCTAGAAGTGTGTGTGTACTCAAACTTAAGAAGTACCACAACAAAGGAAATGAATCCCTGTACACTACCTCATCAAGGACAATCACGTGGTACAACGTCTTGCTTACGTTTATATTTGGCGGGAATAATCAAAACCAATGACGCATTATCAAATTATCCTACAAAGTTTCAATGTACCAATATCCTGGACTCCTAATCCCATCATAGGTCAATAACCGATCACGTGATCATAATGATTTACCCAATGAATGAGATACTATCCAATTACCAATTATTGATACGACAATAAGAAATGTACCTCCTCCCAAAATTTAAGATTGGTACACAAATACACCTATAATAGAAATAAAAGTAATAAATCCTGTACTTATTCAATAATAAAGCCGGTCAATAACATTTAAATTTTGAATATTTGGCCATAAGAGGAACACCAACATCTACAATGGGTCCTAGAAAACGTTTACCGAATTTTGTTATTTGATAATTCCCAAATTTAAAAGGGAACATAAACATATAAAGGTAATAAACCTCTGTACATATCCATATAACATGCTAAATAGGGGTCAATAACCTCCGAAATTCGATTTTTGGTAGTTCTTTACCTATGAAAAGGGAACGATGTGGACCATCCAAATTTATAGTGGTACATATTGGAGACCTGTACTATGATACCAAATGCTTATATTAAACAATTTCTAAAACCGAGTGGATGGGCCAAGATACCCCTCCCAAATTTTTAAAGCATGCATCAATGTACCCATATCTTATAATAGGAAATGAACCTATATACATGACCATATAACCATATAAGGTAATAAAACCTCATCAAAGGGGAGAAATTGGACCAAAAACCAAACACATGGTACAACATATTGCTTATGTTTATATTTTAGCAATTTTGTACCCCTAAAAGAGAACGATGTGGACCACCCAAATTTATCATGATACATGTTGAGTCATGTACTATGATACCGAATCCCCTCCCGGGGTGCATCAATGTACCTATGTCTTATGATAGGGAATGAACACCTATACATTACCATATAAGGTAATAGGACCTCATCCAAAGGAATAAATTAGGTCAAAAACCAAACACGTGGTACAACGTATTGCTTACGTTTATATTTTGTCAATTTTGTACCCCTAAAAGGGAACGAGGTGGACCACCCAAATTTATCATAATACATGTTAGGATCTTGTACTATAATACCAAATGTTTAAATTGGGCAATTTCCAAAATTTAAGGGGTGGGCCAAAGTACCCCTCCCAAATTTTTAAAGGAGTGCACAAATGTACCTATGTCTTATGATAGGTAATGGACCCCTATACATAACCATATAACCATATAAGGTAATAGAACCTCATCCAAGAGGATAAATTGGGCCAAAAGACCAAACACGTGGTATAACGTATTGCTTACGTTTATATTTTGGCAATTTTGTGCCCCTGGAAGGAAACGAGGTGGACCGCCCAAATTTATCATGATACATATTAGGGTCCTGTACTATAATACCAAATGTTTAAATTGGTCAATTTCCAAAATTTAAGGGGTGGGCCAAGGTACCCCTCCCAAATTTTTCAAGGGGTGCATTAATATACCCATATGTTATGAAAAGTAATGGACCCCTGTATACGCCCATATAACTATATAGGGTAATAATACCTCATCAACGGGGATAAATTAGGTCAAAAAACCCCGAAATTTAAATTTTTGGCAATTTTGTACCCCTAGAAGGGAATGAGGTGGACCACCCAAATTTATCACGATACATATTAGGGTCCTGTACTATAATACCCAATGTTTAAATTGGGCAATTTCCAAAATTTAAGGGGTGGGCCAAGGTACCCCTCCCAAATTTTTCAAGGGGTGCATTAATATACCTATGTCTTATGATAGGTAATGGACCCCTGTATACGCCCATATAACTATATAAGGTAATAACACCTCATCCAAGGAGATAAATTAGGTCGAAAACCAAACACGTGGTATAACGTATTGCTTACGTTTATATTTTGGCAATTTTGTACCCCTAAAAGGAAACGAGGTGGACCATCCAAATTTATCATGATACATATTAGGGTCCGGTACTATAATACCCAATGTTGAAATTGGGCAATTTCCAAAATTGAAGGGGTGGGCCAAGGTACCCCTCCCAAAATTTTAAAGGGGTGCACAAATGTACCTATGTCTTATGATAGGTAATGGACCCCTATACATGACCATATAATCATATAAGGTAATAGGACCTCATCCAAGGAGATAAATTAGGTCGAAAACCAAACACGTGGTACTACGTATTGCTTACGTTTATATTTTGGCAATTTGGTACCCCTAAAAGGGAACGAGGTGGACCATCCAAATTTATCATAATACATATTAGGGTCCTATACTATAATACCAAATGTTTAAATTGGACAATTTCCAAAATTTAAGGGGTGGGCCAAGGTACCCCTCCCAAATTTTTCAAGGGGTGCATTAATATACCCATGTCTTATGAAAGGGAATGGACCCCTGTATACACCCATATAGCCATATAGGGTAATAACACCTCATCCAAGAGGATAAATTAGGTCAAAAACCCCCGAAATTTAAATTTTTGGCAATTTTTTACCCATAAAAGGGAACGACATAGACACCCAATACTGATAGAGGTACATACTATGGTCCTAGGCTACCATACCAAATTTTTAGATTTGGCAATTTCCAAAATTTAAGGGGGGTGGTCCTATGTACCCCTGCCAAAATTTAGGGGGTGGGCCAAGGTACCCCTGCCAAAATTTAGAGGGGGTGGTCCTAGGTACCCCTAGGTCATTGACCCCGGGCCAAGGTCATTGACCTTTGACCTATGACGTCACAAAAATTTTTGCTGACTCGGCTGGCCATACGTCGGGGACTACTACTTATAGCATGGGAAGAGTAGGGTTTATGGGAAATACATACTTTAAAAGATCTATTTGAAACCTCTTTACCCCTTTAGAATTCTTATTTCAGTCAAAATGAAATTATAAAAACACAGCTCGACTTGAGTGTGTTTACTGTGTTCAAAAATCCATTTCAAAAGGTTGTCTTTATTTATTTATTTATTTATTTATTTACAGTAAGAATTATATGAATACAAAATCAAAAATTAAAGTACCATAGAAATTATTCCCTTTCGAAGAGGGATTTTCGAAAACTTGGTGGGCGTATCAACTTATTTTAATGAGAAATATAGCTATCGAGTTTCTTCTCCCTAGGGTCTTGTGTCATACAATTTAAACTTTATTTGCTTCCCTCCCCCGTCAGGATACGCAATGTAATCAAAATGACATGATAAAACCCAGCTCGATCCAAGTGCTATGTTCAAAAATTTCCTTCGAATGGTTCATCCGTTTTTCCGTGGTGATGTAACAGACAATATCGATTTCATTTTTTGGATCAAAAAATCCAATAGGCCTATATTTCAATCAAAAATTTTCTTGTACGCCTTAGAATATATCTGGAGAATTACATATAATGCAGCCAAATCCAAACTATTACTCAACTCAGTATAATGTGCTTATTCCGTAGAAAATACAAGAACTTGATTATGAGACCGTTCAAAAATTTTGGTGATTCAAAAACTACTTATTGGCCAAGATCGCGATCTTTCGATGCACTTTTTTTTTTTTTTTTTATCATTCCTAAAATTCTTGTATTTATGTAGATTGAAGCCAGCCTAACAGTTAAGAAAATATATATATGTGAGTCTATCTGCATGTTCCGCAACAACTTCTGTGAAATTACCGTATTCCAATTTTAATTAAACTTTCCTTGGGTTTTCTTTAAGTGTCAGGAAGTAAGTTTATTGCTTGGGGTTAAAATCGGTCAACAAGAAAGAGATAAATTAAGTTTACAAATATAAATTCTGTTATGACGAAATAATTTTCCACAATAAATTATCGTAAAAATAGTCGATTGGTTGGTAGATTTGGACCTTAGTGTCCAGTTCAGCAGCGAGGTTAAATGAGACGTGGACCTATAGCTTAACGCGGATATGAACTACAGGATTTTCCAGCAGGAACTGAGTTCACGTCTCCCTTGTGCTAACTACATAGCCACGAGGGAGTAGACCTACGTAAAAATATTCGAATGTGATTAAATATGGAGCAACCACTGTATATTTTCCTCACTATTGCTTTTGGTTCAAAAAGTTCAAGAATAATGAATAGATTTAGTACATCTTTAAATAAATATATATTCCCCGATGACTTTCGTAAAATTTACCCGATTTTCATTTTTAAAAAAATGCCCGTGTTTTTTCGCCTAGGGTTCAAATTGGTCAAAGGCAATGATGACTTTAATCCAATGTTATCGTTACAAGTTACGGAAAGAAAAGTTACCTAATTCTTGTACTTATTATTTCTGAAGCTGTATGAAGCTTTCTTCCCTTTCTTCCCTTTCTAGCAGTAAATTCAATTTTCTAGCAGTAAATCCCTGAAGAACCGCCACTGGCTCAAAGTTAAAGGTAAATCTCTCCAAAAACTTTTTTTTTTTAATAGTCTCTATTATACCACTAAACAACGTGCAATTTAAGAACCCATTATATGACGAAAAAGTCTAATTCAGAAGTTTCATTTTATGTTACTACAGTAATAATGTGGTAAATGTCCCTCGTTCATAGTGCACCCATGGGGTGTCCACCTGGTTCGGACCTTCCTTGTTTAACAGGGAAGTGATTGATGCAGCATAAAAATTTGACCTTACAACTCATCTATACTCTTTCTCTTATAAAAACAATCAAGTATCTATCATTTTTTCTGAAAATATAGGTGGTTTTACAATTACTTATCGTCTTTTCGTGTGCAGAATGACACCCACTCAATACTACATTGACGTAGTGGCTTGTAGCCTTGAATCCCTCTCCCCGAAGCTTGGATGAATCTCGACAAAGATTCTTGAGTGCGCACCTACTCGGATTCACTGTCCCCCCCACACACACACACACACAAATACAATAATTTAAATAGGCCTATGACGTTCAATTTAGTTGAAAGCTTAAAATTTTCATGTTTGATTACTCGATCTAATCTATATCATTACTCATGAAACACTAAATTGTATGCCTTAAGAATAATACAACTTTGTCAGAATTTCGGAGTTAAATATACTGTAGCTTCGAATACACCTGAGGCCACTGATTTAACTTTAAAACCGGTCTTGTTTGTCGTAAAAGGAATTTCAGAAAGAGTAAAAAGAATACATAAAAAGAAGTAAGATAATAGGAAATATAAATTTTTCCTGTGTATTCCTGCTAACGTCTGATCCAGTGATGATTTCAGGGATGGTCCGGGAAGAAAGCCGCCCCTGGAGACAAAAAATTCTCTCCCGGAACATTTCTTCCAACACGGCCAACCTAGGTTACCAGTAATTTTGCAGTACTAATTTCACATTTACTCCCTGTTTATTTAAATTATTTGCAGGGAAAATGTTCTAAACTCATTACTGTGCTGATGGATTCGTCTGGCTGAATACATATGGTAGCAAATAGTATATTATTTGTACTGTCACAAAAAACTATACGTACCTAAAAAATGTAGCTTCATCTAATACTGTAGTCCTAAAAATTTTCAGAGGGTATACTCTATTTTGTGATCATCTACAATGATTGTCATAAAAGACATACAGGTAGAAGGCATTTTAATGAACAATTTCAAACGCATGTATTAATTCAATTGAAATATAATGGATGCTTTACTGTTTTATAGTCTAAAAGCAAGACTCGCACCAACCATTCACGGCATCCATTTCATCCATTCCCGCTGGGTATGCATGGACCCGCATGCCCTTCCCATACCCATTCACTTTCCACTGTAGCTTATAGTTTTTGGAATTTTATTCGCGATAGGCCACCAAACTCTGCACCCTCCCCCCCCCCAGCACTGCAAGCTCTGCGGGCTCCTCAGTTACGCCACTGGTTCCTGGTAGTTCGTTCGGTTCATTTTGAGCGATGTCTTTTACAGGGAATAATAATATTACATTAACATGACCATTCTTTTGCATAGGAAACATGACGAAAACTGATCATACTCGTATTTTCATGACAGTGAAATATAAAAAGGAATATAAACGAGTAAATTTAAAATTAATGTGAATATTGTTGATTAAACAGAATTCTACTGTTGCGTCGAAGCTAGTGTTAGCCAGATTTTGTAATTAGATGTTAATTCATTGGTATAGCAACACTGTTAGCATTGATTGAACAAACTTTTTATAATAGAAGTTTTTGCTTCATGTGCAAATTGTACATAAAGCATTTCTATTAATAAAGTAAGTTTTTAAATTCATGATGATATTTGTCTTTCTTATTATTTATTGTTTAATATTTATAACTTTGTGTTTCGTATTGCATCAGAAAATCTGTAATTTCTGTATCCACCGTTTGTGGGAGTGGCGGCAGCACTTGAGAATGACAGCAGCTTTGCCAACTTCATGAAGTAATGCTGCAACACTCAGTCACGCGAAAACGTTATTGTGTTCTTTCCCTTTCCCTTGAATTAATGAGTCGCACAAAATTAGAAATAAATTTCACATCCATGTGCAATTTTACGTTAAAGTAAATACCAACAACATCTGCTAAACACCAATTTTGTTGATACATAAATTTTAAAAAGTCTTTTAGCTTACAAAACATTGCCAACCAGAAAAAAAAAATATATATAACTTCTAGGTCATGTTTATCATAATTAAGCAGACACAATACCAAGTTCTCATACACTCTGGATTTTCCGTAATTGTCTCTGATGATAAGATATGCTTTTGTTAGAATTTTATCTTGTTGATAAAGAACATGCCTGTCTTTTTTTTTTTTTTTTTTTTTTTTTTTTAAGTTGGAATATTCTAAATATGTTAACCTGTACTTTTTCTAATACCTCAAAACATGTTGATTTTTCTTCTGAGCCATAGATAGGCCTAGTCTATAAATAAAGTAATGAAGTAACGAATAGTTTTCGTTCGGAGTTACGAGGCATCTAAAATCTTGTGAACAAACTTTTATGTAATTTGTAGTGATATTGCAATGCTATTGTTTGTAATTTCTTGTGCGGCTCTAATGCTGTAGAATTGAATAGTTGGAAGCTTACTTTTTTTGTCTTCGTGTTAGGAAAACATTTATTCAATACAACTATTCGATAAATATTTAAAACTTCTCAAACATGCGAGAAAGAAGAGCTAGCAGACTGACTTTTATTGATGATTTGGGCTAAAATATTTGGATACTAAATAAATAAGTAAATAAATAGAGGAAACAAGAATTGTTTGTAACTTTTTTTCTTTTCAATTCAAAAAGTTTTGATTATTTCCGAGGATCTGTGTCTTCGTTCTGAACCAAAACAAAACCTTTCGTCTTCACTTTGTCGATAAAGGCGCAATATGTTTTTTTTTTTTTTTTTTTTTTTTTTTTTTTGAAAAGTAATTTTGATTTATGACCTCTATCTAGCCTTATTTAACCTGTTCTATCAACGACAATGTTCATAACTAAAAATACCTTCAGAGGTGTGAAATTTTTGAAAATGAACGCACAGTACGTCGAAATGAAAGCACGGTACAATGCCGGATTTGGGCTGTATGTATTATATGGCCGCAGGTCCCTCTCAATATATATAATTTATTTATTTATTGCGAGGAACTTTCTACCATAAATTGCCTACATCGTTTTATCACCTGACTGACACTCACCCGTCAGCTGTAGTCGACGTTGGGTCAGCAGTTTAGTATATGACGTTACGCAATGCTTTTTGACGAATGTTGAGGGTGAACTATGAAGTCATTTTGGCAAAATTTAAGTTTGATATTTTAGGGTAATAATAAGATGTACTAAGCTAAATAAAACGTAAAACGTTACAATAATAGTTTAGAAACCCTCTGAGTTCTGCACCTCTAAGCAGTTTGGCTTGCTCGCCTAGCCGGAAATCCGATGTTGGCACGTTATAACCTTAAAGGAGACATTTTAACAGCTTTACTGTAAATTAAAAAAAAAAAAAAAAAAAAAAAAAAAAAAATCAGATATACCACTAGTCCTTTCACCGACAAGTTTTGAATAAGAAAGTATTAGAATATAAAGTACAATATATATAAAGTACATAATAACCATTAATGCAACTTTTAAACGTTGAGTGAAACCAAGGACACACGTAGAATTTCCCCACGTTGCGAAAAACTGACACATAAGCACAGACATGAATATATAAGCACCTTGATGCATCTTTTACATATTTCATGTAATATAGCAATTATTGACGCACATTACATAACTTTATTGACTACAGTAAATAGATTAGAGAAGGTGGTAATCAGGGGAATTTTTACACCCCCTCTGTGATAGGCGATATCCCCCTTAGCAAAACAGGTCGATACACCCCCAAAGGGGGGTGTACAATTTATTTGTTTTATTATCATCGATGCCATAAGTGAAAAATATATCCCAATAAATAATCTCTTGGTTATACTTTTCTGGTAGCTGGCACGAAGCTCAACAATCCAAATATTAGCTTCATTCTAAATTGAACATGTAAATATATAAATACTGTATCTGAATATGTAGGCCCTAAACAATTTGATGAAAATATGTACGGAAGGCTCCTACGGTCCTGATATTCGCTCCGGTTCTGAAGAAGAAGAAAAACAAAGGCTAAATGAACTGATAGATAAAGCTTGCAACATCTTGTTAAAGCAACCTCACAGTAATGTGTAGACAGTGGCATATTTAGGGAGTGGCTGTCGGGCTCAAGCACCATCGAAATTCCACGTACATCAATAATCCTTCCTACCATTTCTAAGGAAAAATATAAGTGCTTATTCACGTCCCCGAAACAAAATCGTAAATACGCCACTGTGTGTAGATAACTACTAGGCATAAATATACGTGGTGTACGTGGTGAATGAATGAATGAACGTGGTGTAAATTAGGTAAAACAGAAGATATGTATCAGGGCAAGTATATGACTGTGTGTGCGTGAGAGTGAGAGTAGCAAATTATGTTCATACAGGAGTAAAACTGCGGGGGAACCAGTGGCGGCTAATGTTAGTGTTGCAGCGTTGCGTAACGACCAAAGTATTTCAAGAAAAAAATATTATCAATAGTAGTAAAGAACAGAAAAAATACTTTTAATACTCGCATATATATATATATATATATATATATATATATATATATATATATATATATATATATATATATATATATATATATATATATATATATATATATATATACTTTAAATAACATATTTTTTTACTTCTGTAACTGTCCGTTCCGTAATCCGTTTTAAAAAGCGAAAAATAATCCATCCCAGAGTCTCTAATTTATATTGTGTTGCAGCGAGCATACAACGACCAGATTCCTTCAGCGCGGCAATTGGAGCAAATGTTAAGTCTCCTTTCCCCTATCTCAGAAGTTAAAGGGACTGGTCGTTGCAGTGCTTCTGCAACACAGCACGGTTTCCAGTGAACGAGAAGGTTTTCCGCGCTGAATAAGATTTCTGAATTTTCTTTCACTAGCAATTAACAAATGGAATTTGTTTTTATGCATTCATATTTTTAAATTACGGGACCATACTGAAGCAAATCAATATAATGACAATTAAAAAAAGTGATTGCAGAATTACAAAATAAGAAAGAAAATATCTAGTAGAGGAGAAAATAAATGAAAGTAGACCCGCATTTACAAGTTAATTCTTAGCTTATATTGATAATGAAGGCTTCTTCTACAGTAATTTGTGAATCAAATATTAATAAGTCAGTATGTAGAATCGCCCCCCCCCCCTCTGTGGATAGTATTTTAGTATATACATATTTCTTTTATAAAATAAGAATATTTTATACTCTTGATAATTTCCACATAAAACTGTATGATGGAGAACGCCACATTGAATTTGGGACTAGTTAGCAATGCTCAGGGGCGTAGCCACGAGGGGGGGCCACCGGGTCCGTACCTCCCAAAATTTTCGAAACTTGACTAACATTTGTAGACTTTCTTAACGAACTATACTTGTTTAACAGAGAAACGATTGATGTAAGCTAAATATTTTATTTTACGCCTCATCATGAACTCTTCTTTTCTTATAAAAATAATCGTTTTAACATTTTTTCTAAAATTATAGGGGACAGTAAGAATTACTTATCGTCTTTTCGGGTGCAATATAAGACAGATTCCGTATTATGGAGACGTATTGGACCTCCCTCAAATACTTTGGACCCTCCCAGTTAATATTTCTGGGTGTAGAACTGGCAGTACTGTTTGTTTTGATGTTCTTTTATGTTTGGCTTCTATTACATGCTGATTCTTCATCTAGCGGGTTTCGAGATTTCCTTTCCAGAACATACCACATTGATAAGCGTTGTTTCGCCTCATGTGGAAATATATTGTGTTCATCGTGCATTGCGTAACAATCAAGACGGATGATTTGGAATATAGTTTTTCTTATATGCACATGTGTGTGTGTGTTGATGTATGAATATGTGACATTCGGAATTCATATACCAGTACCTCTTTTGTATCAGCTGGTTTGGTTTTTAATTATTAGGTTTAATTTTATTGCGTGTGCTTTAATTCTGTAAATAACCTACAAATTCTGAATGAATTGTATACCATGACTTCTGTAAATAACTTACAAAAACATTGACCAGCTTTCAACTGAGGAAAAATTTGCAATTAAGGCTTAGACAAAACAAGCAAAGGGCAATTCAGGAGAGTGTTCGAAAGAAAAATCCAGTTTAAACTTACAGGATCTTATGGCAGTAGTGTTGTTTGCACCAGATACATTTCCTCAATTTACTTTAAATTTTCCTGGGTAAACTGTGAATAAAGTGTGTTCAATGTACATTTTTTTATAACTAATCTCTGCTACGAACTCTCTTCAGTCAACGCTGAAGAGGAATTCGGATCACTGTCAGGAACTGAGTTTGTAGAATGAATCGTTCGCAATAATCTAGAAAAAAATATTTAGTGATTCTGCAAAGCTTCTGAAATTAATATTAACTGTACCTATAGTGTCAGCAAAAGACGAAAAGTTTTTTTCCACATGAGAAATAATTGACACTTTCAAGGAACTGAATGTCCCAAGAAAGGTTATCACCATTGGTTATGCTTTCCATCGAAAAATACCTGACAATAAGAATACCAGAGTTCAACCAGCATGTATTAGACAGATTGCTCCAATCAAAGAGAGGAGAATGAACTTACTAATTAATTAAGGTGATTAATCGGTTAAAATGTTCTGCATTTTTTATTATTTAAAAACAGAATTTTATTTAATTTAACATGTCACAGAGCATTTGCATCTAAAGTTATGCTGATTAGTCAATGAGTCAACTTTATATCTTCTGTCTCTTATCGTTCGTACTGCAACACCCGAAACCACAATCCACAGGCCGCCACTGGGGGGAACGCGCGGGGACGCCGTCGTCCCACCTCCAAAATTATGTACGGTGTCCCCCCAGTTCCTAAATAATTACAATGGGCAAATATAGGCATGGGAACTGCGTGACGTCATGTCGCTACCTACTGTCCCCCTACCTTTTAAGACTCATTTTTACCCCTGCATACAATAGCAAAAACAAGTGAAAGGAAAGTATTTTTCTTTTCTCCTATTGATAACTAAAGCAAATAATGTAATCCTTCGTCGAGGTTATGCTAAATTTGTAATGTGTATGTACTATTAAGAAAGATAGCTTAAGAACTTCCTTTTTTTTTTTTTTTTTTTTTTACATAAAACATAATTACAATCTACATCCTCACCAATTCATTACACTCCCCTGCAGAGAATTTATGGCAAATACCTTGATGGAAATAAGGAAAGGTATATTTCTTTCAGCCACAAATCAAGCTCCACTGTAAATTAACGACTGAAATTAAAGTACAGGCTATTGGTTTTCTGTGACCGAAACATTTATTTAATAATCGTAATGAGCAAAGAGAAAATGTAAATAAATAAATAAATAAATAAATAAATAAATAAATGGAATGTTTCGAAATGGAGGCCTAAAAAGACGGGTGGTATTATGGAAAAAGGAAAAGTAAGTAGTTAAACATAATCAAATCATAAACACAACCGAGAAAGAAGGTAGAAATAACTTGTTTAAAATATAAACTGTGACTGTTTATTAGATACTATTTTTATTTAGCGTAAAAGAATAAGAAAGTTACAGGGAACAATTTTGTTAATACAAAATCATAAATAATTACGTTGCTTTTACCTTTAATTAAGTTTTATTTTGAACATTATTTACATAGGTTCATAATCACCGGCGTCTCTGACGGAGGGACGTGTCCTCCCCAATATTTTGAAGTACAAAATATTCCATCTAATTTAATTTATTTACTAACGACAGAATAACATATAAGTAATGATAATTATATTTATTTAAAATATAATATTCAGCGTGCGAAGCGATTATAACAGAGTTCTTGATATCTCAGGGGGTCCGTGAAGGTAAGCAGAAAGATAACAAATGGAATCGAAGATAATAAACAGGTGCGCTAGGTAATACCATTTAAATTAGTTTATTTGTTGCCCCCCCCCAAAAAAAAAATTTACATGCTAGAGACGCCAGTGTTCATAATTACCAAATCGAGTGATCAATCTAAGATAAAATCAATAGCTTCTATAAAATCATTCGAAATTAAATAAGTAACATGTAAATCTCATCGATATTGTTCATACTAAAATAATAATAATAATAATAATAATAATAATAATAATAATAATAATAATAATAATAATAATAATAATAATAATAATAATAATAATAATAAACTAGCTGAACCTGTACTATTTACACAGCACACAGTTCTAATATGAGCGTGAATCTTCTTCCCACTTCTCACTATATCTGTGCAAGTCCCTTTACGGACACAAGTAAAGGACAGGAAGACTCTCTGTAGTATTTTAATATATAGAATGTTGGAGGGAGTTTGTGGCAAACTTGGATAAGTAATAGATGATACCAAATGCAATTTTTTTCTTATAATTCCATATTCGACTACGCTTCATTTTGCTTCCACAAGTCTTCGATGTTGCCAGTTTGCAATAGGTTTTGTCATTCAGAATATAGCAAAGCGCCTGAAATGTCCACGAACCTGCTATACGTAGCTCCTCTACTGGTTGCCTTTGACAAGGGTATCAACCTAGTTGCAATATTGAACTACCGTAAAAGAGCCAAAACGACGCCTAAAATGTGGAATAGAAAAATAAAATCATATTTTAAAAAAATGAATGAGAACTTGCAAACCTACACGATATTTGGAATCGACCAGCGTTTCTAGCACTTGTGGTTTTTGAGATCTCATTGACGAAAGGATTGGCCACAAACATAAATTTTTCTTGCGTTTTAATATATAGATAATAAACAAGAATAAGACATTCAAATAGTTCTTGCTGCAACTCACGCGAAAAAAAAAAAAAATGAAAGCTTTCCCAATTTCATAGAAAGTATCTAATTAAATGTTTATTAACTTTAAATGCAACCGTAACGACAATTGATTTCGGCACTTTGTAATATTTTGATGCTTTCATTAATTTCCTTTCCTTCTTCCTAATCATAGTTACTGCCTGTTTCATATCATCTCCATTTCAAGATTTTCTTTTTCCCCGAGGAGTCGATCCTAGCTTCTTCCTATTCACGCTCGACATAACCTGAACCTACGACGAAAAAATGGTTATAATATGGGAATAAAAAATTTGCTAATTCCTATATTACCACCCGCATTTCGACCAACCTATCTAAATTGGGCCTCGAAATACTATTGCGTATTAAATTCAGCCATAATTTTCTACACCAGTCCGTGGAGTACTATGATCTATCTTTCGTGCTTCATAACATAAAGAAAAATGAACCAATGTCTTACCACGACCACATTTATAACAGACTGGAGCAGCAGCTCTAGGGTACGATACGGGGTTGCTTGGTATTGCCTTTTATAGCAGCAATGCTTCGCTTAGAGCTTCCTGATGGCAAGTTATAGTGATTCCTGTATTACTATATTTTCCTCTATAGTTTTATTATATATAGTAATTACACTCAGAGGCGTCATTTAGGGAGGGTAGGAGGGGCAATCCCCCCAGAGTTTGAGGAATAACGTACTTTGATAGATTGTCTACTAATATACTAGTACAAAACGTGGAACTCTTATGTCAGTAGTGCTCCCCCCCCCCAAGTGAAGTCTGAAATGACGCTCCTGATTACACTAAATATATTAATAGTGTACGAGTAAGCAAATCTGTTTTGACATGCATTCCGAAGAACTAAACCCCCCCTTTAAAAAGCCAGGGATGGGCCTGCCCCTTAACCTAGTCCACCCTGCAGGAGGCAATGATTGGTACTTTGTGGCTATTAGCTCGGTCTACGGAGAGCTAGAAAGAAAGGAATGTGTTAATTTAAACTACGATTTAAATGTAATAGGTTTACATGTGTCATGGAGGAAGAAGAATGAGTAGGAATTACTTTGATAATTGTCTGATACGGGGCGGGGGTCACAGTGGCTCAGTGGTAGAGCGCTTACCTCTGGTGCGTGGGGTCTCTGGTATCCCCGGCCAAGTAAGTTTGTGGTGGACAGCATCATGTCCGTGGGCTTTCTGGGGGGGTACTCCCGTTTCCTCCCACTTTCTCATTCCACCACTTTTATAATCATTCATTTGCTTTAATCATTGTCGCCCTTAGCCTAAAGAGGATAATTGTGGGACGTTAAACTGAAAGATTTCATTTAATTTTTGGAGGTGAACGTCTCCCTTCCTAGCACGAGCCTACATGAGACGAGAACCTACGGTATAACGTGGGATACGAACCACGAGAACTTCACTTAGATCGGATTTTCCGCGTCGAAGGAACTAAATACATAGACACGAGATAACTCTGATAAAGAATAAACCACATATCAAATCAATTTCAAGACTGTTTGTGTACAACATATTATTACACACATACAAGAGCTGTAGTTATTTTGAAATATTCTGCTTTAATCACGTGTGTCGTACACCATGTATTCATAGCATGATTATCTAATCCTGGTTCCCAGCTCACCTCCACTCTACTCCCATTGCCACGCCCATGCTTCGGACTTCCCTACTTGTTCTATCTGTAGGTAGGCACCTGAAGAAAGAAGAAAAAACCTATACTGAACCAGAAGATACGGTATTTTTTTATTTTCTAATGTTACCTTGGACGGATGTCTTCTATCACGTGGTAGAAGTCTGATCACGGCCTAGTAACCAATACAATGTGCACTGGGTATTGTTATAGTTTATCGATATGTCCTTCATGCAAGGTCTGTATCAGTAAGCGAACTGTTCAGTCATGCTTTTTTTATGGTGTGTTTATCAACTACGTTTTTTAAACACTTCATAAATTAATTATATTACACTATAGGTATTGATTGTGAAGTTAAACATTTTCTTCTTCACACAGAATGCAGTTTTTCAAAAGTGAAGATTTGCTTGATACTGTCTACTAACCATTTTAATCCGGGGTTAAAAGTGAGGGGGAACACGGGATGACGTCGTTCTCCTACTTCCCAAAAATCTATGGCGTCCCTCTACTTCCTAAAAACGGCACGGGGATGGCGTAACGGCTTTACTGGGTAGGCCAAGTAGGCACGGGCGTACCTAAAAATTTTGAAAAATATATAAACCCTAAAAGATATAATAAAGAGTAAATATATTTTCCACTATTTATATTAATGGTAGATAATTATTTAACAAGTAGCATCAAACACTGCTGTAAAAGTAATTTTCTACTGTCATTAATCAATCAAATGTGTATATGTACCTATAAGCGAGGGAGCGGGCCTACCCAAAATTAAAATTCTAAAGCCGCCCCTGTGTGACGTCATGCGTCCTCCTACCTTTTCAGATCCACTCTTATTCCTTATTTTTACTTATTTGTTAATTGAAAAATATCAAAATGTTAAACGTTTATGTACTTTAATCTTCCGGCAGGCGCGCCTTTTTGTATCACACGAGCGGACGCGCGCAACACTGAATGCGGCATGTAAAACAAACCATTTAAACCGCAAAATACTTGTTTCTTTGTATGTAAAAAGTGATTTTAAGAGAATAAATTAGGTTCTTTATTATAATTTCACATTTAATTTGCTTTTTCAACTATCAGAATGACATATACAATTGAATTTTGACAAAGAAAAGAAAGAATGCTTTGATTTCACATTAAATAAACGACAAGAGCTACGAACTTTAACAACAACAACAACAACAACAAAAAGAACCCACAGTTCTTCAGTATATCATTCATCATTACATATTATCAAACTATTACTTCGATTATTATATCACTTTTTACGTATATAAACGCAATCATTAGCTCGTCTTTCACCCAGGAGTGTAGCTAGGATTGGGTTTTGGGTGACGGAGAATCTGACAGTCATTTTGGTTACTTCTTTATTTGGTTACATGCTTTATCATATCTCTCCCGAGTAGGACTTTTCATTTCGAGAGGGATTCAAATCCCTGGGGTACCACTGTTTCCACTGTATGGACATATAGCCAGTTAAATATATCTCAGGTAGTGTAAATTCTGCATTAATTTATGTTTTACACAGTATATGCAAAAGCGCCAACACAATACTCCAGTGGCAGCAAACAGACATTATACTGATAAAGACACTAATTTCATGGTTCTATCTCAACTACACAAGTGACAACAATGTTGTCAATTCGGTTGAATAGAAACCGATCAACTTTCTGTATTATACTTCTTGTAAAGAAGTAATGTGCAATAAACTCTGGTGTACAGAAAGAGATTCATGTAGTAGATTTATTTTCGTCTGGTGGATATCAACCACTAGTGAATATTTGCTGTCATCTAACGGCAATATGAGGAACTTCTCCCATCTTTGTTTCAATGGTAGAATATGGGGTATGGATAACCACCGTTTAAGTCACCGTTACCTATGAAGTTGCTAACGGATTGACTCCAGTAACGAACTCGAGATAACGCAAGTCTGTTGCAAGAAGCATAATTCCAAAATTTGCTTCCGTTCAAGAGTTATCACGTGGAGTAACAGATGAGCAGACGCACTAACATTACAATATTATAAGTCCCACTTGCGTTGTCCTATGATAAAGGAAGTTTCATAAAGAACGCAACTTTCGAAACGTCCATCATTTCTGATCTAGTAAGTTGGCGGCATTGAACGTTACACGATTTTCATCTGTTGTCTTTGTGGTTAGTAGTTACGGAGCGAAGAATAACCCCATGATTGTCATCTGTTTTCTGTATGGGTAAGAATGGAGAGCTTCACGACGAAACATGTAATTATTCAGATTCACTATAACAACATATTCCTTCGTGAAGCGATCCGTTCCTACCCGTACAGAAAACAGGACCATCATGCGCTATTCGGCGTTCCGTGACTACTAACCACAAAGACAACAGATGAAAATCCTGTAACGTTCAGTGCTCATAGGCGTAAATTGCACTCCCGCGGCGCGGGGGGGGGGGAGACACGAGCTCTAGAGGCGTAATATATATATATATATATATATATATATATATATATATATATATATATATATAAAGTAGGGCGCAAAATATATAGGAAGTAGGAAAGTAGGAGCGCATAACTAAGGGTTGCGGGAAGACGCTGAAGCTTCAAGTTACGCCACTGTCAGTGCTACCAACTTACTAGAACAGAAATGAGAAACAAACTTACTCAGTCCAGTAAAGTTGTCTTTTTTACAGGGCCCCCTTTTTAAATTAAAGTCTTCAAAAGGATTCTGCTGCACTAACAATAAGATTGAGACATCTAAGACCAGTAGCTCATCATAATTTGATCATCTCTCCTCTTTCAAAGTCCTAGATTTCACTTGTGATTATATATTATCATCTGAGGTTCTGCGCGGGAAAGCCTGGAGCAATTCCCGGTGGAAGCTCGTGGTTCAAATTCCACGTTAAGCTCTCAGTCCACGTTTCATATAATCTCGGAGCTAAAAGAGACTTATACATTGCAAGTTAACCAACCAATCTTTCGAAAGCCGTGTTCTTTGAACAATAGGTAGAGACTTTCAATACTTTAGCCTGGCATAAGGACCTCAATTTAGTAACTTTTTTTTTTAATACTTTATAAGAGCTACTTACAGTGTCTGAATATGAATCTTTAAAAGCTCCAAATGGAGCTTTAGATATGTATCTTAAAATGAAATATAGTTAAGATAACCAAAAGCCAGCTTGATTCCCTTGTGCACCACTCCTATGCGATACTTGTAGTAAGTGATACCCAATTCACTTAAATTTTATTTTTGCTGTCTTTTTTTTGGAATAATATTCATTGTAAGAGAACTACAAGGACATATCTTAAAGGCTACGTGTGGTCTGTGAACCACAGTTCGAGGAACATTAATCTAAGCAATATTAATTTATTTCAATCATCATCCGAATATATAACAGATTTAAATATAAATCTTTTTAAAAATATAGTTATGTCCATATTATGTTACATAAAAATAGAGAATAAAAATAAACCATATTTTCATATAGGACATTATTGAAAAGTAGGTACTTCATAGTAGTTATCTTAGTTAGACGCAATAAAACACTTATGCGATAAAATAAAGTCCAATAGCTAAATACATTATATCAACGGTTACCTTGTACTTATAATAAGAACAGAGTTAATGATGGAGAATCAAAATAGCCCTGATGACATCCCCGGATCTTCAAGGATGCAACACGGGGCCAACGAAGGTAACCCACAGCAATCAGATCAAAGTTCTTTAAAGCTAATCGACCTAGATATCCATCAAGTACCCAGCGAGGAGGAAGTGTTGTCTGCATTCGACTATGAATTACTTTCGTCCCCAATCCTATGTTAAATGCAACATATTCCTCTTGCTACGCCTTCAGATGTTGTCAATGAGCTGGGCACAGTAGCTACTCTAATAGGAGCTGTTGCTGACATTCAGAATGGAGTAGCGGGTCCTTCAGCTGTTATGTTGACTGTTGGTATGCTTCTGTTGTCCAGTGTCATAAACTTAGTGGCAGCGGAGGAACGAACAAGTGATACGACTGATTACAGCGTCCCAATTTACGTCGGAATGGACATTGATCTGCGACATTCAGACCAGCTGGATGTAGGTTGGACAGTGATAAAGCACGAAGTTGAGCATGGGAGACGTGTCTTATACGTCAATCCTCCCGCTCCCAGAAACCTTATTTGTGACATTATATTTACAGGAGATAGATTCCATAGGACTTCCATAACGCTTGGTATCAGTTCTCTCCTGTCCTACGATTCTTCCAGTGGACGAAGTTAACTTTTCGGAGTGAGTAGTCTTGTAGCTTCTGTGGCATGCAACACTCACTTTAAAGACAATTGCGAAGCCCTTGAAGCTTATGCAGTGACTCACACTTCTATGGACAGAGAAATAGAAATTGATGGAGAATCAGTCGTCAGAAATTGTGCAATGGTGGAAAGAACCCAGAAGAAGAAGCCAAGGCTACTTATAGCAGTGAGTGCAGTGTTGTTAAGATCCTTCTATTTGGTAAAGAACGATGGATGAAATCAATTCCTAGTTAGAAAAGACTAACGCTTTGTGAAATGATCTATCTATTAAAATGCTAGAATAGCAATAAAAGCGCTTTCTTCTTTCTTTCTTTTTTTTTTTTAAGATAAATCTTTATTGCTTGGAGTGTTTTGCTCAATAAACACCGTGTATCAATGACGTTATAATTAATTGTTTGTGTAATGTATTTGCTTATTACATACTGCATGCCAGGGGCGGATCCAGGGGGGGCGATCGGGGCAATTGCCCTCCCCCAGAAGAGGAAACTTTCTTATTTTATATATATAAATAAAACCCATCCCAAAGTTTGAAGCCCTTAAAAGTAGCAATATGACAACCCCCTCCCCCCAGAAGTCGATCCTGGATCCGCTCCTGCTGCATGCAAGAAGAAAGTAAACACTGGTCGTACATGAATTAGAAACTCCAACCGGAAGTAGGCTCAAATATTGCAAACGGTGCAAAATATTTAAAAAATAATCGAAAAAGTCTCCCTTTTATGATACCCCTTGCCGATTTTTTAAAAATCAAGATGTCCTTCACTTGTGTCTGTCAAGGGATGTGTCTGTCCCGATGTTGTGAGGACTGACAAGGAGATTCATGCTCATATGTGAATGATGCGATGTGTAGAGAGCACAGGTTCAGCTAGTCTATCTATTAAAATGCAACAACACAAACAAAAACACTTTAATTTTTTAAAATTTTTTGTACAATGCTAGCATGCTGAAGGCATGCTAGCCCCTTACAAGGGTTATGCCCTTTTCTCGGGAAGAGAAGGAATAGTAATATGGAAAGAAGGCAGCAGGGATGGTCTAACTGTAAGTGATTTAATAATTTATATAAACTTTATTGATCATAAATTATATAGCATTGAAGTACCATAGCAGACATTATGGCCTTTAGCCATAATCCTTAGGATGGGTGATGAGATGGAGATGAGGGTGAGGTGCATTGAACGCCACAACTAGTGATGAGTGCAAGAGTCTTGGCCTTGCAGTTTTAGCAAGAGTCTTGCATGCAAGACCAAGACCAAGACCAAGGGGTGCAAAACCAAGACCAAGACCAAGACCATACCTGCAAGACCAAGACCAAGACTCATGCGCAAGAGTCTTGTACAACTACCGGCTTCACCTTTGGTGCTGGGGTCCGTGGTTCGATCCCAGCTTGCACTATGTGAGCTTTTTTGGTGAACAGAGACAGTGTGTGTAGGTTTTCTCGGTGGTTTTCCGTTTCTTCCTACTTTCTTCACTCCACCATTTCATTCATTTCTAATCATCACCATCTCTCTTAGCCTCGGTGTATAATCGTGGAACGTAAAACTATATATTACATCATTTCAAAACGTATTAGTGGTGTTCTAAAACTAAAGAGAAATGTAGTATTGAACATCCGACACCATAATTCCGTACACCATAGGTGTTGACTATAGGGGTATGGCCTTGGCTCCAAGGATTAAGCATCCGTTAAAAATTTTTAATGTGTGCTCAAAAAAAAATTAATATCGAAATAACATTTTCATGACACTGACAAAAACTTGTGTATGTGACCGCAAGTTTGATTTCATAGGCGGGTGCTTATATGTTGAATAAGTGTTTATCAATATAACTTTTAGCCTCCTCAATTATATGGCACACGAGGATTGATCAATATAACATTATACAACAATAAATAATCCATATTGTAAGGATACCCCCATCACGACAAAAGCACATGCCAACACAACACGTGCTATTGATTGTAAACAGCGTAGCAGAAGAGAAGCCGACACGAGAGACACCGAGGAACGCCGAAAGAAGACGGACCTCACGGAAGGAACCGAAGAGGACAAATAAAAGCCCGACCACCGAGGCACCCAGCATCAGTCGACCAACTGATCGTAACCTATCCTAAACCCTGAAGGCTGCTATGAAGCTAAGGGGTCATCCTAACCACAACTAATCCCTGGAGGCTGCTATGAAGCTAAGGGGATCATCTTAAATACCATACCTCGTGAGGGCTGCTATGAGCGGAGGTTACCTAGAACTAAATCCTTTAAAATCCCGGAGGCTGCTATGAAGCTAAGGGGTTACCCTACAGAATGCTATAACCTGTATACCTAAGTCATTAAAGAGACACTTTATTGTTAGAACTTTTTGTAAACACAAAATACTCAATTTTATAATAAAATTGGTGAAGGGAAAAATCTCGGTCCATTATTGACTCTACCAAAGTCATCACATGGTGGTAGAACCCGGAGTTTTGTACGGGACGCTCTTTTTATTTATTTTTTTAGCAGGCACTGATAAGGTCAGTATCAAAATCCTTCTAAATCTTGCTATCAAAATTCAATTAAATTTCATATAATCCCCTCCCTCCCTTTCTCCTTACCTTCCATAAGTGCGATTAATGCCGGAAACTAGATCCGGTAAACGAACATACACATCAGGAGAGAATAATACAAATATGACGCAAAAATATATAATTAATAGCTTAAATTATTTGTCACTGAAAAAACTTGGGAGGCTTAGCCCCACGGCCCTGGCCTAGGTCTGCCACTGTTTCTAGTCGAAGAAAAGGGTAATTTCAGGTAGTTTTGGGGAAATTGAAAATGATTTACTCAATGCAGATATAAAAGGAAAGACTAGTCTTTGAAAAAATTGTGGAGAAAAGATTACAAACAAACAAAGAAGACTTAGTTGTTATTATCAAAAGTTAAAGTTAAAAACATTCGCCGAACTTATGAAAGTCAAGAAAGTAACTTCAAGTGAAAAGAAACTTGTAGAGTTATCAGCTCAAAGGAATGTATTTTGTCAAATCGTTCTGCTTTGTGAAAATATAAAGGTAACCATGAAAGTTCTGTCGCTTTTTCACCCACCACATTCGAACATCGATATGTCACCTCAGACGTACCTGGAAGATCAAAAATAGTCCCTAACAACATCGACGACCTTCTGCCAACGTTTAGAAAGGTTATGGATTCCATCGCGTTAGAAGTTGGTGGGCCTTGAATCGAAGAAGGTATCAAGTGCATTTTGCACCTCAACGAGTGATTTGAACTGGCGTCCTCTAAGGTAATTGTCCAAGGAATAGAAAAGATGATAATCGAACGATGAGATGTTCGGGGAGTATGGCGGATGCAATAGTGTTTCCCATCTAAGGCGTAGAATGGTGTCCCGGGTCATCCTAGCCATGTGGGGCTTAGCGTTGTCCTATAACAGGAGGATCACTTTGCGATTCAGAAGTGCTGGCTCCAGATTTTTGAGATCTTCTTGAACACGGCTCAACTACTAATATTACACAGTTGTGTTGATGCTCTGACCAGCTGGTAGCAGTTCCCGATGCACAAAACCGCGAGCAGTCCACCAAACACACAGGAGGATCTTCTGGCTCAATGCTGGTTTCGGCTCTTTTGGAACCAGTTCATGGAATGCTAACCAATAATAACGGCGCCGTGAAGCTTCGTACAGGATCCACTTCTCATCACATGTCCAGAAATGTCTTCTTACTCAGACGAGACAGCAAAGAAACACAAGTGTCTGCTCGCGTTGTCTTCTGGCCAGGAGTCAAATTATGTGGAACCCATCGATCCAACTAAGTAGTGCTTCCCAAGTTGATGGAGGTGATGCCGAATACACTCACACTGAATTGTAGTCCCAGTTCCTCACATGTCTGGCCACTATTCGCCTCAATTGCTACCTGGAGATCTTCATTTTGTTCATGTGTTGGTCTTCCGACACTTGGTGCATCTTCGAGTTTTTCGTCACCATCCTTAAACTTGTTAAACCATCGCTGCACTGTCCGAGTAGTCACGACACGCTCAACAAAGATCTGGCATATCTTCCTGCCCGCTGCAGCGGCGTTTGACCCCAGTTTGAACTCGTACAGCATACACACCCTTATGACAATCTGTGGAGATCCCATGTTCGCTCTGTCCTGACGCAAGTTTGCATTGTAACTGAAGTTCCAGAACCAGGTAGTATGTTGGATATACCCACACCAACAACTGACATTCACCTTATCTCCATTCGCATTCAACTCACGGTGTAAGAGCCAATTGAACACAGACCTCTACAAAAAGCGACAAAATATTCTTGGTTACTTTTATAATAATGTAAATTTGCAGAAAGCACTATCTTATCCATTAAGCTCTGTGCCATTTAATTTGGGAACCCCAGATGGCTTTCCAGTCAAAACTGATAAATCAAAACTTCATCAACTAGAAAATGGAGCAGTTTGCACGGAAATTGAGTCAGTGTCAGATTCAGTTCATATAATTGATGGGAATTCTGTAATAAATTCTTTGACACAGCTACCAAATACATTTGGAGAAGTAGCTCAAACGATATTCAGTCTTCTTCTCAAAGCAAGAAGAGTAGACTTTGTTACTGATAACTACTTGAAACTGTCTATAAAGTCATATGAACGAGCAAGAAGAGGAAAAAAGTGTTCCATACATTGTGAAAGGATCTGCCACGAAAGTTCCTAAGATTTGGAAATCATTTCTTTGAAACGATGACAATAAGTTGCATTTTCTGAAGTTGTTATTTTCTGAGTAGAAACAGGATAAGTACGTTCCACAGTTGAAATGTTATAAATTACTTTTTGTTCTTGAGGAATCGTGCATGAGCTTAACCTGTTTAGATTGAGTGAGAATATCTGTTACTTCTTTGAAGAACTATCTTCTACTCAAGAAGAAGCTGATTGAAGTTTGATTCTTCATTGTTATCATTCGTTAAGAGAATCAGAATCTAATATTGTTGTAAGATCTCCCGACACTGTAAGATCTTTCTCTTGTTGCTTTATCATGGTTTTAACTTACTGGAAAAGAGAATTTATTTTGTCACAAGCTCTGGAAACAAACGTCGGTTGATAAATATAAACACTGTGATGGAAAAGAATGGAGAAGATAACTGTAATGCTCTTTTGGAATTCCATGTTTTCACAGGAAGTGATAGTAGAAGTGCGTTTGTTAGAAAGGAAGTAGTCAAACCTAAAGATATTATGGAGAAGAAATTAGAATTCGTAAAGTTACTGTATTTCAAGAACTGGAAAATAAAGAAAATTTATCGGAAGAGCAATATGATTTGGGCGAAGAATTTACTTGTGCTTTGTTTGGAAAAAAGTTTTTGTAATGGTATCAACAAATTGAGTTAAAATATTTTCATGGAAAGATATAGCTCTCGAGAAGATTGACTCTTAATTCCAACAGATTCTTCCTTGGAAGCCAACTCTTGATTTGCCTGTTCTTCTTGCCAACTATCAATCATTAATTTGGAAGAAGGCTAATATTGGAAATCCCGATATACTGAGCCCTATTGAACATGGCTGGAAGGGGGATAATTAGCTAGAAATAATGTGGACAAATAATGATCTTGTGTCCAGGGAAGTTTTGTTATTCTTCCTGAAAATTTTGAGGAAAATTCTGACGATTCTGACAGTGATACTTATAATGGTGATAGTGTTTTGCCGCAGAGCATGACAGATATCATATTGGACACGGATTTCGACTGAAACATTTTATTTTAAAGTTGAATTCAGATTATGTGCTCTATATTCATGTGCCTATTAATACATACAGTGTGCAAACCAACATTGTAAAGTTTATTTTTGGCTATAAGAATTTTAGATCCCAAAGGAGCCTTTCATATGGATAAGGACTTTATATATCAGTATGAACGCAGAAAATGTCAGTTAATTGGCTACAAATGTATATTAATTTGCATTCATATGAGTACGAAAATAAAACACATTGATGGCAGATTTAATCCATTGCTAAAAGGTTTCTTAAACCAATAATTCGTGTGTATTGCGTTATTTTAATCTTACTATGTGATTTGTAACATGTTGAAATTTTTTACATTACTATTACTCACTGTGGGGAAACATATTTTAAAATAAAACTTACATTGATAGCATATATAAGCTGTTGCTAAGAGGATTCATAAACTAAGGTTTCATGTGTATTACGCCATTTTAATTGTAATGTGTAAATTTTAATGTATTGAAAATATTACATTTGTATTACTCAGTGTGGAAAATATATTTTAGAATGTCTGGTTTTTTTTTTTTTTTTTTTTTTTTTTTGCAGATAGTGTATATATGGGCATATGATGTTCTTTTATGCCTCATGAAACCTGTTTTAAGTATTTTATTGAACTTTCATTGTAAAGAAGAGAAAATATAAAATATACCCTCTACTCATGTTCAAGAACTTTGTATGTAATACTTAATAATTCTATTCTCGAAAATATTTTTTTGTCGTCTACACGTTTAAAGGGTTGTGCCCTTTCTTTGGGGAAGTGTTTTATCATTATTTCAGATGCTATAAAATTGGTAGTTGGTCTAAGTGATTTTTCCTTTATTCATCATTTGAAAATAATTAACATATATACACAACAGGCATAAACTACAAGTGGTATACAAAATAATAATAACATAAAGACATTATGTGCTTGTGCAGTGCATAGAGGCAGTTAGAAATATGAAACGAGAAGAACAAAAGTGAATGTGCTAGTGCATGAAGGCTAAGCACTTGAGAATAACAATAAGAAACATTAACAGGAATAATAATTCAAAGCAAAAATTATTGAAATTATGAGGAAATGAAATGAGGATGAATTGTACTGGACGTCACAACACGAGGTTCTGTTAGTGGACAGATGCAGTTTTCTTCTGTTCCTGGGGCTATTCAGGAACTGATGTAGACAGGAGAAGCCCATGGTAGTGGGTAATTACTGTGCATATGATGGATATATGGAAGATGCTAGATGGCGTGGATGATATATGGCCAATACTTCTGGGTCGCGATTGGCAGGAACCATTTGCAAGTGGTACAGTGTGAGGTAGTGTTGAAGCGGAGTGTCAATGTATTGTGGCGGAGCATCATTGTCTCGGTCACAGCACAGTATAGCCTGAAGCATGGGGTTTCGTAAATCAAAACGTTTCGTAATGTAACGAATGCGAAGCTGTTCTAGGTGGGTGAACAATGGTCGAAAGTCGATGAGATCGTAGAGAAGTCTGGTTGGGCTTGGTAAGTGAATTCGATAGGCCAATCTAAAAGCATGCCGCTCCATTATAGACAATTGTTTATAAAATTTTTCGGGAGCTGCTGCCCAAGCTGTACGGCCATAGGTTAAAGTAGTCCTCATAAAAACTTTGTAGGTGTGAAGGACAGTAGGTGGTCGTAAACCCCAGCTGGTACCAACCAGAGTCATCATTTCAAACTGCACTTGAGGGGGGCAAAAGCACCACCAACATAAGATTTTCACGTTTTGTACTAGTATATTAGTAGACAATCGATTAAAGTATATGTATTCCTCAAAATCTTGGGGGGAACAATTGCCCCCTCCTGCCCCCCCTAAATAACGCCCCTGGTACCAACTAAACGTTTAAGTAAATTTAATCTGTTCTTAGCTTGAGTAACAATTTTCTTAAGATGCGGAATCCACGTAAGCTTTGTGTCAAATATCATCCCAAGGTAAGTAAGAGATGACGTAAGAGGAACTGACGTATTGTTCACATGAATATTTAATAAGTTCGGATTGCGAAACACTCTGGATCGTCTGTGTGATGGTAGAAAGTCGACAGATTGTGTTTTCGCTGAGTTAATACTGAGTCTCCAGACTTGACAGCAACGGACAAATGTATCGATAGCTGGCTGCATGATTCTATCAATACGCTGGATAGTGCGAGCTGTTGTGGGAAATGCTGTGTCATCAGCGAACTGGTAGACTTTGACGTGAGGAGTGAGCCTGAGATCAGCAACGTATAGTAAATATAACAAAGGAGACAGAGAACAACCTTGAGGTACGCCAGAATGTAAGAATATGTGGTGTGATAAAGCGTTGTTAATAGAAATATATGCAAGACGTGCTGTTAAGAAAGTATTGATTAATCGTATGTAAGATATGGGCAGCATATAGTTATGTAGTTTGTATATCAAACCAGGATGCGACACCTTCTTAAATGCATTTTCCAAATCAAACGTTACTAAACAAGAAGGAAATCCCGTGTTGTATTGGTTATAAATGGTAGGGGGGAGTCTTAAGAGTTGATCGAGTGTACTGAAGCGCGGTCGGAACCCAGCTTGATGGATCGGCAGAAGATTGTACACGAGGAGGTGGCGTGAAGCCGTCGAACGAGTATATGTTCTAACAATTAGCAGACACAACTTGTTAAATGGATCGGGCGATACGACTGTACGTCGGATGTTGGTTTCTTAGACTTAGGAAGTAAAAGAACTTTAGAATACTTCCAATCAAGCGGAAAGAAGACAATGCGCAGGATGAAAGTATAAATATGACTTAGAATAAGAATGAAAGAAGGAGGTGCCTTTTTGATGAAAGCATATGTGATGGAGTCGAATCCAGGTGCCATACTGCGTTTGGTTGCTAAAATAGCCCTAATCTCATCTGGGTCTATAGCCTGAGTAAGTGGATTATTAGGTTCCAGAATATGGTGGTCAGATGACTGTAGATGAGCGGTCGGATCGGCGTAACGGTTGATCGAAGATTGAAGGCGTTGCGGTGTGTGCCGTTCAGAGAGAGGAGTGAAGACTTCTTCGAAAAATGTAACAAAAAGATGCACCTTGTCGATGTCAGTATTAAGAGCTTGATGGTTGTGAATAAGAGGATAGGCGTACGAGACGTTTTGCTAGTAAGTTGGTTGAATTTACGCCAATATTTGCTGGGATGAGTTTCGGTAGTAAGAGTATTACACGTTAGAATCCACTGTCTTTTCTTGAATGCTACAATGTAGTTGTGTGTTATTCGGAGGTATTGGTGGTGTAAGCGTAGTGCTTTGTCGAAAATTTTTTTTAAAAAAGTATCTCTATTCAAGTTTGTCTCTTACATTAACGTGCAACTTATTTTTGGGCAAAAAACTAACAATGCATTTCTTAGACCATCCTGCATCAGGATACATAAGTGAAAAAAAAATCCCTAGGAGGGATGGGGGTCTCAAGCTGGCCCTCGGCTTATTTGTATTTAAATAAGCCTTCTCTAAAATCAATGCATATGAATTGTGCTACCATCTTTGGAGTTTTTTAAAACTATACGTTTGTGGACGTTTATATGTTCGTGGCCAGTTCTTTCGACAATGAGATCTCGGAAATTACAGGCTCTAGAAAGATGTTTTCTCTGATCGATTGCAAATTTTGCGTAGATTGTCCAGATCTAATTGAATATTAAAAAAAAAAAAAAAAAAAAAAAAAAAACATGGCCATCATTTCTTTATTACACTTACATGGGACGTGTTGAAATTAAATAAAAGAAACTAAAGCATAAAATCCTACGCATTATACATTCCAACACCACATAATTGTATATAGGGGTTGCAAATCTCTCAGGCGTTTATGACCAAATTTCAGTATTTACTGAAAAACGAAGGATAACCATTTCTCCAGTCTAAGTCGAATCTTTATTGTTTGGAGTGTTTTGCCCAATGAACGCCATATATCACTGACAATATAATTAATTGTGTGTGTAATGTATTTGCTTATTACATGCTGCATGCAAGAAGAAAGAAAACACTTGATCATACATGAATTAAAAACCTAACTGGAAGTAGGCTTAAATCTTACAAACGATGCGAGATATTGAAAAAATAGCCAAAAAGTCTCCCCTTTAGGATGTTTCTTGCCGATTTTTATCAAGATGTCTTTCACTTGTATCTGTAAAGGGACATGTACAGATGTGAGGAATAACAGGGAGATTCATGATCATATGTGAATAATGCGATGTGCAGAGAGCGCAGGTTCAGCTAGTCTGTATATTACAATGCAAGGTATGTTTGTCCCCAATCCTTTCGAAAATGAGATCTCGAAAACCACACGTGCTAGAAACTTGCCGTTTTCGCTAGTCGATTCCAAATTTTGTGTAGATTGTAAAGTTCTCATTCAAATTTTCAAAAACCGTGTCGTTATTGTTCTATTCAACATTTTAGGGGTTGTTTTGATCCCATAAGATTGACATTGTTGCAGGCCGAAACTACAGTGTTAATCAACCAGTAGAGAAGTTACATATAGCGGGTTGATAGATATTGCAGGCGTTTTGCTTAAAACTGAATGGCAAAACCTCTTGCATGATGTCAACTTCAAAGGCCTCAAGAGACGCAATGAGGCATACTCGGACGGATATGGATTTTTTAGAAGAAAAAAAACATTTCCACTTGATATCGTGTTACTTTTACATATTTGCTACAAACTTACTCCAACATCTATACATAGCAATAGGAGACATGCACAGTAGGAAGACGAATTCATGGTAATACTATGAGCTGAGCGCAGGTTCAGCTAGTTTTCTTTAAAAGACTTCTTTACAGTGAAGAATTTGATATAAAAAACAGAAGAAGAAAACTTCTTTGTATGAAACACTTCCGGTACAGAAACTTTAGTTTTCAGTTTTTCTTAGTTAATAGTGGGCCAATTTTCATACTCTTCTACGAAGCTACGATGCAGATGCAACACAAATTGTAATGTCATTCACATTTCTTTTATACTATGTATATATTTTTTAATATCCTTTTATTTGCTTATAGAAGAAACATCTTATAATTTACAATATTTTATCTCGTGCAGATAATGTTGAATATATGTAAAGCTCAAGAAGAAGTGTACAATTGCTAAACAATACATGTACACAGAGAAAAAATTAACAATGCTGTGATATTATTTATGATTCATCAATTAAAGTAGTGATCACCATTAATTGAAATTATATTTATTATGCCACCGTTCCTAAGTGGGTGAGTGAGTTACTAATGATCAGTCGGTTTCTTCAATCTGAATTACAATTTGTAAAAAAAAAACAACCTGAAAACCATAAATTTTGCTGTCAAATGGGGGCATACAATTACGTTATACTTAAAACTTCATCCAGTAAAGTGTTATATGGAACGTTCACAGTACGAAGGAATTAAGTCACATAACGAAGTTGTGAGAAAAACAGACAGTGGACTTCAGTCTTTTCTTTAGTCTTGTTAGTACAATTTCAGTGCTAAATTTGATTTTGTTATTTATTTACCGACGCTAGTTAATTAAGCCCACCATATATATATATATATATATATATATATATATATATATATATATATATATATATATATATATATATATATATATATATATATATATATATATATATATATATATATATATATATATATTCATAGAATACGGGATACCTTCGATCCGCTTCCCCCAAATTTTCCAATAAATTGTATATTTTGGAAACATTTTCACTGTATTATTTGAAATAGGTACAAAGAAGTAACGAAGAATCTGTAGAACAATATGTTCTCACGAAACTTTTATGCTTATGAAGAACTCCTATGAGTGTTTTGTATTTACATTAGATTTTTGGATCAAGCAAAAAAATTCTTGTATCTGGAGAACTACATATAGTGTAGGCAAACTCAAAAAGAAAAAGAAAAAAGAAAGAAAAGAAAAGAAGAAAGAAAAAGAAAACTCGATTAAAAGGCCGTTTAAATAGTTTTGGCACCTGATCTAAAAATGCATCAGAAGATCCAATATCTTTCAACCAAAATTTTCTTGTAAGCTTTATATGGAGAACTATATACAGTGTAGCCAAACCCAAACTACCACTTAACTCAGTATGATGTGTTATTCAGTAAAATATACGAAAATTTGATTTAGGGGCGGCACAAACATTTTTTGGCTCCTGATACAAAAACTAATTATTAACCAGGATTGCAATCTTTTGTTACATTTTCTTATCATTCCTAAAATTCTTGGTTATGATCGCAATCTTTTGATCCATTTTTGATCATTCCTAAAATTCTTTATTTTGAAATAACCAAAAAGGGGCATTTTGTCGTCATCTCTGAAGATTTATCTGTTTCGAACATCCAGTCTCGATTTTATCTATTGCGGATATAAAATTGTAATTCGAACAGATAGAATGAACACGCTAGAGCTGAAACGGGTAATCATATCAGTCGGGTGATGTGGATTAGCTTATGGACAACCACTGGGTCAAGGATTCGAACCTGTTATTTATTTGTTATTATTTTACCATCGGCGTTGAAAAATAAGTTTTCGGGCCTCATTCCGTGTCACTCTTCGCAAAATGAATATGATTGAACACAAGGCAAAATACGCGTTAAGGAATATCCGATGAGTCTGTGAAAAAATCCAGAGCTTTAGATCGCAAACCACGATTTGCGTATCAAATATCATAAGCAACATGATGGCAAGCTTCACAGTTATGTCAGATGCACTATATTGCAAAATCAATATTGATATCGAATACACAAATTAAAATGCAATGTTTCTGTTGTGTTGTCACAAACGAATATGGAATGAGACCTTGTACTAGGGATGGCCAAAAATTTTCGGATCCGGATATCCAGTGAGATCCGGATCCGGATCTTGCCGGATCCGGACCTAGATCCGGATCTCGGATCCGAAACTCAGATCCGGATCTCGGATCCGAAACTCAGATCCGGATCTCGGATCCGAATCTCAGATCCGGATCTCGGATCTGGGTCCGGATCTCGAATCTGGATCCGAAATTCGGATCTCGGATCTGGATCCGGAACTCGGATCTCGGATCTGGGTCCGGATCTCGGATCTGGATCCGAAACTCGGACCTCGGATCTGGATCCGAAATTCGGATCTCGGATCTGGATCCGAATCTCAGATATTGATTCGTATCCAAACCTACATCTGAAATTGTGATGATAAAATTGAATATCTAAAATTCGTCAAAACTTTTTTCGGATTCACTAATATAGTAGGATGCTGTGCTTTTAAATGTTTCCATAACAGTTTGTGCTACCTTTGTTCTTTATGTTATTTTAACCTTGCAATATTTACTTTCTTATATAAACTTTCTTATTTTCTCATATACAAATGAAATATCTTTTATATAAGACCCTTCTAATCGCAGGAATACTGGACAAAACAAACTCTTTATTAATAGTAGTTTCTGACTCACTGGAGTCCAACCATCAACAAATCTTTCACTTCGAAGGTACAACAAAAAAAATAAAGACTGGTTGGCGTGGAACAACAGTAGATCTTTAAACATACACACGAGAATTTCAGGAGAGCGATATGGTTGTGTAGTATTATTAGTATTAATAAAAGTGTTCGTTGTACGACTTTATTACCTAACTTATGGCTTGCCCTTCTGAGGTCAGGAGTTTGTTGAAGGAGTAAATATAAAAGAGATTTCTGTTATTTCTTCTTCACCCTCCAGGTTTCTTTAATCATACATTGCAGGACGTAACCAAAACATATCCATGTATCGTATCATTGAAGCGTTTTGTGTTTTGTATATTAGTGTTCAAAAATATTTAACATATTCGCATTTGTTCATGTGATCTCAGGTTCAATTCTCGGTGGAACATACATGAGATAATTGAAAGCTGAAACAATATGAAAATAGAATTAAAAATCAGGAAATTAATATTAAAACTTTAGCTATCTATTGGGACTGTAAGGCTATAGTTAAATTAACCCACACGTTTCGTGAAGATATATTAAGTCGTTATTGTTTATTTACTATAAGCTACCAGATACATCCTCAGAGGCCACTTTACACTGTAATAATCAACAGATGAAAACATTGGGAAAGGAATGGAAGGAAGGTCTCCAGAGCCTTAGATCAAGGTACTAACCTAGCATTTGCCCAGTATAACTGAGGAACAACCCTGGAAAATCCTCAGTCAGGATAGCTGGTCTCCGAATTCGAACTCGGTATAATCCAATTGCGAAGCAAGAATCCTAAGAAGTAGCCTGAGCTCACTCCGTATTATTATTATTTAATTAACGTAATGTTCTAAAATTAGTGCAAATTAAACCCTACTTTCTTTATTGCTGATGATATAGTTAATAAGCCTACATGAGACATCAGTCTCCCATTACATAGGCCTTGCTCAAGAAAGAATACCAGAACTGGAATTCAGGAAGCGGGGGTGAAGAGATTAATGAGGATGAGGAAACTATGTGCGATGCAAAAACTGAGAAATTATGACTTCATCACAGATTCACTTACATACGTCAATTAATATTTCTCTGATACAGGGCACTCTACTTTCTATAGTGGCAGGGAAATTGCCCGCTTTTGTAAACGAACACATTAAGCACGTGCATATAGGCACAATATCCGTGCAAAGAAACATAGGTAAAACTAGAAAAAAAAATAGGGAAAGCGAGGGGAAAGTGATAAAACGCCATTCAGCTTAAAAAAAAAAAAAAAAAAAGCTGAAAATAACTTACAGCTACGAAAGACGCGAGGCGAATTTTATTGAAATGATTGTTTTTCCTTAGTGATTAGCTGTGCTAACTATGAACATGAATTAAAAAGAAAACAAGTAGCTAGCTCTGAGTTTCGCAAACTGGTTGAAAAGAAAATATTGGATAAAATTTAATAATAAAGAAGGCATTTATGATAATTAAAACAAATTAAATTCTTGGCACGACAGTCCTTTGGTTCCTACCATCGGGCTTACGTTCATTTGAAGCGGGATTTGAACGCAAGACATTTACAGTAAAAGGATCCACAGCCTAATGCCGCAGACCACTCGACTATGGCTGTCGGGTTTTCTCGGCTAATCTGTAGCACATTTACAGTAACTGATTATTTTAAAAGTTGCTCCTAAATACTGACAATCTAAGTTTTATGTATCAAATATTTCCTGCGATAATACCATACAATCTCCGACTTCTATAGACGAAAAGCTATAGTTACCCACATTATCTAATACAGAAATAAGTTCTGATTCTCTAATAGCTGCTGATGGTGATAGTCAAGGTTCACCGAAGCATGATCCCAAACCTAAACTGAGATATTGATGTCACTGGAACGCCTGAAAAGTCATTGTGGGTAAGTGAATTGCCCACTTGTCAGGATGAAGGGCGATGGTGATGTGAAATGCAGGGCTGTCAGAGGTGCTACTTATAATAATTGGATTTGTAATATTCTATGTTGCCGTAAACCCTCTTCAAGAAGATAACTGTTAATTTTAGCTTTGAAAATGTTACATAAAGAGTTTTATTGCTATCATTAGGTTGCACATAAATCTCTTTATTCCGGAATTATCGGATTTATTTTACCGCTTAACTTTCACATCTCTTCTGATTTACGAATATTTAAATCACGATTATCCCCTTAAGGTCAATTAGTGATATTTTAACTTATTTCGAACCAACTATGTATATGGCTAGTCTTGTTATATGGGAATAATTGAGACTAGAAGCAGTCTACAGGCTACGTTCAAAAGAATCTTGTCCGACCTCCTGATAAACCACGTCTTTCAGCAAGGTGAATTGTGGCAATCCGATACTAACATGAGGAAATCTTCGGGTTCAAGTGAAAGCTTCCATAAGAATCAGCACCCTAATCAGTGGTATGTGCCTTGCTAATTTTTCTCCAATGTGAAAGTACCTAATTTTATTGTTAAAAATGAAAAGGTTTTTATTTCAAACAAGTTGTCATTACAGTTTTTATATTTGAACACAACACTCATGAAAAGTCATGTTAAAGCGCGGCTTACCCCTGAAAAAGAATATTTATCTGTTTTTAATTTCTCGTTTTCCTCAAACTACATGCGGAATTAGTGCAAGTGCCTTCCGCTCGCATTACCTAGGTACAAACGCAATGGCGTATTTAGGGGAGAGGCTTCCGGGCTTAAGCCCCTCCCCCCCGAAATCTTACTTACTATAGTAAACTATATGAAATATCTTGCAGAATTTTCACATTTTCAGGCAAAGCCTCCCCCCGAAACAAAATCGTAAATACGCCACTGTACAAACGGCTACGACCTTGGTACTAGCACATGTTTCGGTTTCCAGATCTCAAATATTTATATTTCAGCCTGATTCTATGTATGAATCCGAAATTTCAAATCTAGATAAGAGGCACCAAAATTCATAGTTTATTCTCGGTGCTCATATTGTTATTTACTAAATAATTATTAAATCTAATTGTAGGGTATACATTTGATATTTTGAGCAGACTGAGCAAGATAAATTTACGTAAAAAGTAGTCAATACTTGTCTTAACTGTTTATGTTCTCTTAACTGTCAATGAAATAGGTGCATTGAGGAATTTTAAATATTCATCTCGGTCCTGCAACCGAGTGGAACTAGATTCGACATTTGAACTCTCATCCGGATCATTTTTTTTTCTTAAGTAAGCCAAACATTTGATCTTTAGAGTAGAATGAAGGAAACAAATAGACTTGTCAATATTCGTCTTAATTTTCTGTTCTCTTCTTCACTGTCAGGACTTCGTGAAATTACTTTCGGCGGATTTTAGATATTCATGTTTATCATAATTTGGATGGGATGTGGGTTTGGATAAGAATCAAGATCCGAGATCCGGATTTCGAACCCAGATCCAAGATCCAGATCCGAGATTCGAGATCCGGATCCAGATCCGAAATCCGAGATCCGGATCCAGATCCGAAATCCGAGATCCGGATCCAGATCCGAGATCCGGACCCAGATCCGAGATCCGGATCCAGATCCGAAATCCGAGATCCGGATCCAGATCCGAAATCCGAGATCCGGATCCAGATCCGAAATCCGAGATCCGGATCCGAGATCCGGACCCAGATCCGAGATCCGGATCCAGATCCGAAATCCGAGATCCGGATCCAGATCCGGATCCAAAGGATCCGGACCCAACCTTGTACCCTATTTATAGAGCGTAATGTATGAATTCTTGAATTGTAATAATATTAAACAGTGTTTTTAGTAGTTTCTCATACTTGTTGCGGCAGATATTAGGTTATGGTAAAGATTCTAAAAAAAAAAAAAAAAAAATCTATTGACATAAATTTGTCCAGAGCGTTCTGGAACAACCTATTTACGTAAGTTGAGGACTGTCCGAGCTTGTGTCAGGTTTTAAACATAAAACCAGGGGTAAAAGCAGGTTTGTATCCAAGGGAGGTCTAGGAGGCCGGGTTCCTTTAAATTTTTACTGGTCCGCCTAAAATTTTCACGGTAGACTTGTAAATGAACTATACTATGGGGATGAATTGTAATATGGTTGGATCGCCCCCCCCCCACTTCTACCGGGCCCCTCCTACATTTTTGGGCTGGCTACCGGACTGGGTGAAACTGAGGGATAACGCAGTTACCCCACTTCCAAAAAATATTTATGACGTCTCTCTACTTCCTAACAAAACATAATGAGAAAGATAGGCACAGGGAATGGCATCACGACATTGGCCCCCTACCTTTTCAGATTCACTTATATCATTGCATAAAACTAATTGAGTTGCTAGAGTAATTATTCCAAGTTAATTTCTTTAGTTTATTCTCATCTGTATTTTTGGAAGCAAAAGTAACTTGGCTAGAAAGGGACTGCAAGTTTATTGCAAGTATAGCTCGTAATTACGCAATATTTCCTTCTTTGAGTTATATAAACAACGGCAAGATGGGAAAGGTACATTTAGTATACATTGCAGTCAAGGTTGTCATGAAGGTTAACTTTAGTTCTAATGAAAAGAACAAAGGGAAACGAGTTGAAAACGTTTACTTCTTGGGTTGAAGACAATGCAATCGTTTTATAACAGATTCATCATAGGTTATTAAACATAAAATTACAATTACAAAGTAGATAATGGTTATATCCTTTAAACATCTTACGATCTTGCAGTTTGATTTTTCCTCTAATGAGAGATTTAAATAGATCCTTCCATTTAATGACACTCGTAAAGTCATGTTGGCTGTGCTGAGGTCACTGTCTCCAAAACTAAAAAGAAAAATATACATAAAAATGTGGAAGGATTGGTTAACTTTTTTCAAAGTTTTATCAAATGTCAATGAATCATTATTGTTACCATTGTTGGCAGGTCATTTGATCCATATGGTCCACATGATCTCCACTACTTCATCTTCATGCAAGAATAGTATTGTATCACTGGTAAACCGTTTTGTCTTCCCTCTCTTCCTTTTCTTCCCACCATATCTTCGAACCTAATACGTCAGTCAGAATATATGTTTTTCTTTGGATAATTATTGTTCTCCTACTTTTTAATCACCTGTACCTCTAATATTGTTTCATTTGAAATAAATAAATAAATTCTATTTAATTCATTAGAAGTGACTGCCATTCCATTTGAATAAATTCTGACAAATTGTAAGAAATTATATTTCATTTCTCCAAATAATAGCAAGAACACAAGCTAGTCATTTGGTCAGGAATTATAATCTTATTACTACTACTACTACTACTACTACTACTACTACTACTACTACTACTACTACTACTACTACTACTACTACTACTACTACTACTAATAATAATAATAATAATAATAATAATAATAATAATAATAATAATAATAATAATAATAATTGTAATTGTTGTGATGTTAGAAAGAATTATCAGTCAAATACAGATCTAACTCTGACTATGCATCTAATTCAATGCGTACAAAAAAAAAAAAAAAAAAAAAAAAAAAAAACAGCTACTGACTTAAGAGAACTAAAGAAGAAAGAATAAGCAGGTCTATATTTTAATCTTTATCCAGTTACTATGAAGAAATCCAATAACCAAATATATCGTTTCAGCCTAGCAATTGGCTGACCTTCACCAACTCAGAAAGTTGTTGCTGACCTTCACAATTCAAACGTATGCAATCTGTATGTATCTACATACAATAAAACTGCTGGTGTTGGTCATGTATTCTATTCAGGGTAAGTGACATATTAGTAACTGTCATATCACGATACTGTACAAACTCACGTTCAAAAAATAGTAACAATTTGATGATTAAACACTCTTTTTAAGTGTATGTCGTACATGCTAGACTTTTGCGTCATATTTTCCTGGTAAATCCATAGAAATTCCCGTCTCCACCCAACACGTCATCGCTGTTCCAACGTTGCCAGCTTGTGATCACGTAGTAGACAGTAATTCTCTAATAATGTATTTTTAAAAAAAGCACGATCTCCTTATGGAAACAAGCAAATATACAGGGTGACCGCGTTACTATGTTACAAAATTTAAGGGATGATTCCTGACACGGAAACAAGAAAAAAAGTTCAAATAAACTTTTGTCCAACGTACATAATTTCGAAGCTACAAGGTGCCGAAAGCGTGGGAAAATGACATTCAAAGCTCTATAGCTCGACTATGGTGAATGATAGAGCTAATGCGGCATGGTCACGTCAAAGACACCGAAGCTGCTGTATTCAAAAATGCTTAGGTCGAGATCGTGCAATTCGTGCACAAGGGATTCCCCGAAGGAGCGTAGGGATTCGCGGATAATCTGTCAAGAAAGATGGGTCGAAAAGGATACGGATGAATAGCTGTCAAAACTGCTAGCAATAATGCGTCTGTACTAAGTCGATATCTCGCACAAACACAAAATGGTGAACAGTTTTATACGTGCCATGTGTGGTTGCATAACGCGCACTAAATAAGACATGAAAGGAAACATGGATGGAAAATGTGAATAATTTGGTACAAATGGTAAATACATGATAGTACACTGTCCTGTTCATTGTACTTATAGACGCGTTTAATAAAGGGAATAATCATGAAACGTACTAAAATGTTGTACAAACATCACACTAACAATGTTTTCTTACATGTAGTTTTGTCATTGAAAGCAAGTAAAACTAAGGGGAAAAACCGGGGGATATGGGTGCTTTCATCCAGGCAGAAATCTTATTTTATTTGATGATACGAGCCGAGGATTTACAAGAGGATTTTTCCGCCATCCCATGTTAATTTGACCACTGCCAGAGAACAACAGTAAAATATCCGTTTCTTATCATTAGCCGTAATGTGCGTTACCCGAACACTGAAAAAGAACAAGGAAAAACAATTTATCAGCACGTTTGTTTTAGACGCTGCTTCCGATCTTTTGCAGGACTGATTCCGAGATTTTGTCTAGAATGCTTATCATTTCGTCATATTGTTATCGTTTAGAACATATTTTGTTTTCACAGACGCTGTTATCACCCGAAGTACGCCACAGTTTGCAGGTTCGATCACAAGCATTTGTTCTTCCTTCTGTCGTAGAAAACAATCGAAGGTAAGGAAAGTACTGTATAAGACAACCCTACTAGAAGGCGTTGTGGAAGGTGGAAGGTCATTCTTCATGTGGTTTGTTCGTAGCGTACGAGTTCCTTAGTGCAGTTTGTGCTTTGCTTGTTCGAATGTGAGATCAAATGGAGTATTCGATAGCAGAACTTGCGGACATGATATTTGTATACGGTCAAGCAAATGGCAACAGTCGAGTAGCTGATAGGTTATATCGACTGAAGTATCCACAAAGAAGACGTCCAGCCCATACTATGTTTGCCAGACTTTTTCAACGCTTACGAGACACGGGGAATTTACAACCTCAATACTACGACCAAGGAAAACGAAGAACCACAAGGACTCCGGACTTTGAAGAACAAGTGCTTGATGGTTTGCCCAAGACCCAACAGTAAGTACCCGGAAAGTAGCACGTGAAAGGGGAGTAGCATAAGATACTGTTTCGAAAGTAGTACACGAGCAACAGTTACATCCCTATCACCCGCAGAGGGTTCAGGCCTTACGTCCAACTGACTTTCAACCTCGCGTTCGGTTTTGTGAGTGGTTTCTCCAACGCTCTGTAATTGATCCGCAGTTTGCTTCCTACTTGCTTTTCACCGACGAAGCTTGTTTTACGAAAGACGGGATATTTATTAGTCACAATAGTCATGTATGGGCAGACGAAAATCCTTATGCAATTGTGGAAAGGGGCCACCAAGACCGATTCGCCATAAATATGTGGGCGGGTATTATCAGTGATCATATAATAGGTCCATATTTACTACCACCACGATTAACTGCACCAGTGTATACGAGATTCCTGCGAGACATACTTCCAGAGTTATTAGAGGATGTCCCTCTCGGTGTTCGTCAACGGATGTGGTTTCAACATGATGGCGCCCCAGTTCACTTTTCAGCTAGTACGCGAGAGTATTTGAATCAAACGTTTCGTGACAGATGGATTGGAAGAGGCGGTCCTTGTAATTGGCCTGCACGTTCCCCAAATTAGCCTCCACTTGATTTTTTCTTGTGGGGTCATGTCAAAACACTTGTCTATGAAACGCCTATAAACAACGCAGAAGAACTATTAGCACGAATACTCGCTGCCTGTGATACTATAAGAACAGATCCTGGGTTGTTACAGCGGATGCGTCAGAACTTACTGCGACGCTGTAACGCCTGTGTTGAAGTAGAGGGACGCCATGTCCATCACCTATTGTAGGATAATTGGGAGATTTGTCTCGTTTACAGGTAATTGATGATGTTCTTGGCTGCATTCAATCCTGCTGAAAAATGTTGATTGAAGACATTATTCCCATTCTTGTGACTTTTTTTTTTTTTTTTTTTTTAGGAAACAACCTCTTTTGCATTATGGTTGTTTCGCTCAGTTTTGTTTATTTGTTTTCAATGACAACAATACATGGAAGAAAGACTTTAATAGTGTGATCCTTTTACAACATTTTAGTACGTTTCATGACTATTACCTTTTATTAAAAGCGATTGTTCAATGATAGGACAGCTTAATATCATGTATTTACCATTTGTACCAAATTATTCACATTTTCCATTCATGTTTCCTTTCATGTCTTATTTAGTGCGCGTTATGCAACCACACATGGCACGTATAAACCATTTTGTGTTTGTGCGAGATATCGACTTAGTACAAACGCATTATTGCTAGCAGTTTTGACAGCTATTCATCCGTATCCTTTTCGACCCATCTTTCTTGACAGATTATCCGGGAATCCCTACGCTCCTTTGGGGAATCCCTTGTGCACGAATTGCACGATCTCGACCTAAGCATTTTTGAATACAGCAGCTTCGGTGTCTTTGACGTGACCATGCCGCATTAGCTCTATCATTCACCATAGTCGAGTTATAGAGCTTTGAATGTCATTTTCCCACGCTTTCGGCACCTTGTAGCTTCGAAATTATGTACGTTGGACAAAAGTTTATTTGAACTTTTTTTCTTGTTTCCGTGTCAGGAATCATCCCTTAAATTTTGTAACATAGTAACGCGGTCACCCTGTATAATTCTAACCTTGCTTGACCTCGGTAGATAGAGAAGCTAGTGTAGTCATCTCCCTATGTCAATAGCATTTGATCCCTAAGGGTCCCCATGTGCATACTGAGCCTCGAACTGTATTTAAACGAGGGTGAAACGAGAGAGTAAATTCCGCCGTCACCAAGATCGAACCCGGTTCGTCCTGTTGTTAGGTAAAAACATTATCAACTACACCACCGCAACTCGATTTTTGATTTCAATTTAGCGTCGCTTCCAGCAATGAGGCTATATGAGACTTGGATCTACAGCGGCGAAACCAACCACACGAGCTTCCGCTGGAAATCGAACTCGGGTCTCCCACTCTAACCGCTTAGACACGACGGAGTTCCTACTCAACTCAAAAGTCCCGCACTACCATATCTTTTTACAATAAACAATTTTGTCATACAGGATTTTTTTCGCGTATTTGTGAACGGGAATTCAGATTAGCAACTACGAGGCATGGGTGCAATGTCCCTGTAGGTTTTTTTTTTATTATTATTATTTTCTCCCTCAAGCTATGCGAACACTTGTCCCAAATTCTTGTAATGCCTAATAAATTTATGGTGAAGATATCCCTCTAAGATGTCCCTCTGGAGTCCTTCATGCCCAGTGTTAAATTCAGACTTTTATACAAGGGGGGCAATGAAAATTTAAGAGAGGGCTCTGTTCTAAATTGCAATAGGGCAGCAGGAACCTGTCGCAACAAAACTCGCGACTTGTTATTGTCTGGTCGGTTGCAATAACCAGCTTATTGCGATTTTTCCTTATCTAACGTAAAGCGTTTGGGTACGTCTGTATCTAGTTTCCAAGTTTCGAGCTTTATACGAGAACCGGATTGTTAATTAGAACAATTAGGTTGGGCAAAAGAAGAAACTAATTTTCTTTTTAAAAATTCTTTGCTTTTAAGACTTTTATTTCCGAAAAAAATTAAACAGAAAAAAAGCAAATATTTCAATATATGTGTATAGATATTCTAGAGGGATGCATATAAATTCTAGGAGAAGGGGGGAGTTCAGACCCCTTTGAACATGCCTGAATTCAACACTCTTCATGCTATTCGTAGACAACTGGAGTGGGAAGAACACGATGAAGCCATCAGACGCAGCATTTACATTTAACGTACTGAGATATGGGTACGGTACATGTTTAGCTGTATGACAATTAGTAATAACATTTTAATGTACTAAAAAGATCTGTTTTAAAAAATAAACAGTTATTTATCAATGTGTAGTTGTTATGCCAATTATCAGTTTAGGCGTGACTATGGACAGACGCAGAAGTGCCCATTCCCCAAGTCCGTGGGCGCAATCTTCCAAAATAACCATTCTTTCCCTTTCCGAAGAAAAAGTAGTAGAAAAGACAAAACCAAGTTAACTTGCTTTAAACATTAAATTTTTTCGACTTTGGAACTTCTTTAAAAGTACTAATATAATTTTGTGTAATTAAAATTAGATTGTGCCATTTTCAATAGATATTGTCCCCCATCCAAGGAACTGATGAGCGCAATGGGCGCTCTAATAGAACGCCTGTAAGCATCCCTGCTGTAGGAGACATGTGCAACCGCCATTTTTCGCAACTGTCCTGGTTTCAACATCCAAGGAGAATGTGGGAAACACGTGTCTCGGATATACAGGATGAGCCAAGAACGTACCTACCAAGATTAATGTATTTTACAGGAAGAAAGAAGCATGGACTATTTGTAAAATGATTACAATACATTGAAATGAGAGATTCGATGCGTTTTCCATTCACTTTAATAATGCTATGCAATCATAATGCAAAAATTGAACACCACCTTTGTGAGAACTTCGGGGAAAATGACCAAAATTTCACTCTTGATACATGTTTGCAGCTCTTCCAAGATCTTAGAGCTCGTGTGGTAGATATGGTACTTCACATAATCCCACAAAAGAACTAATGGATTAGTCAGTTGAATGCAAAGGTCAGTCAATGCCTAGAGGTCAAAGTGATGTGAATAATTTAATGTGATGACATTCTGTTCAAAATATTCACCCAAAAGTTCGGAAATGACAACTGTGTTATAGTAATGTGCACCATCTTGCATGAACAGATGATTTATGATCATAGCCTCGCCAACTCTTAAATGACATGATTGAATCGTTCTCAAGCACCTGACTGTACCTCTGGGATGACATTTTACTCTAAACATATGTATTAGTGAGGCGGGTTAACTCAAATTATAGGAAGAATTGTGCACTTTATGACTAAAGTATGAAAATTTCAGAATATGATGTACATGTCACAAAGTTTATTTTAAGATGTGGAAACATTTTGTGCTTGAACTCTGTTGACCTTGAAAGGTCATTGACTTTGGCGCACTACGTAGTAGTCGAAAAAGTATTGAAACTTCCTAATAAATGCCAAATGCTGCATAATATAACTAAATAAGCAATGTATGTGGTTAATTGGGGTAGGGGAAAATTTTTGAGGATACATGAAAACGACCATCACTAAACACCCTGCACTACTTTCGGACGTGTTGAACGGACATACACCTGTCCCATACATCTCTGTCAACTGACGATCAGTGTTCGTAGGTTTCCTTAACAAAATTTCCCTCAACTGACCCAATATTTTCCCTTCTCTTATCAAATTTCCCCTAGTTTGTTGACTCCAGTTTCTATGACAGAAGTTGTGTGATAAAATTAATTTAGCTATATCAAAGGAAGTGCCAACCAAATTTGTGTTATTCACTTGCTTTTTGCTTCTTCTTCTTCTTCTTCTTCTTCTTCTTTTTTTTTTTTTTTTTTTTACTTTTCCTGCATTTTTACACACATAATACAGATAAATACACCCAGCCAACAATGAATAAAATGAAATCTTTGAGTTTTAAGGTGGATCACTATCCGGAAGCAAGTATAAGCATTAGTTCATTGCCTTAACCAACTCGTAAAGAAATGGCACATATTATTAATATTGCAGTATAAAATAGAGTTACGTGTCAGCTACAACATAAGATACTATTTCCTGTGATTATGTATGCTGTTATCTAAAAAAGTAACATATAAGAGGAAAACTTGATAAGTTTTAAGATGAGTACGCAAGATGGCGCTTGCTGTTAGATTTTGCTACTCCTGTGCTCAATTTTATGAAATTTATACTTACAAGCATAAATTATTTTATAAGTAGTTGTCTCATTACGGAATATGGATATTATATGGCTGTTTTTCGTGTTATGTTTTACATTTTATCCAAATGTAATTCTATGTTTACGGAAATAGTTTTAGCGGCTGAATCTCATGCTTGCGCAGGACGCCATAATGCTTCGTTGCCAAACTTGCATGTGTACTGTTGCAGCCACAGTAGTAGGGCAATTCCTTGTTAGCGTTTCAAGTCCAGAGGCGGAACCTGTGAATTCTGACAAAACTATTTTAAATAATAAAAGTGGAAAATGGGGAAACGGAAGGAATCATATACAAAAAAATAAGAATCCAACTCAAAGTAAAAGATCGAAGAGCCAAAGGAAACGAAAAGAAAGGGAGAATAATTTGAAGAAACAGCTAAGCGCTTTTCAATTTTTAACTCTTTGTTTCCGCGTAAATATTATGTACACGTGTAATACAAAGGTAGTTTATTTTGACGATCATTTTGAACGTTAAGTATGTAATGTGTTCTTTCTGTTTTCTTCTTTCCTTTTTTTTTTTTTTTTTTTTTTTTTTTTTTTTTTTTTTTTGAAACTCATTTTGCTTAGGTAAAATATTATACGAGTACATTCTTGAAAATAATTTATATATGTTTTTGAGCTTTCATATGTACACGAATAGTTGCCTGAACTCATTAGTCGGAAATACTAATTAATTTCATTTACTAGGGAAGATCGTGGGGTGTTACTCGGGCTTCATATTGATATTATGCTCAGTCGACTCCCTTTTACATATGAATATTAGGCAACCGGAGAAATCCTCGAGCGCAAGCTTGTTCGAATTATGAGTGTTGAAAGTTCAAAATTGAACAGATTTTGAGAAAGTGTTGGAGTAACCACGCTTTTTGATATACACGCTTCAGATTTGGTATTGGGGTGTTTTCTTGGGTGCTCGACAAAATGGTGAGGTGAAAACGTGCGTATTTTGCAAGATAAGGAAACTTATTGAGAAAAGGTTGAAGGGTAATGGCGTCTTACAACTTGCAAATTGCATCCTGTTTGGCACACCGGGTCAATAGGCTAATAAAATGTATTTTCCGCGAACTGTATTGTAATTCAAATGTCAGTTTTCTGTGTGGCCACCTAAACATTAAACAATGACATTTGTCTCCGAAACGCTTTGTCGCGAAATTAACTTTAACGGGACTCCCAACCCAGCCGGCCTCTGTGCATTGTGGAAAAAATGAAATGTTTCAGTTTAACATTCGATGATTATTCCCTTTAGGCTAAGAAAAACGATGATTAAGGCAAGAGAATGATGATGGAAGAATTGATGGAATGAGAAGAAGGGATGAAACAGGAGTACCCCGAGAAAACCCACGGACATGATGGTGTTCATTGTGGAAGACGGTGTTTCAATATCTCATCCCTAGCCATTTTTTGAAATTTTCAACGGATTTCAATGGCGATTGTTCGAAAATAGTGGCCAAACTTCAGACAATATTTTACGGTATTCTCCGAGAAATGTGACCAAAAAACAAACAATCCCACGTATATGCCAGTTAGGCTAAAGTAGACAGTGATGGTGAGGAATGAATGAAATGGTGGAATGAAGAAAATGGGAGGAAACGGGATAACCCCGAGGAAACCCACAGGACATGGTGTTTGTCCACCACAAATTTCACTTGGCGGGCTCAGGGTTTGAACCCAGGACCCCATACATGAGAGGTGAACGCTCTAAAATTGAGCCGCCGCTGCCCCACCCAACAATGGATGCAAATTATGCTAATTTTAACAGACATACAAACAGTTGCTATTGTATTGGTTTATTTCTGAAGAATAAAAAAAAATTTAAGCATTTATATTGGTTTAATCAGTCAGCGCGAGAATTTCCCTAGATTTCTCATATCTTATTGAAAAATTCCGTTTTTCATTTTTGCTACATTTATCTACGAAATTTCCCTAGATTTGGGAAATTTCGCTTAAACTACGAACACTGCTGACGATGAATATTTACAGGTGCAGTCCCTTTGGCGTGCAAAAAGCAAATTACGAAACGAATCTCGCACTTGGCGGGAGCAACTATGGGCCGGACCGGACGGCTGCTGAGCCAAGACCAGTGTTGCCACAGTCCTACCTCTGGAGTGGGCTGAAAAATAGTACCAAATTGAAACAAAAAGGACTGAATTCATTATTTTATACCAGTGTAATACATGGCTCTATAACACGAAACTAAAAGAGGTAAAGTTCTAGAAGACTTTTCCCCCCGCCAAAACGATATTATGGCCATTATGATATATATATATATATATATATATATATATATATATATATATAACGAGGAACAAAATCAATCATCTCCGAGTTCGTGTGTAAACGTTATAATAAAATATTAAAATATAAATCATTGTCCCTTATTCTCGCTTATTTCAAGACTGAAGGAGGATAATAGAATGTACTTTTTTTAAAAGTACAAAGTATGAGTAACTTGAGTTGAAAAAAAAAGTGTTACTGACACTTTTGAAAATGTGACAAGTATTTGTTAAATGGAGCTGAATTGGGTAGAAATGTACAAACTTCTTCACAAAAGGGGCTGAAAAAGCCAACGTGGTTCCAACGGGCCGATGAATGACAAAGAGGGCTGAATTTGGTACAATTGTACCAAGTGTGGCAACACTGAACGGCGCAGCGAAGCACGGCCGGGCGAAGTCGAGAGTGGGGGAACAGCCGCGCATAGTGATGTTGCCGGATTTCGCCTTGCACCTTCCCGTGCGGCTGGCGCTGGAGCTCTTTGGGAACCTTATTTCTGGATCAACCCTCGTAAATCAGGAACATGATTGCCTGTAAAATAGTCCCACGTAATGACATTATCTTAATGGTTTAGTTTAATTGAGTTTAACGCTCAACGGTTACGCCTGCTAGGCTAAAGGAGAAGTGGTTCTACTGATTATAATGGAATCCGAACCACTTTGATTATTCAACTGTATCCCCACCGGGAATCGAACCCGGGACCACCCGAACCGATAACATTAGCTTTTCGGTGTTTTACTGTAGGTATTACACAGTCGAGATGAAGGTGCTTTCCGGAAGGGTGACGTTGAGTACCGGAAAGGTTAAATTTAGATTCATCGGTGCAAAATACCTCCTTCCATTGTTCATCGGTCCAGTCTTTATGTTTTCCTGAAGAGTGCTTTTTTGTAATGTTTCCTGTTCGAAGGAATGATTTCGTTGTTGCAATCGAACCATCGTTCCATTTGATATTGATTGGGAACGGCTATTCCGTAGTTCTATTGCTACTTCCGAAACAGTTAAACGTCTTTTCCGTTTACTTATAGTTCTAATGAACTTGTCATTACAAGAAGTTATTTCTGGACGACCAGTTTTTTTCCGTGCAATATGTAGGCTACACCAGTTTCTGATTGTCTTGAAGAGTCAAACATCTTGCCCCGACTGATTCTACATTTATTGAGCGATTTTCCGCACAAAACACTTCTCTCAAAATAACCACTTGAGCACGTGATTCGGCACTTATTTGTTAGTTCACAGTTTTTCTTCCGCATTTTATAGAACTTTCATATTTATCACACTAATTTACTAATTCACGCGAATGAAAGCAGCAGGCATTCTCACCCAACTTTATCCATGCACGGCAAAGTTGAATAGCACATACGCAACTGTTCATAGGTTCATAGAAACCTCTAGTGCGTGGGGCCCCTGGTTCCATCCCCGACCAAGTAAGTTTGTGGTGGACAACATCGCATCCGTCGGTTTTCTCGGGGTACTCCCGTTTCCTCTCACTGTCTCATTCCACCAACTCTTCCATCATTGTTCACTTGCTTAAATCATCCGTCTTCCTTAGCCTAAGAGGCATAATAGGGGGTCGTTAAACTGAAAGATATCACTTTCTGAATAAATATGTGTCAATATAAATAGGATCATGCATTTACACACTCTTGCAAGAACAACGTTGTTTATTTTACAAAACAATACTAATAAAGATAATATTGTATAGATAAAATGTTCTTTAATTGGAAAACATTGAAAAAAAATCAGTAGTGTGCTCAGACTTTTGATAATGATTGTTATGCGTATATACTGTACTGGTATATACTATCCTTTGGTTGGCTAGGGACCTCGTCCCAGACTTTTGCACCTCATATTTCACCTTTCTTTCCGTTCTTGGCACGCCGTGGCATATGTTCACTTGTTTTGAATAAAGGTATACCAAGTTTCATATCTGTAGTATGTCTAATTTGAAGGTATTTCGAGATATGGCCACCTTATGCTAACAATTGCATCCTAGATCCTTTTTTCCTTCAGTTGTAAAGCAAACACCAAAAACCACTGGAGCACATCTGCAATTAACAGTTTTCCCAATCAGTCTGACATAAATGTTGGAAGTCTTGGAGGTCTTTGTTCGGTCGGCTGGCCGTCAGTCTGTTAACACATATCAGAGCAAAAACGGTAAGAAAAATTGAGTTTTGAGTTGTTGTTTTTTTTGTTTTAATCGATTCAGCGTTCCAAGAATATGTTTCATCTCTCCCGCTGTATTCAAATTTAAAGTGCTTCAAATTAATCATTTCTGATTTCAAAATTTATCGTCATAGAACATGAATGGTAATAGATAGCGACAAGCTATTTTATGCAATTAGGCCTACTGAGTTTCCTAGGAACGAAATTTTCCGAAAATATAATTTCGTTCGTGTTTCATAAATAAATATTTCAGTAATGACAGTAAATACAGCATGGCATGACTTCCTTTAAGAAATTAGAGCGAGAACGTTCAATGCGGTGGTTCGTACCTTTTATTTAGACACATAAAGGCGAAGTCAAACAAACGGATTCCGTAACAATTTTTCTTTTCCTATGAATAGTTTACTTTACAGCCTGTGATTCTGATTTTGCTGTGTTGGAACTCATGTTCCAACTGCAAATAATAATAATATATGTAATAAATATGTAATATATGCATGATGAGTTATTAATGCTTTTATATTTTGAAACAGGACTTTTGGTTTGCTTTCAATGTGTAAAAGTCTGACTTCTCTGAAAGTTTTGCCCAAAGCAAAACTTTCTGGGCACACCCCTGTATATATATATATATATATATATATATATATATATATATATATATATATATATGAACATTGTGATCGGAATCGAATTCTGAATAACTCTGTAAAGGGGATTTTATGAGATATGCGCTTGAAAGTTCAAGAGAATTGTGTGATAAGGAGAATGACGCAGATGGTGCAAGACTTCCTTCCTCGTGCTTGTAGGTTAATCCTATGATAAAAGTTTCGAAAGACAAAATAATATTCCGTGGTACTCCTATGCTTTCCATTTCACAAAATGCATTGGTATTTTAGTCAACGTTGTAGAACCTATAAAATCTAGTCATTAACATTCCACGTTCATCCCTTTAAGGCAGGGATTACTTATGAAAGAATTCGTGGAATGTAAATGTAGGAGGAAACGTAAGAACTCTGGGAAAACTAATGGAAATAACGTTGCTCACTATAAACTCGCATGGCTTGAGATTAAACCACAGCATTTCTCGCAGCAGAAGTCAGCGCAGTGGCGTAACAATGGCCCTTGGCGCCCTAGGCAAAATCCCTAGTGGCGCCCCGTCACCCATTGAATAGACCTCATACATGGCCATCTATAACTTATGCTTACGCGTAGAAATGGCCATAAACCGAAAATTGTCAGTGGAAGGGTATTGACCGTTTTTCTTTTTCTTTTTATGTCGTGTTTAAAAGTGAACTGGATAGAGTGCCTTGTTCATTAAAGATATACTCATGTAAAATTCGGACTTTCTTGTAGTGGTAGTGTAAATAAACAGTAATGTATCAACCAATATTATCTAAAGGATTTCAAATGAATATACATGGTGTTTCAAAACAACACCGACAATGTTTGGGAGATGATTCCTGATACCAAGATAAGACAAAAAGTATAGACCAACCTGGGTGCACAAATGCTTCCTTTCGGAGTTACAAGCTGCCGAAATCATGAAAAAATGAACCTTAAAGGTCCATAGCTACAAAACTATGGGACCTACCGTAATCGGGTCAAGACTTCACTTAGGAACTAATTTATGTGCCCTATCGAAAAATCCAAGTTTCAGAATCCTGCGGTACTTCTGCAACAATTTTTATAGAGGTAGTTGGTGAGTACTTCAGATTATATACCCGTACCCAAACCCCCTCTATAAAAATTGTTGCGTGAGTACCACAGGATCATGAAACATGGATTTTTGGATAGGGCAGATATTAGTTCCTAAGTAAAGTCTTGACTCGACTACAGTAGGTCCCATAGCTTTGGAGATATGGACCTCTAATTTTTTTTTTTTTTTTTTTTTTTCATGTTTACGGCAGCTTATAACTTCGAAAGGAAGCATTTGTGCACCCAGGTTGGTCTGTACTTTTTGTCTTATCTTGGTGTCAGGAATCACCTCCTAAACGTTGTCAAGTGTTGTTTTGAAACATCCTGTATACGGTATGTTACGATTTTACATAATTATAAAATAAATAATAAACCTTACGAAACTGCTTATAAGCATTTTTCTATTTCCAGTTTTTTTTTTTTTTTTTAATCGACAAATTGTGTACAAAAGAAGAGTTTCTTTCTCATTTTTGCTTCTGCAAATTCTTTTATCAAATCGGAGATGTCTAATTCATGAGCTCTTTTTCGCTCAATACTCAGCATGGCCACACCCCGAAGGTGTTCTTAGGTCATATTGTTTCTGAGATATGTCTTGATTAATTTTAACTTAGAGAATGACCGCTCAGCAGTTGCAACTGTAACAGAATGAGTTACATAAAAACAAAGCCCAGTCATCAGATTTTGGAAATGTTGAGCTTACAACAGCATAACTTGTTAGATATAAGTCCTCAATCATATTTTTATCTATATTATATCACTAAATTCACTCAAAAATAATTTATATTGTATTTATCTTTCCTTACTTTATGGTGGCAGACAATTATTGAAATAAAATACACTTCTATGATTGCGCATACATACTTTATATGGTGGTTCGTGAACTATTATATTGTTTATTTATAAAACGTTGTTATGACAACTCATCAAATTAACATATTAGAACCAATTTTGATTCTATTTCTTTTTTACGTATTTTTTTCTTCTTCTAACTAGTTAGTGCATAATTTAAAATCACACATTGCTCAGAAGTATAATAAAATATATTTAGAATTACGCTGAAAATACAAAGATATCATTACAAGCTGAGGTCAGATTCGGTAATAAAATGTAGGTTTTCTTCGTAGGATGAAAGATTTGAAAGTCTGTCTTGAAAAGTGTCTCTGAAAGTTAACACTTCCCGTGGAAAGTCACTGGATAAATCATCTGCAAACAGAAGTTCATAACACTGTTTGATGGCCTCTTCTTCAGGAGGGGTTCGTAACATTGACGGGCATAAAAACGAAAATCTTTCACTAAGTTCCCTCATTCTTCGGAGCGTACCCTTATGTTTACTATTACGGAGTTGAGGATAGGCAATAATAGCATTTTGATCTCAAATTCTTTGAGAGGGTCAGGGAATCGCGTATCTTGTGCCAATTCATGAAAGAATATTTTCCGCACTGGTTTTTTTCTTTCTTCTAACTTATCTGAAACACCAAATTTGCGCACACAAGCACTGGGTTCCTAGAATATTTGAGATCTTGCGTTCTGTCTAAGATCTTGCACAACTGTACAGCATTCTTTCAGTTTTCGTTGACATTCTGACAAGCACATACTAGGGCTTTGCATCTTCCTCTTTTCTTTTTCTTTTTCTTTCTTTTTTTTTCCCAGACAACCTTAATGCTTCTTGGAACGTTTTCCCACAACATAAGCACTACAACGAAATCGAACCTTTCCATTTTTCATGCATAACCGAGCTGCTTTTTTTTTTTTTTTTGGTTCTAGTAACTTAATGAGAGCATGGTACTATAACTTGAATCCCAGCATGTTTGAGTGAGTTTCTTCAGTGTCATTACATTTTCCGGAGATGTATCCTTGGGAATACAGTCTTGTAAAGCTTCCAGTGTTTTCCGGCTGCTACCAAATAAGTTTCATGTATCCTGTAAAATGGCAAACAAATTAACAGCTTCTGTGTTAACTTTTGCAGCATCCGATAACACGAGGTTCAGATCATATGCTGCGCAATGAACATATATGGCATTCTTGGCATGTTTCTGAATCTGCGTTTGCAAGCCAGAAATAAGACCTCTCATTACTGCTGCTCCATCGTAGCCTTGCCCTCTGCACTTCTTAATGTCAATCTCATTTTCTAATGGGACTTTAATTATTAAATCTTCATAATTTTTCTGTACAGTTCGTCAAAATTTTCTTCATATTTTTTTTTTCGTCCATATCATAAAATCCAAGGAAACTTTCTACAATTTTGAACTGTGGGAAATAAAGAAAAGGTGTCTTTTTGTTCTCCCCCCCCCCCCACACACACACCTAGTTCTGGCTTTTTTTTTACATTTTATTACAGTGATATTAGAAAATACGTTCGAAAATTTACTTTGGGGTGCTCGTTTTAGCGCCCCCTGAGGTTTGCCCGACACTTGAAGCACAGCAGCAGAAGCAGTTACCCGGTTTGCCCGACACTTGGTGCTTATGCTTGGTTCTGTGTAGCCGCGCTACATGAGAATTGTGCTGTGCTTCATAATCATGCAACATTTTTAACTCTTTATAATCTAGATCTTATGGGTCATAGAATTTGTCGTTATTATTGAAAGTCTGTTGCGGAGGGGAATTTTATTCAAAGTTAGTAAGCTCAGTACATGTAATATAGGACTTTTATATTAATACAGGAGAAGGATTAATTTCTTAATCATAGTGTGCTATAACCTCGACGAGTTTACAATAATGCAAATAATTTGATTCGCAAATGTAATAAACTGCGAACGAAGTGATCAGGGACTTTTATTCTTGCCATGTTCGGAAATGAAGACTGCAAAAACTTGGGGTCCATTTATATAATTTTCTTCTTTTTTATTAAAAACCTTGGGCGCCCCCCTAATATATCGAAATGCTCTGCGCCCGTAGGTAATACCTACCCTGCCTACCCTATTGCTACGCCACTGAGCCAGCGTTCTACACTTTTTTCCAGGGAATCGAAACTTGAACAGTTAGGTTAGAAGTCTAACGTTCTACATTTTTTTTTTGTTTTTCTTTTCTTTTTTTAAAAAAATATTTACAAATTTGTTTTTAGCCTAGAGACCTAAATGTCTAGTCGTTCTATGCAGTACACTCAACTTGTACACTATAGGAGTATACTTAGAATCAATTTAGAGGAATCATAAGAGAATCATGATATAAAATTCGTCAATGATTTTTTTTCTGGGAAGAGGGTTTTAAAAAAATAGCCGGAACTGAAATTTTATACGAAAAATGCTATTTTTGAACACAGCACCTTAGTGGAGTGCAATTTTTATAATAATTTCAATTCGATTTAAGTATGCACTGTAATGGGGAAAAGAGAGTTTAAATACACCTTTCAAATACTGTACATAAATCTACTCTTTCCATGCGATTAACGGACATTTATTTATTTATGAACGCAATTTATATATAAATTAACTGAAAGTCCCGTTCTTCAGGTTACCGAAAATCAGGTAAGTACAAATTTATAGAAAGTATTTGAACCCCTTCCTCTCTTAGAATACACACAGAGGATAATTTTGGACTGAAATGGCATTAGGACTGTCACTATTCATCTCAGCGATCCTAAAACCTAAAACTATGCATTGGACTAACATCGGAAGTGTTTTTTAAAAATTATTTTTACATAGGGGTCTATCAATTCCTTCTTACCTCAGCCCTTCAATCTCATACCGATAAGGGATAAATGTTTATTTAAAGAGCATTTGGATGTATCACTATTCATCTCAGCGACCCTGAAGTCTATGGGTTGCACACCCATATCGATCGTTTTCGATTTTTACCTATCAACCTCTTTCCACTCCACTCCTCATCTTCCATGTCGATGAGGGATGAATTTGGACTTAACGGGAGCGGAAGTGTCACTATTCCTCTCAGCGACACCGCGAAGAATGGATTGAATATTTGGTCGTTTTCGATTATTTTTACATGTCACTCTCCCTCATTACTTCTCCCTCCCTGGAGAAAACGTGCTAAATACTAAATGAGGGCAGAGTGCACATGTATACCAAAAAATATCAAAATTAGTGCATCGATCGAGGAGAAGTTAACAAACATAATAATATTCATTTTTATGAACGAATAAACTAGTTTATTATAAATGACGTAAAGACATTATTAGGTTATAATTTGATTTCTGAAGTGATAGTGGCAGTCTAATGAACGAAAGATCCATGACGAGCATTACATTCTCAGGTATATGACTCCTTAGTAATGGCAAATCATTGTCCTCCCCGTTTTGGCACCCATCGTCTGCCACTGCATTCATATCATTGAAGAAATTGAATGAACCGTCTACCGTGGCTTGCAGTCATTACTTGCAAAAGTGGGTCGATGTCATTACGTACTTGTACCAGAATGTACGAGACGCATTAGTCTCACGTTGTGTTGGACTATTGACCTGCAGGTGCAAACAAAGAAACTTGTTGTAGCAACGACTTCTTTGATCAGCTGACGAAATCGAAACTGATGTCATGAAATGCTCATTACTAATCCTCTTATTACCACATTAGTCTTGTGTTGTTAAGTCATCAAAATTATTCTGACGGTAACGCAATAATGCGAAATGAGTAAGTAAGATGTTGCTAGGTGTTACAGGCTCTCTATCAAGATTTTCAAAAAGAATTAGCGAAGGGTCAAGTGGGGTATTCGTACATTATAGGAAACGTGTAATCGTAGTCAGTGCTGTGTAACTTCATAAAGACAACCCTGGGCATGCGCCCTCTGTTTATATATCGTTTCCTTCAAAATTCATATTATATGTATCTTAATTTCGAAGCACATACTCGAGAATAAATCAAGATAGTGAATCCAAGCATGATATCCCTCAATAGGCTATATAGAAAATTCTTTTATATTTTTATATTCTTGCCATTTCATAATTTTTCAAATATCCAATATACTTTGTGATATAATGATTTAATTCTGATCCTTTACGATATCAGTTTTCGATATCTAAATTCAGATATTGCACGATCCTAGTTAGTAGCATGGGGTTGCCACATCTTACTTTTTCCAAGTAAGTTTTACATTTTTACTGGCACGTTTTACGTTGTACATTTTTCGTTTCCTCGTAAAACATTTTCTATTTTTCAAAACAAATCAAAGAAATAATAATCCTGAACTAAAGCAGAACTCAAGTGAGTGTAAATTTCGATATGTTCAGCAAGGACTTTTTTGATCAATAAAAAGGGATGTGGAATTGTTAAGACATGCAAAGTCTTCATTAAAATACGACTGAAAGGTAACTATATTGTGCAATATACTTCTTCTGGTCTATGTCTTTCATTTTTTTAAATGTCTGTTCTCAGAACAAATTATTCCAATTTACTGTATGAAACCATACATGTGTCTGTTATACGTAAATTTTGAATATCATATATCGCTAAAAATTTTCTTTTTGTCCCCTTCCCCCTCTCTCTGAAAAATCTTACACCCTTACCTAGCATTCGAAATACATAAAACGAAAGAGAAAATGCTATCATACTAGTTTCTTTTGCATGTGGGAGCATTATTCTGTTAATTGCTGGTCACTGGAATCGGTAAAACTCAGTACAACAAAGTTTGCCAGATTAGAAATGTTGAAATAATACACTGCTTACCGTTAAAAATTCAACATCAAGAGAGAGACAAAATAACAGCGCCAAGGTTGGCAGGCACAGACTTATGATGAAAGTAGCAAATGGGAGCTCCCTGTTGGCTAAGCGGTTAGCGTACGCGCCTTTAGTGTGGGAGACCCGGATTCGATTCGGGTTCCACGTTAATCAGTAGGTCCATGTCTCATATAACCTCTCTACTGAATGGGACGCTAAACTAAAAATCAAACCAAATCGAAAGTAGTAAATGATTAAACTTACCATTTTGCGCGATAATGTGGCGGCAGCGGAGTAGAACTAGTAAGCCTGTGAGTTCATCATGGTCGTTCAGAAAAGCTGCAACACTGAGAGACGTCGAGAAATTGGATGTCCTCCTGAGATGTGGTTATCCATAATCTTTGATAAGATGACACAATTCATCAATTGTGGCTGGCAGAGTTCGCATATGTGAGGGGCGTTGTGCAACTATCGAACAGATGTGTTCAATCTATGAGAGATGAGGGGAACAAGTCGGTAGAGGAAGGAGAGGAATATTTTGTCGAATCAGGAAGTGCAAGACAGTACAGCACGTTCAGTCTATATTGCTGGAATATAGTCCCTAGCAGGACCTATACTAATGGGACTACAGGTGGGTCCAACATCTTGTCAATGTACCGATGGCTTGTGAAATGTCCATTAATAAGTAGAAGGCATGAACGGGCACGGTATCCAGTGGCACCTTACATCATAACACCCGGTGCAGTACGGAATGGCGATGAAAAATGCAGATATCCACAGCTTAGTGCTACTGTAGCGTAAAATACGGATTCTGCAGACAGAAGCCGAATTCGTCTGAATAGAGGATTCCCGCCATTCACCTCTTGATGCATGATGAGCATAACATCATTGTACTCGTATTCAGATCTTGCCAGTAGTTACTGAGAAATAAAGAACCACATACTCGGCAAGGCAAGCCAAATACGCCTGTACTTGGCCAAGCCTGCCACCAAATATAACGATCTTCATTTCTTAGACGATGGGCTGTTTACTTACCGAACTTCGTTGAGACCTGGCTAGTAGTTACCGAAAAATAATGCCCCATATACATACACACACATATATTCTACAGTATATATCTGGAATGAAGCTATGACTTCCCGTATGCTTACGCCGGAAGCTAAAAAATTCTTAGAGGCAATCTAAACTTACATATTTATTCCCAGTTATTTTTTAAATAATATTATCTTGAACATTAGATATAATTTTGTTTCAGTGTATTACAGTAGAGCGTGAAAAATCTGGATTCATGGACCATGATGACCAGATTATCGGGCCAACAATTCGATGGTGGGCCAACTTGGTAGCTAAACCGGGTTGGCCAAAGTTTGCCAGTCCGCCCTTGTTCATACCAATACTGCAATTTTACCTTGAATTAATTGTAAAAACAGATAAAAAAAGTAAAAAAAAAAAAAAAAAAAAAAACAACGGAAAGCAATACGAAGGAAAACAGTTGACTTCCATATTGCGTAATTTTATTTCTTAACTGTGTTTACTGTTTGCAATTATGAACATGAAATGGAAACGATCTGTATTGTTTTGAACAAGGACAAATCATTTCCTGACGCAGTGGAGTGCATTCTACAAGAACGAGCCGTAACCATTCATTCGTTAGGATAGAACGGTTGAATGAAAGAGAAATTACATGTTAATTAGACATTATTCCATTTGCAAACACGTTTATAGTGATAAGAATTTGTTACAAATGCTTTTCAGAATATAGATAACAGAAAAGAGAAGTGATTGTAAAGAAATTATAATTTGATAGATTGGTAAAGCAAACATGCAGAGAATCTACTGGGAGCAGCTATACGCAAAAGTTGCTCTCTGTCTGATTCAGTGCTTGATTTGTGAAATATTATCCACAAGAGAGGTGAAAAAACATACCCAAATGTATTACTTCCAGCATACATACTGTATGTACACTCATGTCCAAAATTATTGTCGCAGGTCTATAAATATGTTTTTGTAGGAATATAATTTGATAATGAATTCGCCCGGCATTTCTTACAATGTTAGTATGTGTATAATCGGGAAAGACATGTATGTGGCAAATTTCATGCTCAATAAATAAGAACAATAAAACGAAAATAAAACTTTCTTGTCCATTTAGCAACATTTTGATTTACTCATTCTAATTTTCGTATTTCTAATTCTTTTTCTATGAAATTTACCATAAATATACATTTTTCCGATTATACACATAATATCAGTATTAAAAATATCCTGCAAAATCATTATCAAAATATATTATTACGAGAAGACAGTTACAGATATGCGACAATCATTTTGGACATGAGTGTTCATACTAGTATACATACTCTACTTGATATATTATCTGGATTCTTGTTTTTATGCCAATACACATTTCCTTATAATCACTTTTCATTTCTATTACTTACGTGTACATATAGGAATGAAAGTGGAAGGAGGCCAGATTCATTGAGAAAGAGAAAAACTGTGTTATGGATTGGAATGCAGGACTTAAAATTGACGAACAGTGGAGCAAGTTATTGGGAAGTCTTAATTTGTAGATTAGTTTTCTACCGGACCAGGAAGAGAAATGGATCAGTGGTGTTTAGCTTCACTTTTGTCAATTTTTGTTATGATTGGCTGAATCAGTTTTGATCAGCCCATCAGCCTTCAGAGCCAATTTCCGGGACCCTGTTATATTTAGATGCAACTCTCTCTTGTTTTTAGAGTGTCTGATGAAGCCAATACGTAATGCATACCTTGAAAATGAGACCACAATCAAGAAGAGAGGTGCATTTTCAAATTCATGATGAGACGAGAACCATGATAATTCTTGTCTCGTTTTCGAAATGAGACAAGAAACTTCTCAAGTCTCGTGAGCAATAGTAGTTAACCCAAGTTTTAGTTCTCAAATACTGCTTTAGTGTTACATAATTAATAGCAAACAAACTATAAATTGACAAAGTAATTATACGAACATAATCAATGACATTTATCAACGTTTAAATATATACATAGTCTTTACTCAATGTAGGGCCTACTTCAAGAATAAATATAGTTTAAATGTTGTCATACCACATTTTTCGTGGACCTTTCGTGAGGAGAAAGGATTCAGATAACTTCTAAATGAAATTAAGAAGAACTTCAAGATATAAATTTACAAAATGAGTCGAGAAAAACATTCTGAGAATCAAACCAAGACGATAAAGAATTCTTCGAGAATTGAGATAAGAGAATTTTACAAATATTTAGGAGACGAAATGAGAAAACTTTATTTCCCGTTTCAAGTCGTCTCATGAGCAGCACTACTAATATGCCCACATTTGGCCTTCAGGACAGCATCAATGCGCTTTCGTATGGAAGCAATGAGACCTTTGTAGATAGCTGGAGGCATGGGACACCACATTTGCACACACAAGTGACTTAATTCCTGTAAATTCCGTGGAGCGGGACGATGAGCTTGTATCTAAAGTTCAATGACCTTTCAAAGGTATTCAATTTGGTTAAAATCTGGTGAATTTGGTGGCCATTGCAACTATTGAAATTCACCATTGTGCTTCTCGAACCACTGCAGCACAACGTTGGCCTTGTGACAAAAGCTGTTGACTTACTGAAAGATGATGCCATTGGCAGCTGGAAACATAGTCGATTTATATGAGAGTACATGTTCAGCAATGACCTGACCTGCTGATTGCCAGGAGCCTACACGCACTACTAGGTCCATGGATGATCATATGAAGGTTGTCCAAAACATAATAGAGCTACTACCGATCTGTCGATGTCCTATTGTGCACACATTGGGAAGTTGATCCCCTGGAAGATGGATTTTGACCTGGCCATCATGTGTTGAAGGTAGTATCGTGATGCTACCTTACTCGAAATGGTTTACTCGAAATGGTGTCCTTTTTTCTTCCCGTAAAACTCATGTTAAACGATTCGAAGTTGTACGAAGGCCGCGAACCAACATCTACTGTATGTATTAAAGAATGCCTGCGATATTTTAATTTCAGAACCGCAATTTAGTAAAGAGCCCTTTTTTTTTTTCTGAATACAGCACAAAAACTGGTTTCAATGATAATTCTTTTATTTATTGTTTAATATCATTTTTACAAGTAGTCCAACCTTCGACTACAACACTTTCTCGCAAGTTAAACTGATAAGCATTTAAGCAATACAATAGACGATAAAGAAAAACAAGGGAGAAAGAGACGAAATAAATTGCGGATCACCACATCGACCTGCAGCAGCCACGAGAAATCAAAACATTCACACGAGAACTGTATTGTCACAGTCCTAGCTCTGGAATGGGCTGAAAAATAGTACCAAATTAAAACAAAAAGGGCTAAATTCATTATTTTATCTCAGTGTAATACATGGCTCTATAATACGAAACTAAAAGAAGTAAAGTTCTAGAACACTCCGCCCCCTTTTCCCAAGGGTCCAAATCAAGAAATTGCTCTTTTTAAAAATTACTTTTTAAAAGCATCCACATAGGAAGACCCCGAACAATTGTGGAAGTAGATTAAACTTTTCTCGCACGTAGGAAGTATAACAGAGGCCACAAATTAAAAAGGAAAACAGTTATCATCTTCGATATGTATTGTAAGGATATCAAACGCGCCTCTATTTCAAAGTGACCAATAGACCAAAACGGTATTATGGCCATAGATGAAAAAATATATATAAAACGAGGAACAAATCAATCAATCAATCATGAGATGTAGCAAAAGTCTTACTGGCACTTTTGAAAATGTGACAAGTATCTGTTAAATGGTGCTGAATTGGATAGAATTGTACTAACTTTTTTCACAAAAGGGCTGAAAATACCAGCGTGGTACCAACAGACCGATGAATGACAAAGGGGCTGAATTTGATAATTGTACCAAGTGTGGCAACACTGTACGGGAAGAAAATAGCCTTCTGAACGGGATCACTTTTTGGTAATTTTCTTTCTCTGGCATATTTTTTTACAAAAATTAAATAAAATAAAAATAAATATATGTTTAAAACAAGCCTTAAAAATACAAGTGTTTAAAACAACCCTGATTAAGTAATATATTCCGTCTCCACTCTCACATATTTACAAAAACTAGAAGTGGCAGAAGGGTTTTAACATTTATCGTTATGGAATAAATGCGATAGATATCGAGAAGCGGTTTTCAGCAATTAATTAAGCGTCCCATGAATATTTTCCATCTCCATCCAAATATTTTTATTAAAACCGAAGTGACAGAAAATAAATCACTTCCGGCTTTGACGTTGATCATTATAAAGCAAAAACGGAAAAAAACTATAGCGAGATGCGATTTTTTGCAATGAATCAACTTAAGCGTCCCAAGAATATATTCCATTTCCAGTCTGATAGGATAGTGATATAAATCTATTGTTATTCCCGGCTTCAATATTAATTGAGAAAATATAACTTAATACAAACCAAACTCCTTCATGTGGTGTACATGAGATCAACATTTTGCCGATCCTGGCATTTATATAGATACTGTGCCTGAAATAAATAAAGAATTTGAAACACTGGCTGATCATGACACTAAACTGATAAGATCTGTGACGCACATGAATAATAACAGAAGTTTGTCACAACAACGAAAATCATCAACTACTTGTACTTGCATTAGCGAGTGGATAATCTTTGAAACTGTAGGTGAATCTGAAACTTAATCAACATTGAAAAGGTTTTGAAATTACGATCAAAGAATATGATGAAAACAATGGCAAAGTAGAAAAATAATTGTTCTTATAAGTCAAATAGGCGTTAGTTATTTGGATATTTACAAATGTTAAAATCCCGTGTAATATTCATACGGGCATGCATGATAAATTTCTGAGATTTCCTGAACAAGGGTATGAAAACAAGACTGCTCCTAGAATATTTGCCACCCGAAAAACTTGCCACCCCGAGCCATGGCCCACGTTGGCCCATGCATAAATAGAACCCTGTACGTGGCATTGCTACCTGTTGACTTATTAACGGCCAGACATATTTATCCAATTCGTTAAATTTATTGAAATTTAAGGTCCCTTTTCAGCTGCAAGACTATATGAGGTAGATTAGTAACCACTACGTGCAATAGGATGTAAATCACTTTTAGATGAGTGGCGACGCCAGGTTTAGCTTCTTGGGGTGGGGTCTGGGTTGCAAGCTGAATGACAGAAACAGTTTTGAGGGACAGCTAGAAGCTTTTTTCTTTTTTATAAGGAAAATAATAGTTGTGTATTACTTGACTTACATTATAACACAACATGTCTGGGGGGCAGAAATGTCACCGGGGGCGCCCACTCCTTTGATCCCTTTAGCGTCACCATTGCCTTAGAGATTTTGCATCTAAACAACATCCTCATTGAAACCAAATCTGGTTAACCACTTGCCACGAAAATATATTTCCTTCACACCCGTTAGACTTTTATTATATTCAAATAAGTTAATTCTTTACAAATGTTCTTGCACCGATCAGGCCCGTAGCCAGCCCAAAAACTTAGGGGGGGGGCGGCTGAAGTTAGGGGGGGGGCGATCCAACCATATGATAGTTCATCACCATATTATAGTTCTTATGCAAGCCTACTGTAAAATTTTTAGGGGGCCAGCCAAAATTTAGGGGGAGCCCGGCCCCCTAGACCCCCCCTGGATACGGGCCTGGCACCGATTTCTCGAGCATCTACAGTCAACGAATCAATCAAAATTAAATTTATTACACTGTTATTGCACTGTATCGCTATCAAATCCTTCGATTTGCCGTCGAAAGTGTACTTGTATAGTTTTGAGAGACAAGCGGGAAGAAGCATTTATTGTAAATCATTCAAGTCCGTCATATGCTGAAAACACTGACAGAATCAAATCGGAAATAACACTCAAGGTCACGTTAATTACGTAAAATGCGCATGGTAACTATAGATTATATATTACGAAAACGAATGCTAAATTGCATCCTTTAGATAAATCCTTTTACGGAAAGACCAAGGGAAATGTACTGATGATGTAACGATTGGGATAATGTGTTAGCACATATGTAGGAACGTTGACTTTGGAAATTGCCTTGATACGTTTTTGCAAGAAATGTTACAAGGTATGTCTAGCTGTCAGGTATCCTCCTGTATGTATGTGACAGCAGGCCCGTATCCAGGGGGGTCTAGGGGGGCCGCCCCCCCTAAATTTTTGCTGGCCCCTCAAAATTTTTACAGTAGGCTTGCAAAAGAACTATAATATGGTGATGAACTATCATATGGTTGGATCGGCCTCCCCTAACTTCGGCCGCCCCCCCTACATTTTTGGGATGGCTACGGGCCTGTGTGACAGTGGTCCTCTTCTCCCCTAGTTAATGGAAGTGCATTTAGCATGCGTAGTCTCAAGTTCAATTCTCAGTAAAGGAAAGAATCATAAGGGTCACATTTGAAATAAAACGTAGCCGACTTCATCTAGAAAGATCATTTCTACAATATTAACGTTTAACGAAATAGGCCTAATCCAAGGATAAGACATACAGCAATTGATAGAACTGATTGAACTGAACAAAATTATGGTAATCAGTATAAAAGCCCACGCGCAGATTACGAGAAAATTGAGGGAAATGAACTTCTTTGTAAACATAAAAATTGATACTGTACGAGAAACATCCCACTTATTGAGATGAAAATGATACTATAATATATCCTAATTAAAAATGAAATGAAATCTTTAAGTTTTACGTTTCAAGGTTATGCCGGTTAGTCTAAAGGAGACGGTGGTTATGAGAAATGAATGAAATGGTGAAATGAAGAAAGTGGGAGGAAACGGGAGAACCCCAAGGAAACCCACGCACACGGTGTTTGCCCACCACAAAGTTCACTTGGCGAGGGCTGGATCGAATTCGGGGCCCAAAGCACCACAGGTGAACGCTCTACCACTGAGCCATTGCGGCCCTCTGTCCTAATTAAGCTCTTCATTATGATATATGGGTAGGGTGACCAAATCGTCAACTAGAAGAAACGGGACATTTGGATAGGTTGCTCCTCTAAATATATAGGCTATATTTGCCTCTCTGTTCTGTATCTATCTTTTTGTATCTCTCACAAAAAAGGGCAACTTTACACTTTTCGTTTTAAAACCTATTGAAAAGGTTGCGGAATTAATTAAATAACAAGTAACTATCAGCAACTAACAAAAAATGAAATTTTGAAAACATTACTAAAAATATGTGAAACATTCATCAATATCTGTTAACCAACAAAATCTGTCACCGGCAGAATTTATAACCAACTACTCTCAGCATCAGATTTAAATTCCCTTTATTAGCTTTTTCTCACTTTTAAACATTATTTCACTTACAACTAGTTTTCCTTTTACTTTCACTTTTATAGTTCTATACTTCTGTTTACCTTTCGTAAATGATAGTATGTTATATCTTAATTAAATCACAGAAACACTGTACTGTACTGATGACAGCGCCTCAGCCTTCCACAGCCCAAAACAGAAAGTAAAAACAGTTTGTTTTTCATAAGACTTAAGCTTCTTACACTGTCGTCTGCGGAGTGGGAGTCTTGGAGGAGTAGGCCTAGGAGGGAAAACAGTGCAGCCACCACCACATCCATCATCGCAAACGTCGTAATGACGCTGCTCAGTAATTAGACATATTCCAATAGAATCACATAGCTTAGAAAATAATAATATAAATTAGGAAATTTTAGGTTAGAAAGTTTTTTTTGTACCCAATGTACGTAAATACGGGACATTTTGGCGTCCCGGGAACATTTTCAGGGACACCGGGAATGGTAGTGAAAAAAGGGACAATCCCGTTTTTACGGGACGGTTGGTCACCCTATATATGGGGCAAGGTGGCTCAGTGATAGAGCGTTCACCTCTGGTGCGTGAGGTTCCTGGTTTGGTCCCCGGTCAATTACATTTCAACGTTTGTGGTGGGCAACATCGTGTTCGTGGGTTTTCTCGGGATCATACGCCTGCTGCCACAAGTGCATATCCCGGGGGATGAGGGAACATTTCCTCTCTAATCTTGAACTGGGGGACTGTCCCCCAAATAATCTGATTTGAAATGTGTTTTTTGGTGAGAAATGTGATGATTTGTGTTGAATTGCCACAAAGGAAAGTTAAATAAAATTGATGCCCCCCCAGAATAATCCTCAAATCTGGCCGCCTCCCAATGTTGATGAGAACTCTGCTCCACAGCATTGCTTTTCAACTTCATAAATAATCTGAACATCTCTTTGGGAACGGTCTTTCCCGTCTTCCACAATATTGAAGACATATTTGCGCCGCTGCCTGCTGTTTGAAAATACCACACTTAGTACTTGAATGAAATTTTCCAATTTGCCCCCTCAACGAAGGAAAGCAACATGAAGTTGGTGTTAAAAATTACTATTAGATCATATATTAGGGTTACACATCGAAATTATACTAGTGCTATATTGCTTTAAATAATCAGTCACCTTTACCAAAAAAAAAAAAAAAAAAAGGCATGAAAATTATGCCTCTGAATTTTTCACGCAGTTTCTCAACGCTCTCATACTTAAATGTCTCTCGTGCAAGTGTGTTACTCGAAGAAACAACTGAGCACTGCGATTCGCTTGTCAGCATTGCCACTTTCTGTAAATTAGTGTTCTGAACTCCTCACCGTCCAGTATTATCCCTCTCTCCCCTACTTTCCATAAACTTATTTTCCCTGTGCGAAGAGCGAACATTTCAGAAAATACCAAAGATGTAAGTTTGCAATGTAAAGGAAAGAAAGGAAAAACATCAAACATCGGGTTCTACTACTTACACTTTGTTATTACATGAAGAAATTAAGGAAATAACGAGTTACGTAAATTCGACGAACATAAATTTACACGTAAAGAATTTTATGTATTAAGAAATATTGTTGAACTTTATTAAGTAGGTTGTTGGGTTAACAAATGCATTTCAAATGCTTTTCTTAGCCCTATCGCGGCTAAGGAGTTGGAGTCTTAGAGTACGCGCATTTGGCATTCAATTCCCGGCGAGAGCTCATGTGATTCGGGTCCCACATTAGTCTGTGGGTACACGTCACATATGGCCTCGCTGCTGAAACAGATGTTAATCTCAAAATCAAGAAAAGCATTCTAATGCGCAGTAGCGACAAGACACCTTTAGCACAGCTTAAAACTCTTTCAACTGCAGCGTTTGGAGTAAAAGCGTATTATACTTTATATCAGAATTGCAAACACACACTTTTGAAACGAGCTTACCTCAGTTATGTATTAAGAAATATTGTTGAACTTTATTAAGTAGGTTGTTGGGTTAACACAAATAAAACCGAAATAAGCTCCTGTATCTACCATATTTGTAAAGCATATTATGTAATTGAATTTTTGTATTGCAGTATTTTAAACAGTAGGCCTTTTTTTTTTCATATTTGTTACTAATATTATGTTATGATAACATTTCAACTAACGTAAATTTTAACTTGTACAAAGGGTTCTTGAACGATCTATTTACGTCAGTCGTTGACTATCTATAACTCTTTCTAGGTAAAGATAAAATGAAATTTAAGCTTCAGTAAGTTTGACTGAGCCGAGAATAGAAACCAGGTCTCCTGTTTACTTACGCTGGTTCTCTAACCACTATGATAAGTCAGGGATCGGACTTCAATCCGAGACCAAATCGCTAATTTCCATTACGAATTTCTTTACATGTTTATTCCTTAAACGTCTTTCAATTACAATGCTGAATTCATTTTGAGCAACAGTTGTATTTCAAATGCTTTTCTCAGCCCTATCGCGGCTAAGCAGTTGGAGTCTTAGAGTACACGCATGTGGCATTCAATTCCCGGCGAGAGCTCATGTGGTTCGGGTCCCACGTCACATGTGGCCTAGCTGCTGAAACAGATGGTAATCTCAAAATCAAGAAGAGCATTCTAATGCGCAGTAGCGACAAGACACCTTTAGCGCAGCTTAAAACTCTTTCAACTGCAGCGTTTGGAGTAAAAGCGTATTATACTTTGTATCAGGATTGTAAACGCTCACTTTTGAAACGAGCTTAGCTCACTTCAAACTTAGAGTGTAAAAAGTGAGTTAGCTCAAACTCAGAGTGTAAAAAGTGAATTAACTCACACTCACACTCAAGCTTTTAAAAGTAGCACACTCAACTTACGCTCAATTTTTATTAGCTACGCTGAATTTCATTCTCACGAAAAGAAAAACACGCTCTGATAATTTAACAACTAAAAATATTTACATTGGTGCAGATTGATAACAGCCCGGATTACAATTGGAAATATTAGGGTAAAATATATTACTTTAGAAAATAATAATAATAATAATAATAATAATAATAATAATAATAATAATAATAATAATAATAATAATAATAATAATAATAATAATAATAATAATGTCTAAGGCAGGTGTTCTCAACCTTTTCCACGCGCGTACCACCAAAGCACATTAATTATTGATACCACCATAAGCAATATGTACTAAGACAAGCGATTCATGTACCACCAGTGGTACGCGTACCACAGGTTGAGACTCACTTATATAACCAGCTAATCTGTAATTACAGTAATAAAGTAGAATGTGACCTCCATAAAGACCTTTAAGCTGCGCTAGAGATGTCTTGTCGCTATAGTGCACTAGATTGCTTTACTTGATTTTGAGTTTAGTATCCATTTGAGCAGAGAGGTCATATGTGATGTGTACCTACAGACTATTGTGGGACCCGAACCACGTGAGCTCTCGCCGGGAATTGAATGACAAATATGCGTATTTTAAGACTGTAATTGCTTAGCCATGAGAGGTCTATGTGTGCATCCATAAGAAAAGCATCCTCACATCTTATGTGCTCCAACACCTAACAAACGTTTGTCTAAAGTATTGTAAATCTGTGTGACGTCGGAAAGTGCCCGCCTTTGGGCATTCAGCGCCGTTCATTATGGCACTCTCTTGCCTTTGCTCCTTCAACCCTTGCACCTCATACTGTTATGAAACAAATATCCTTACCCAATATGTTTAGCGAAATGGAAATTTACTAACAGAGTAAATGTATTTAAAGCATAAAGAGATTTGTTTGGTCAAAAATAAACACTATTTTGCAGGCGTATTTTGTACGGTGTATAGTTCTCAACCTATACGAAAACATAAATTCCGTCTAAGTTCTGCAAGGTTTCAAATACCAGAACAAATATTTAAAACTGGGTCAATCATTTGAAGTTACCTGGCATTGATGAGGGCTTTTTCACTATCTTTAAATTTTTGAAGATTTTTAATATACTATTACCTTACTTGTACATTGGGATCATAATTTATCTATATCTATATCTATATCTATATCTATATCTATATCTATCTATCTATCTATCTATCTATCTATCTATCTATATATATATATATATATATATATATATATATATATATATATACCAGGCCAGTCTCTTAGCATGAAAAGCCCTAATTGAATCCTAATAGGTGAAAATTACACCCTAAGTTTAGTGTCAAAATTTTACAAAATCTACTTTTTAAAGCTGAGGTAAGAGAACTCATACAATTTTTTCTACAATTTCTACGATTTTTTAAAATTTGAAATTTTGTAAATTTTGTAAAGTTTGATTATGATATCTCTGGTGGGTCATGGAATAAACAGCTATGAACAGTATATCTCTTAGGATATGTATTGAAATTAAAATATAATAGGATGTAATATGATATCATATGATCAAAGTTATATGATAAAAATCCAGTTCGAGGTCGGTGATAACTATATTGAGAAATTAATTTCAAACTGTTTGGCTGTTTTTCCAAGATCAATTCAATTTTTACATGCGTATTAGATTATCCTAGCCTCTACGTGGATGTTGCTCAAAACCATATCACTATAAACACATGTATTTCCCAAATTGTAGCACTTTCGATCAATACACAAAAATACTGTAAGATATTGTAAGTTGAAACTGACATTTACAGTACGCGATGTAGTCAGCACCAGACTTCAGCTGGCTTTTAAGGCTGTGTCCAACACTCGCAATCCGATAAGATTTCCCTATATAATAACATGGCATATTTCTTTCCAAAATTTTATGAAAACTAATTATTTTATAAAGTTCAAAATTCGGCCAAATGTTTGTTAGTATTAATATTGCATGTTCACTTTTACTTTTTCTTGCTAAGGTAATATTATAGCGCGCTAATTAAAAATTAATTTTCTTCCATTTAAAAGCTGTTTAAGATATTGGCTGCATTTTGCAACAGTGTAGAACAGCATGGGACAGAAAGAGAGGGCTCTTTTTCCAGGAATTCTAAAAACCCTGTTCACCCCTCTGGACCTTTCCTTATTAGTCTTCGCGACACGTGGTAGAAATTTATGATCCCTTGGAATACGCCATAAGGAAAATCAAAGACAGCAACCAGGGCCTAGAGTTGAACGGCATTCACCAGGTTATGGCATATGCGGATGATGTAAATTTAATAGGGGATGATAGGAGAACAGTAGAAATAAATGCAGAGATATTATTAAACGCTTGCAGGGACATGGGTTTAGAAGTAAATGCAGAGAAAACTAAATACATGGAAGTGCGTCGGGACCGTAATACGGCAAATTGTGGAGGCGTTAAAATATTAAATAATACTTTTGATAAAGTGGACACTATCAAATATTTAGGATCAATATTAACAGACGAAAATCATGTTCACGAAGAAATTAAATGTCGACTAAAAGCAGGGAATTCGTGTTACTATTCGGTTCAAAATCTCTTGTCGTCGCGAATTCTGTCGAGGAATTTGAAGCTTAAAATATATAAAACGATAATCATGCCTGTTGTTTTGTATGGTTGCGAAACATGGTCGCTTACTCTGAGGGAAGAACATAGACTGAAAGTATTTGAGAACAGGATCCTGAGAAGAATATTCGGACCCAAGAGGAACGAGAATGGGGAATGGCGGAAGCTTCATAACGAGGAACTACATAGTTTATACGGTTTACCCAACATTGTTAGGGTCGTCAAGTCTAGGAGGCTTAGGTGGGCAGGTCATGTAGCTAGAATGGAAGAAAGTAGAAACGCTTTCAAAGTCTTGACTGGTAGACCCATAGGAAAACGACCATTAGGAAGACCTAGGCGCAGATGGGAGGATAATATTAAGATGGATCTCGCAGAGATAGGAATACAAAGTAGAAACTGGATCCAATTAGCTAAGGATAGAAGTCAGTGGAGAGCTTTTGGGAACGCGGCATTGAACCTCCGGGTTCCATAGGCCATAGAGTTAGTTAGTCTGGCTAAAAACCAATGTTGCCTCGATTCCTTTCCTTTTTTCTAGTTGAAATATATATATATATATATATATATATATATATATATATATATATATATATATATATATATATATATATATATATATATATATATATATATATATAATTTTTGTTGTTGTTAACTGAAAATAGGAAGGAAAGCTTTCTCCTTATTTTGCCGGACTTCAACTGCACAAGTGGATCGGAGGTACAGCAACAGTGAGAGCAGTGACTGCTTACACGCTTGCGAGTACTAACCGAGAGTTGTGGGGGTGAAAAGAAGCAGTGGTTGGGGAAAGAGCCCTTTAAACTGTCCCGATGTATAGGAAGCTATAGGTAGATTTCTTTCATTCTCTGCCCCCGCTAGGTCACGTGCGTGAACTTAGGGTTGTCTGTGGAGAAAAAAGAAACAGATGGAATGCAGATTGACAGCAGATAACAAGAGCAATGTCTGTTTTCTTCATAGATCGTAAAGATTTCCTTGATTCTACGTAAACATCTCAGTGAATAGTTACCTGTACAGGCATATTGCAGCTAACAACATACGAAAGTTTCAGAAAATGTGTCTATGTTGTTTTCAAGTGAGGGAAGTCTGTTCATCTTATAAAATTAGTTTCGAACTGTATAGCGTAAAGGAAACTCACTTATTTGTTGCATCAACTGAGAAAAATTTACATATAGATCAAAGATAAGTCTTAGGAAAAACGAACGATATACTAAATGCTGGTACTTACTGTCTATTAAGTATATTCGTATCAAAATTGTCTAATAAATCTAGAAATGAATAAAAATAAAGAACGGTCCGAACGATTCTTTTACTATATATACATTATTTACATAGCGTTTTGAGTGGCATCGAGAACCCAATTCTTTGCCTTTTTTTTTTTTTTAAATCAAACTTGAGACTACAGGGGCCTACGTCTCAAAACTACTAGTCTTGTAATAGAAATGCGATACTTCTCAAAATCAAATATTTTACACTTGTATATATTATTAAAAAGCGGCAAATTAAAAATGTCAGCAATAGTACTTAGAAATGAATTTTACTATTTATTCTAGTATATCTACTTCATGATATTTGATGGATTCTCAAAAAAAAATTACAAGACGAGTAATTTTGAGAAATAGACCGCTGCTGTGTTAAAAACACACACACACAACTGACGAGTAAATTTAAATGTATTAATTAATATTTATTTTAGAAAACGAAATGTCAGATGGAGCCGAAAGGCCATTTTATACCGAAACATTAATAACAAAGACAAGGAAATGTGGAAATCAGGCAGAGCATATTTTGGGAAGTATATCATCCTGATGATATTCGCCTGGTGGGACAGAAGAAAATCGTAGGTTAACATTAATAATAAAAAATGCTTCTTGATATCACTTATCGATTTTGCTCTATGGAGCTATGGATTTGGTTTTAGGTTGATTTCAACTTAGCGTACCGTTCAGCAGCGAGGCTATATGAGACGTGGACCTACAGCGAGGGAATACGAACCACACGAGTTCCTGCCGGAAATCGAACCCGGGTCTCCCGCGCCAAAGACGCGTATGCTATCCACATAGGTCCGGGGGAGCTCTATGGAGCTATAGGGATCAATATTGAAACTAAAAGAGTGAAATTGTTTTACCATTTCCGGTTTCAGTAGAGAGAGATAGGTGAAGATGGTATTTTTCTTGAGATGTTCAATCGATTTTCGAAAACTGTCCTTATCTACGGGGATGCGGCACAGGATCGACACGGCACAGGATCGACACGGCATACGACCGACAATTCAGCTTAGAAACCTGTTTCGGTCCTGTGCCGTGTCGATCCTGTGCCGTTTCGGTTAACCCTCTACGGGGATGCGGCACAGGATCGACACGGCACAGGATCGACACGGCATACGACCGACAATTCAGCTTAGAAACCTGTTTCGGTCCTGTGCCGTGTCGATCCTGTGCCGTTTCGGTTCTATGCCGTGTCGATCCTATGCCGTGTCGATCCTGTGCCGTTTTGCTCTCACGCCGCTGCTCTGAAATAATTTAACTTTTAATCATGTGCCTAAAAAAATAATATTTTTATTATCTGTTTAATCTTTGCTCTTACAAATTATAAACTCCTGTCGATTCTATGCCTGTGCAAGTTATATGCATAGAATACGTACGATCGAAACGGCATAGAGCCGACACGGCATAGGACCGAAACGGCACAGGATCGACACGGCATAGGACCGAAACGGCACAGGATCGACACGGCATAGGAACGAAACGGCACAGGATCGACACGGCACAGGATCGACACGGCACAGGATCTACACGGCGCAGGACCGAAACGGCATAGGACCGAAACGACGCACGATCATCCCCACTGCGTAGTATCTATAAAACCAAATATTTATTTCTCATAAAAGCAATCAGAGACCTGTCAATTGATTTTAAAATATAAGAATTATAAGATATTTACTATATGAATATTAATAATTGTGAGTGACAAAAGAATGATAGTGCTAAATGGACAAAATATAATTTCTTGTGTGCTTGGTCAAAAGCATTTCTATATGTATGGAATACTTATATTTATTATTATTATTATTATTATTATTATTATTATTATTATTATTATTATTATTATTATTATTATTATTATTACGTTTTAACTCGTTTTGAAATCATGGCCTGATTCCACTAGAAAGCGAAAGCCATGAGAAATGTAAGCTAAGTAGTAATATGGAATAGTTTTAATGTTGCTCACTAGAGGAAACATGCTCGCATGTCTTCTCGTCTCGATATCGAGACCACAAGAGACTTTTTTAATAAGAAGCTCAGTTGGGAAGTAATAACTGAGCCGATGGCTCGAGCCGACTCGCTTGGGGTGAACCATCGGCTCGAGCTGGCTTGGTTGGATGAACCATCTGCTCGGTTCGGCTCATCTGGGCCGAAGGCTCTTGCTGACACGGTTCGGTGAGCTGTTGGCTCGGCTCACTTCTCGGTTCGGGTCCATAGTGAGTGAGCTGTGAGCCCAGCTGCTCAAGTTGTTTACAATTGTAAACCCGGGCCGAACAGTTTTGAAGATATTTGGCCAGTGCCCTATAACTTTTAACAATGTTTGGCTCGAGCCCGAATACTCAACCTAAACCCTCAACCCAAATTCACAAGCTCGTGAACAATATCCTTGACTCCTAGAATTCACGACTACCGAGGTTAGCAATCAACTAGTTTTTTAGTATTCAAACACAGACCGCGTTTCTTTCATGTTTAAACACAGTGTTATTATAATTATAATTATAATTATAATTATTATTTATTAATAATAATAATAATAATAAAAGTTGTACTAGTAGTAGTACTAGTATCATTGATAACCTATATTGTCTATGGAAGATACTTGAAGAGAATACTCGAAACTACAAACCAGATTTGGTTCGACTCGACCCGAATTCGAGTCGAGTTGGAGGAAATTTTTCGAATCGCGTTCAAAGATGTCTGTTTTTAGTCGAATCGAGTTTCAAAAGAATACTCGCTCGTACTCACTCGTGCCCATCGTAGGATGACCACATTCTAACAATCGAAAAGTAGGACACAAGTATAATAGTACTGTATATGATATCTTACTGCGTCGGCAATACGCATATCATTATTTCAATTAATGTTAACCTTAAGTTAATGAACATTTTTGTTAAGAAGAAGCACTGAACAAAATTATTAAAGGAATTAAACACAACTCCAAATGCTTTGATGAATAACAAATTGGTTTATTTTATGAACGTACAGTCAAAGTTCGTGTTGGGCTAAATAATAATAATAATAATAATAAATTTCGAAGCGTGGTATTATTTTAAGAAATGAAAGAAAATTTAGACCGGCACAAAGGAACTTCTATTTAACTTGGTTAGCATCACTGTCATAAGTTCAATAAGAAACCTTTCCTACTTTACCGATATCTCAACAAGGCCTTCTCAGTAAAAGCGATGTATTGTAAAAAATGGTTTGTTGATTGTTCTCCATCCCTAGTCTTCTGAGGAGTGTTAAAAAACACAGCGGTTCATCATTCAGGAAAAGAGTGTGTTTGATTCAAAATATTGTGAATAAAGAATGAAACATTAAGATATTGCAAATAAATTAACTCTGGACATTTCGCAGGACATTTTAAAGAAGAAGGATATTTCTCGATTTCCTAGACATCTTCGCAACACGCAGGACAGCTCTTTGAAAAACAGTACTGTACTGCGAAAATCAGTACGTCTGGTTACCCTAGCCCATCCCTACGAGTAACGCAGTATGGCATTTTAGCCAATGTTACCTTATATGAAAATATTCATAACTTATAGCTGTCAAGTAAAAATGTGTCCTTGCATTTACATAAAGCAATTCAGAAAGGGCAATAATAATAATAATAATAATAATAATAATAATAATAATAATAATAATAATAATAATAATAATAATCATCATCATCATCATCATCATAAAAGCGATAGTAATAGTAGTACGGAAAATTGAAGTGATAACATTTGTTCACATATTCTAAGTTTCAGACCTAAAAGTAACGCGTTACTTTCGAAGTAAAGTAACAGTTACTTTTTGGGGGCAAGTAACGCGTTACATTTTAGGAAAAAGTAAAGTAACTTGTAACGCGTTACATTTTTACATGTAACTTACCCAAAACTGTCCATGGGAAAATTGTTCACTGCTCGGGCCAAGATTGTTTCTGACTGTCGACAGATGGATGCCGTTTATGGCAGACCTTTGCCTGAAGTACTGCCCAAAGTTTGTAGTCCAACGGGTTAAGATCCGGGCTGCTAGAAGGCCAATCAGTGGTAGAAATGAAGTGAGGGACGTTCCGCGCCAGCCAGTCCTAAGTTGGTTTCGCTGTGTGGCCTGGAGCGGAATCCTGTTGGAAGGTCCACCTTTCTCCAGGGAACATGGTAGCAGATAGTGGTTAAACTATAGGTGTTAGCACTGTGTTCTGGTATATCTTGGCAGATGTTTTAACACCTTGTTCGCAAAAATACAGCTGGGTTGTGCTTGAGTAGCTCACTCCCCACCAAACCATCACTGAGGCAGCATGATGTGTCGGGTGTCATCCAGAAGTCCTAAACGGCAGAACTCCTAAAAATATAGGCACTAGACCTGAATTTTAGTACTTCTGCAGTTTAGGACTTGTGGCACGGTATGATTTTTAGGATTTCTGCCGTTTAGGACTTGTGCCGCGATATGATTTTTAGGACTTCTGGCGTTTAGGACTTCTGCCTTTTAGGACTTGTGCCGTTTAGGTCTTGTGCCTTTTTCATTCACTTGCTTTAGTTCTGAAATTCGCCACCACCCCACGAAATTGCGACGATGCAGCAACTAGTTGGCAATAATGTCACGAACGTAGCTAATTCCAACAATAACAGCTATATTTGTACTACTAAGATTATTATTATCACTATCTGTTCTGCACTTATACGTGAATTACATAATACAACTTATTTCATTCTAAGAATTAATTACATAATTAGTTAAGAAATTCGTTTCTTTCGAATGGAGATACGAGAATCCCAAGACAAATTCCTAAAACAAAAATAAATAAATAAAAAATTGAAAAAATGTTTAAAAAGCATATTTTACCAGACTTCTGAAAGCAAGAAAACATTCAGAATTTCAATATATACTGTGTGGAGCGAATTTTATTAAGAGTAAGACAAAAATCCACCAAAGTTTACTTAATTAAGACAAAAGCTCACTAGACATTTCACGAGTGAACATTAAATACCAACGGTATACATAAAGAACGCAGTAGATTTAAAATTGAACAAAGAACATTTACTATGCAATACATTGGGTGACATTCATAAGTTCTAAACGGCACAAGTCCTAAAAATATAGGCACTAGACCTAAATTTTAGGTCCTGTGCCATTTTTGCAGAAATTACTACATAGTCATTTAGGGGTGTAGCCTGCAATTTTTTCTAGGGGAGCTTGATTTTTATATATTAAAAGCAAATCAAAAGTTTATTTTCAGATTACGAAAGCTTCAATAAGACAATAAATTTATACATATTACACATGTACAAAAATACATAATATTATTGTATTTCCAGTTACTTCCTTTTTGAAACCTGGACCTTGACAGAGCGTAAATTTAAAACCACAGCTTGTGGGAAATGTACGAATAAGTTAGTTATAAGAAATCGGAAACTGTTCATGGAAGTCCATTTGTTTGACTGTATTTATCTTCTGTACTCTTATATAAAAGAGTAAAGATGAGTGATTTTTGGGCATACTACTACAAGTAGAGGCGATAAATTTTAGTTATAAAATATAATTTTCTTATGAAAGCAGTACATAAGAAAGAATTTTTGGAAATAAGTATCGTAAAAAGGGTGGGGTAAGATTTTTTTAAAGGGTAGTGTATCTCGCAAGTTTCTAAAGCTAGTAAAATAAAACTTGGCATAAGCTTTCCTATTAAAAAAAAAACTGAAAATTGAAAATTGAAAATTGAACACATAAAAGGGAAAGAGCAAAGGGAGCACATTTTTTAATGTTCGATTTCCCCATTACTTACTCAGAAAATATGTAAATAAATTAAGGAAGGATTTGTTTAAGCTAGATGCGTGCAACTCGGCATTTGAACTTTTAACTAAAAGTAATAAAATACTATATGTTTCAGCGTCTTGAAAATTACACTTCTAAGCGAAAGGAGGGTCAGTTTCTATAATATTAAAATATCCCACTGTTTATGAGATTTGGGCAGAAAACTCTTTTTCCTTTAGGCCTCGGTTCATCCAGTTAAGCAAACGAGAGTACAAAGTGGCTGATTAATTAGGTTCTTTTAATTATTTTAACATGTTGACGTAGTTTAATTCTTTTAAAACTGTATTCTTTCACATTCTATTATAAACATATTTCATTTGCTGTAATTATTAAACACGTTTAATAAACATAAAACAGACTAACCTCCGGTCCCGGCCAGAATATGTTTTTGGTGTTAAGCCATCATTTGCCGTCCGTAACATAACCTTTGATTTAAACTTCACGTACTATTAAGACTCAAGTCTCAGAAATGTAGCATATATGAAATATACTACTTCTACTACTACTACTATACTACTACTACTACTACTACTACTAAATATTAATAACAATAATAATAATAATAATATAATAATAATAATAATAATAATAATATAATAATATAATAATAATAATAATAATAATAATAATAATAATAATAATAATAATAATAATAATAATAATAATAATAATAATAATAATAATAATATGTACTTCTGAAATACATATGTATCTATGTGTTATTAATTCTTTCATAATCTTGAAAGAAACTTTTGATTTGTTTTTAGTTTGTAAAAATGAAGGCCCTCTAGAAAAACTTGCTGGCTATACCCTGAATGACTATGTATTGGTTTCTGTACACGTATTGTGTTATCACTTACTAGTCTAGTGTTATTTTTAGAACAAGACAATGGTTCTTGTCTTGGAATATTACTAGTTTGGTTTGGTAGTACAGTGATAGAGTGTGACCTATGATTTTATTTCCCTGTAGGGTATGCTATCTGCAATGCAATAAACTGTATATGCTTCTTCTTCCTAACAAGGCTGGGCGATAAGCCCCTGCAATTCCATTACAAATAAGGACGATATTATTTTATAAACTACTTGGTGAACCTTTGTTAATATAACGCTATTAGTTCTTACAACCTTTTGTTAATCTTATTTAACAATTGCAAAATGGAATAAGAGAGAAAATATATAATGATGATGATAGTTTATTTACATAAGGTATACATACAACAAAAGGGAATCTGTTGGTCACTACTGTGTATCTGCTAAACCAGGGTCAAACTCTGTGTGTCACAAAGGTTAGTTTAACAGAGTTTAAAATAATAATAGATATTTTGTTTGACTTACAAAGATTATCATATTAGCAAAATGATTTGAAATAACACGCCAGACATAGGATAAGTCTTGGGCTATATCGCTTAGAATTGTTTTAAGAGTAAATATATCATTTATGCATTAAATTTCATTACTGACTACTTACACGTTTCGGCCTCGTATTGGAAGTCAGCTTCTCGTGTTCTTTTCATATTCCACGATAACTGTTTTAATTGCACACTCCGCCAAATTACCTTTCCGACCTTACAATACTTTCTTGGAAAACTTCGGCTAACATATATCACCAGACGTTTCGAAAACCGACATCCTTTACTTCAGGATACAATGCGTTATTTAGCACTTCACCCAACACCTCACCGTTACTATCATTCTCCACTTTCGCTCCTATAATCTACCACCGTTAGATCCCTCTTTACTTATCATCGCCGATTACGTCATTCATGAACATCTTCCTCTCATTCACCCATCATTTCCAGCACAGTGATTACCATTATTTACTAACATGGGACTCATTCATTTTCATCATTGAATAGAGCTGCCTCTAGGCTAAAGATAAGCTCATTTGTCTAACTAATATCACCCACGTGTTGTCCTGTGTATGCATCTCGCCACATCATTCACGCCCATTACTATATCATACGTATCGTGCATTCTATACCTAATCCTTCGTTATGATCATTAATGTTCTTTCCTTATAATATACTGCCTGATTATTTTCTTATTTATCTTCTTACTAATAACAATCATATATATGTAAAGTAACTTGGCTTCAGTTATCGCATCCTTATTGGTATGCAACCGTGCACATCACATTGCATCAGTTTGAGGGAATATTATTGATGAATTGGCAATGGCTTTCATGTTCTTAACGCTAATCCTTACATTTCCGACGATTTGAACTCACGTTTACTGAGTATGAGTGCATTCTGGGGATTTTTTGTAAGTGTTTCCACACATTTGAATCACCCTGCTTCACTGTTATGCTCTACCGACACTGCAGATGTCTTTCTAGAGCATTTGAGTACAAATTCGCTATACTTAATACCAGTGCTTAAAATGACATCAGATGAGGTGAAGGTATGGAACAAATATGATTATTTAGAGCAGCAATTTCGACATAATCCTAAAGAGCATGTCTACTCCTGACATTTTTTGACCATTTTTAACGTGAAAATCTATAGGAAGAGAGAGAGAGAGAGAGAGAGAGGACTAATATGTCAATGTTTTACTCCCCAGTATCATCAGCCTAGTATTCAATGAATATTGTTTTCCATTGTATTACATTGTATTCCACTAGTATTTAATAATTCTTTCCAATCTCCTTTCCATTTTCAAAAGCTTCTTCTGGTCTCGTCTCGTCTCATGATCAACATTAGTTTTCTTATAATTGTGAACACAGAAGTACAGATAATGTGAAAAGAATAATTTTGATTAAAAAGAAAAACTTCTGTCAATGACAGGGGCGGATCCAGGTTAAACATCTTAGGCGAGTGGTAAGATAGATTTTTTTGAGGGAGTGGAATTGCTCACCGAAATGTTGAAAAAAATAAGAGCACAAATTCTATAATTGAATAGAGTAATAGGGAATTGTTATTTACTTTCGAAGCAGCAGCAACGAAATATTTGATAATACAAACTTATTTGTTGACTCAATGATAACATCGTGTTTATTTCTATGTGTAAACTCTGTTGTTTTCTGCACGCAAATTACAATTTAAATAAGTTATTTTTACCGGTATGCCATACCGGCCGCTTTTCGAGCTTTCGGATGCATAACCGGCTCATACCGCCTCACTTTAAGCACTGCTTAATACTCAGAACATCACTGTTGTCCGGCATCCATACCTGGCGATTATGCAACCACACACAACGGGCATGGTGTCCGCCATTTTATATTTGTTCCAGATATCGACTTAATACAAACGAATTATTGTTACCTGGTACAAGCCTATCAATTCATATCCATTTAGACCAAGTTTCACTTGGAAGATTATCCGGGACTCCCTACGTTCCTTTGGGGAACCCTTGCGCGTGCATGGTAGGATTGTGAAACATGCAAAATTCAATGGAGCAGGTATGACTTCTTCAGTGAATTTTTTACCCGCCCTCTTTATGTTGGTTAGTTTCCGAACTATTGGCGTCCGAAACTCATTTTTCCACGCTTTGTAGATCCGAAACTATGTCCGATAGCCGAAAGTTCAAGAGAACTTTTTTTCTTGTCTCAGTGGCAGGAGTCACCTCTCAAGAGTTGTAACACTTATTTTGCAACACTCGATATCTATCTATCTATCTATATCTATATCTATCTATCTATCTCTGTATCTATCTATCTATCTATATATCTATATCTATCTATCTATCTATCTATCTATCTATCTATCTATATATATATATATATATATATATATATATATATATATATATATATATATATATATATATATATATATATATATATATATAGTAAGTAAAGATCTAAGGGTTTACTTGTCCCTACCATAAATCCTTCATTGTAACCAGATTCCGGCGTTGCCGCTCTAACTCACGTAGAACTGTATAAAGCTCTCAGTATGGCTAACCCCATTACGGTTATCATAGTAGCCCGAGCCCGTGCAGACCTATAAACACATTACCCCACAGAAATGAGTGCCATAAGTCCATGCCTTCTAAAGGCTGTTGCGCCATGAATTTAGTTATCATTATTATTATTGCTAATATTAATATGTAATATTAGTAATAGGCTTAATAAAGATTCTGCCTGTTTATGTGCTCTGCTTGTAAGTGTATAATTTCTAACTTTAAGATATAGTTATAGAGGTCATTATATAATTGATCAGTTTCTTTCTAATGTGATTCGTCACGTATATAAAAACTGGACAAACTACAAATTAGGATACTATACACAGGAAATCAATAATGATAGCTTTATTACTCAGATATTAACCTGCATACATTAATACATATGAGATTTAGATACTTAATAGAATGCTTTTTAATCATTTCTTTCTTTAAAAATAAAGTTTTAAATTGTCATTATAGACAGATGGCCTGTCGAATAATAATATTAATATTAATATTAATAATAATAATAATAATAATAATAATAATAATAATAATAATAATAATAATAATAATAATAATAATGTTTTCCCAGGACATTGAACAAAGTTACCGTGTCTTGCAAAATATTTTTGTTGGAGACAAAGATCATGTTGTCATCGAGATAGTTCAATCGTCCTCAGAAACTGAGGAAAACGAAAACGAGGACATGTTTTGAACTCTTGAAGTGTTAAGTTCCAATTGTTAATTTTATCTATTTATATGAGAATTTTCAAAATAATGTTCAATCAGGTCTGATATAGTACTTTATGTGAGATTGATTCTAAGTTGCATGAAGGGCATAAACAAATAATAATAATAATAATAATAATAATAATAATAATAATAATAATAATAATAATAATAATAATAATAATAATAATAATAATAATAATAATAACAACAACAACAACAACATTTATAAGACTAATATTAGTGCATCACGCTAACTCCTAATAGTAAATCACGTTGATGCTCATTGCAATAATATAATACAATAATTTAGATTTGAGCATTTATATTTATGTATCCTCAAGTTCGTTGGTCGGCTACCTAAAAAAAGAAAGAAAAAAGTGAATGCAAACAATTAGAGCTCTTAAGTACTGACTTTAACCTATAATTAGTGCTTGAACTTTTCGGGTAAACTGTATCCGCCCGATACCCATTGCGTTTGGTATACTCGATCCTTAGACCTGATAAACCCGTTTGACCCGTGTTTGTCCTGATTGGACCGTTTGTACCGATAGACTCGTTATGAGTTCGTACATGATAATTAGAACAATTTGTGTTATGATAATAAAGTGAAACAACACATAATTTACCGCAATGACAGACTAAGCTTGTTTTCATAAAAACGGGATTATCAGGTCATCCCTATTCATACGGTTCAATCGGGCAAACCCGATTCATACGGGTAAAAATATAATATAGGTCCAACGTGCGGTCCAGTTTCTATTCTATTTTCCGAGCATTACCGCAAATGCACAGTACCCGAAATGGCTCGGACGTAAAAACTATCATATTATTATTATTATTATTATTATTATTATTATTATTATTATTATTATTATTATTATTATTATTATTATAGGACAACAGTGATGGCTATTGGCCTAGTAGTAGTTGTTTCCTTTCATCTTCTCAGTTAGAACTTCAGAGTGCAGGTCAAAGTGAGCTTCATGGATCACCTGCAAATGCATCTAAGAAGATAGTGTAGAATCCTTCAGATGATCTCCTGAACATGTATGGTTCTATCCAAAATCTGGAACTAGAAAACTGACAGCTCGGAAAAGGAAGAGATGTGCTATTCTCACAGACACTCTAGAAAAAAGTACTTTCGAAATGAAAAAGAAGCATCTAAAAGCAACCGAAAACGTAAAATCATCAGCTGAGAAGAATTTATTCTCAAGTCGTCTGTTTGGTTTCTGAAGAACCGTACGAAGAACAGGATACAGAAGAAGACTGGGTACAGTGTTTATGTTGTGAGAAGTGGTCTCATTGGTCGTGTTCCGAGAGAAATCCGTACTACATCTATATAGATTATAGACATTGACTGCCACAGTGAAAATGAGTGAAGCGATGTTCAAGCTGTAGATTTGATAGCATTAAATTTCTGAATCAAGTCCGATTGTTGCAACTTACCCCAGATGATGTTGCAATTTACCCCATGGGTGGGGCAAGTGTCAACAGTCGGACTTAGTTCAAAAAGTGGATGCTATCAAAACTGCCGTTCGATGTTTTGCACTTCTCTTTTTTTGGTATGTAGTTAAGGCATGTACCTTTTAGTACACTCAATATAGTTTTTATATCTATAATAATTTTCGAGTAAAAAAACAGACCTGAAAATTGTTGCAACTAGCCCTATCTTCCCCTACAATCACTTTTTCAAAAAAAAAAAAAAAAAATGTATAAAGCCAGTAAAGCAATTAACATGTAGGTCTATTTTCGAAGATAATATAGGAATTTTTCGTGCTGCTAATTATTTATTTTTAAAAAATCAGATGCTGAAACCAATCGATATAGCGCAGTTTAAGCAATTCAGTTTGTTTTATTTAAAAAGAAAACTCTCTATTTACAAATTTGATTGTTCCTATGTATTAGAGCAGTCTTCGAAAAATCAGTGCCTATTGTATTTCTAAAATATAGCTGGAGCCGCGGTGGGTCAGTGGTAGAGCGTTCACCCCTGGTGCATGGGGTCTCGGGTTCAAACTCTGCTCCCGCCAAGTGAACTTTGTGGTCGATAAACGCCGTGTGCGTTGATATTCTCGGGGTTCTCCCGTTTCCTCCCACTTTCTTCATTCCACCATTTCATTCATTTCTCATAATCACCGTCTCCTTCAGCCTAACCGGCATAACCGTGGGACTTAAAACTCTAAGATTTCATTTCATTTTCTAAAATATAGCTGTATTGATTTATTGGTATATATTTACCTTCAGTTTGTTTGAGAGAAAATTATTACAAGAACTAAAAAGTGTTTCTCTAGTAAATACGTTTTCATAGTTTAGCTATTTACGTTACTAAACAAATTTGGTTTTTTTAATACATAAAATGGCGCCCGTATATATATAGGGTGTAACTTAATTAATATAACAAACGTCGTTAGGTGATTCCTGACACCGAAATAAAACAAAAACTATACAACAACCTGGGTGTAACACCCGAAAATTTGTCGGAAAAATGTATAAACCGCCATAACTCATGAACAAAACGTCGGATTGAAGTCGGGCAAAAGAATGTCCATTGTTTTTAGTCGTAGATTCGATTAGTGTACAGTGACGATGCAAGGATGACTTCCAAAGAAACTGGAGTATTCCTTTGAGTATTTTATCAAACGTTGAATGAAGAAATGATCAATCAAGTACAAGATTTAACATTAAAAAATAATAGTGCATCGTTCAAGTTAGAAGAACACTCAGAATTCGAAAGAAAGAGAGATACACATGTGTGATTCATCTATTTTGTCTCAGTACATAATGACGTCTCGGAAGATGATTTTAAATGGAACGAAGTCTTTAACGTATCACACTTATGTCTTCTAGGCTAATGGTAACGGATGATAAATGAACGGCTTCCTGTCCAAGAGTGTGTGAAAAAGGAAAAATAACTTTGATCCAGATTAGGTTTAAAACGACTGTGCATAGGATAGTCAGGCGGCATGTAAATAAATATAACATCGAAAAATGCAAAGATCATATGTGATGAACGAGTGTACAAGGAATTCTCCACATGACCCAGGGATTCCAAATATTGTGTGAATAGATATGGGGCAAAAGTAAGCTGCATTAAACGGTTTCTTCCTCGTAATATGTAATTCCGTGGAATATGGTACTTCTGTGCACAGAAGCAACAAAAGTGGAGAAACAAGGGATGTTGTACACGTTGCATAACGATACCAAGAAGTGCTCTGGAATAGTATACTTGATTTATCCGTTAGATGAATCTTCTCCCAGGAATACTTTTGATGGCGTTTTCCCCTTCCTTCGAGTTGGCAAACCTCAACTTTTCCCTGAGCTATGAAAAACTTCATTGCTATTGTGAATATACCAAAATACTATCCTAGTGTAGACCACTTACATTTTGATTTTATCATTGCCGGAGAAATTTTCTCAAAGGAAGCTCGTTGAAAGTACATTTAAAAAAAAGGATAGTCTTTTTTCGACATTCTAATGTACATACCTTAGAGCTGTATGGAATACCTACACGGAGGAATACCTACGGAACTATCGTCCCTTGTGTGCCAATTGCGAGTGGCTTACAGAAGGCTGTCTTGAAGTTTTATTGTGGAATGGCTTCAGTTAGCATGGCTGAGTTGTAATAAGCATCTACGTAACTTCTGAGTGATATACATAGTCAGATGCTCTACTGTTACACGTGTAATTGCTGTATAACAGGATGGGAAATGTTGTGTTCAACGGTAGAGGGTTGTGTCCAGGTATTTAAGGTCGTGTAAAAGTGTAGACGTTGGTGTTTAAGTAAAATTGATTGTGTTAACCTGTACACGCCTGCGCGATGGAAGATTACCCTGTCCACGAGCTGGCAGATATGCAACTCATTTATGGAGTAGCAAAGGGCAATAGCCCAGAAGTGAGGCGTTTATATCGTGACCGTCGCCCTCAAAAGAGAGTAACTTTCCTTGTATTTTTCCACGCCTCCATATTCGACTTCGAGAGAGGGGTCCCTTCGGTTTCTCGTACGTGAAATCGGAGGAAATAGCCCCATATGGACAGCTGAACTTGAAGACAGCGTACGTCGAATGATCAAAACCGTTTTGAAACTATCATGTGTATGGCGTAAAAACCCACATGCAACTCTAGTAAACGATCAGCAGCAGAAATTTGGTGTGGTGTGGTGGATAATTTTGTGGTAGGATCTTATTTATTATCGGTCTGCCTGTGTGGGAGTACGTATCTTTTATTTTTACGTAAATTTCTCCCAAAATTGATAGAACATGTGCCCTTGAACATAAGACAGCAGATGTGATTTCAGTATGATAGTACACCTGCACATTTTGACAGGAATATGCAGACTTACCTAAATGAAACATTCCCAGATTGGGAGAGAAAAACCTGTGTTATGACAACCTCGTTCATTCTACCTCACGCTGCTTGATTTTTTTATTTCGGGGATACGTATGAAACTCCGGCCACGACAGTCGAAGAACTTGTAGCTCGATGTAATATAGCTGCGGCAATCATCTACGAAATTTCAGATGTGCTTGATCACACGCGGAAAAATTTGCTTCGCCGATGTCATCTTTGCAATGCGGTCAACGGTCGACAATATCAGACTGTGAACTGTTATTCTTCATAGCTGTCTCGTGTACACATACTGCATTGCACAAATACTGTACAAGGTACCTCTGAGTATTTCAGTTATTCTACCTTCTCCGAAACAGAATAAATCGATAATTTGAAATTGTATTTCTTTCTTTCCTTGTGCAACACGCGCAAAACCTTGAGTATCGTCGAGTTTCATTCCTTCTGTACTCGTAGTTATTATCTTCCACGAATTTACGCATTACGGGGAGGAAATCTTTTAATCTAGCTTACTTTGGCTCAAATTATATTCACATAATTTGTGGGAATCACTGTTGTTATGTGAAGAATCCCTTATACTCTAGTTCATCGTACATGATCTTTTGCCCCTGACTGTCTTATGCACAGTCGTTATAAACCTACTCTGGATCAAAGTTATTTTTTTCTCATTTTTACACACTCTTAAGTTGAACAAGAAGCCGTTGATTGATCATCCGTTACCATTGGCATAGAAGTTATAATTATGATAAGCTAAAGACTTCGTTCCATTTAAATTCTTCTTCCGAGTCCAGGAATCACCTCCAGACGTTCATTACATTAATGAAGTTACACACTATATATATAATGATAAAAAATAATACCGATATTAGTGTCGATGAAATAGTATTTGGAGTCACTCAGACAAACAGTAACACTCCCGATGCAGTTTAAATCCATACTCAGATTCCATTGCCCTTTATGCTCAAAATGAAACTATTCTCCCCGTGCGAAGAACGGGTATTCTGTTAATAATTTATTATTAAACATCACACCATAAAATACAAATTGTATCACGTAATGTACACGTTATACTGTTACTTGCTTAATGTATAAATGGAGGATGAAGGACTATTATTGGGTCAAAAGATCCAATATATTTCAGACAATAAATTTCTTGTAGGCTTTATATCTGAAGAACAACATATAGTGTACCCAAAGCTAAACTATGACTGAACTCAGTATGATGTGCTTAGTGCCTGGATAAAACGAAAGCTCGATTTAGGGGACATTCAAAAATTCTGTTGCCCTTGATCCAAAAAATCTAATATATTTCATTCAATAAAAAAAAAAAAAAAAATCTTGTACGTCTTATATCTGAAGAACTACATATAGTGCAGCCAAACCAAAACTATCACTTAACTCAGCATGATGTGCTTATTCCGAAAGTAATACGAAACCTTGATTTAGGGACCGTCCAAACGTTTGTAGCCCCTGATCCAAAAAGTCCAATATATTTCATTAAATCAATAATTTTATTGTATGTCTTATATATGGAGAACTACATATAGTGTAACCCAACCCAAGATATCACTTAACTCAGTGTGATATGCTTATTGCGTAAAAAATATGAAAAGTCGATTTAGGGACCGTCCAAAAATTTTGTGGCCCGTTATAAAAAAAATCCAAAATATTTAATTAATCGAAATTTTTCTTGTACTCCTTATACCTGGAGAACTACATATCTGGAGAAAACTCGATTTAGAGACCGTTCGAATATTTTATGGTAACTGATCCAAAAATTAATATTAGCCAAGATCATAATACTTTGATCCATTTTTTAGATCATTCCTAAAATTCTTGTTTTTATCCAATCTTTCTTTTAAGCAGTATCACTCTCTTTGTTCTCAATTTGAAATTTATCAAGCAATTATAAAGCATTGCTTATTATCCAATTTGTATTCGGTGTAGAGCTTCAATTTTCTCAAAGTTTCAAATAAGATAATAAAATATGATTTACTATCGGAATTCGTGTCAGGTATTATTATTACTTTTATTGGTGTTTTCCTTTCTTTCAATTGTTAAAACAAGAAACTACCTTGCACTGTCATAAAATATGTGCTCTTTTCCAATAGCATAATAAGTGCTCATATAATTTTGAACTTTAAAATTAAGGATTGAATCAGTACAAGAAGTACAATTTGGATAACGAATGACTTATAATTGATGTTTAGTGGCGTACTGAAGTAAAGGGATTAAGGACTTTGAAACCCCCCTTGAGCAAGGTATTATGCAAAATTAAGCACGTTTATCATATTAGCACGTTTATATATATAAACACTTGATATTATATAAACTTGTGTTTCTAAAGCCCCTGAACCCCCTAAACATTTGCGTAGAGTACTGATTGTGTTTCTCTTATTATTTTAACCGTTTTATGCTTTGAACGAAATTTGAAGTGCAGGAACCCTGTGAAGGTGACCACCTTTACTATAAAAATTTCTTTAATGGTTCTTAGTTTTTCTTCAAAACAATCAATAACGAACGAAAAATAAATGATTGAGTTTGATTTTAAATCGAAATTTGAAATACCACCAAAAAGTTGGTCCACCCAACCTTATTTTGTAAATGACTCTTAATAATTTTCAAAACAAACTATTTCCTCTTCAAACCAATCAATAAGAAAGGAAAACATGTTATTAGCTTGAGTATTGAATCGATATTTAAAAGCAGAAAAAACAGTATGAAGTTGACCACCAAATGTATCCTGGAAATAGATATATTTTACTGGTTGTTTTGAAACAAGTGATTTTTTCTTCAAAATAAGCAAACCGCCCCGAAACAAATCACCTTCATCAACATTATTTCTTAATTATATTCTTATGTTTTTCGAATCAAATTACTTTTCTTCCAAACAAGCAACAACAAATCCATATCAAACGATTGATTTTGGTCTTGAATCGAAATTTGTAAGTAAAGGAATCAGATTGAATTTGATCACATTCTAAATTTATTTTGTAAATCTCTTTCTCTATTTTTTCGAAACAAGCGATTTGCTCTTAAAAACAACCAATAAGAAACTCTTGGCTTCGGTTTTGATTCGAGACTTTAAAGTGGAGCCAATTTGAAATTCCATCACCCATTTCTCTTGAAAAGACTCTTTATGTTTTTCGAAACAGACTATTCTTTTTCAAAATAATTAGTAGCATACGCATATCAAACAATTGATTTTGATTTTCAATCAAAATTTTAAGTGGAGGAACAAGGGTAAATTTGGCCATATACCAACTTTATTTTGTAAACATCTCTTTATGTTTTAAGAAAGATACGATTTTTACTATTTTTCTTCAAAAAAGTCAATAACAAACGAAAAACAAACGATTGGCTTCCGATTTCAATTCGAAATTTGAAAGGAGGCAACTTAACATAGGTGCATTGCTTCGCTTAAAAAAAAAAAAAAAAAAAATCCAAACGCAAATTCTAAGCCTACAGTTTTAAAATTGCAGTTACATGTACATACTTCAACTTAGTATACATAAAAAATTACAGCATTATAAAAATATCAGACAAATAATATTATTTATTCGGTATTGAAAACCTCGAATCAACTATTGGAGTTATTTAGCGTATTTTTTTTAAATATCACAAAATTAAAGGTGTATTTATTACGGCATGGATATATTACGCACAATATTTTTATACAATTTGTATATATATATATATATAATTTTTTTAAAAATAGACCATTTAGAATTATTTATCCTTACAATTTTTTATATCCACAAATTCAAGGTGAGGGATATGCGATATTGATATTTTCAGAAAGTGTTGACCACCCTACAGAATGTCGATCCTGTGCCGTGTCGATCCTATGCCGTTTCGGTCCTGTGCCGTGTCGATCCTGTGCCGTTTCGGTCCTATGCCGTGTCGGCCCTGTGCCGTTTCGGTCCTATGCCGTGTCGATCCTACGCCGTTTCGTTCCTATGCCGTTTCGATCGTATGACGGTTCTCTCCTATATATCCTTGAGAAAATAATTGTTACTTAATATTGCGTAATTATAAAATAATGTATTTTTTATTATTTCGATCGTATGAAAGTTCTGCTGTCGATCCTATGCCGTGTCGATCCTGTGCCGTTTCGGTTCTGTGCCGTGTCGATCCTATGCCGTGTCGATCCTACGCCGTGTCGATCCTATGCCGTGTCGATCCTACGCCGTGTCGATCCTATGCCGTGTCGATCCTACGCCGTGTCGATCCTATGCCGTGTCGATCCTACGCCGTGTCGGTCCTGTGCATGTAACCCCTTATCTACTACCAATTTATTTTTATGGCGATCAATGTTAAAACCGAAAACGGTTTATTCCTACCACTTCTGATTTCAATACAGGGTTAACGGAAGAAAGGGAGCTTATTCTTGAGACGCTGTTTGAATTCCCGAAAACTTCTCGAGCTCTCTGGCAGTTTTTATTCTATGAAAATCAATATTGAAACCAGAAATAGTAGTAAATTTTTACGGTTTAAATAGAAAGTTGTTGGAGGAGACGGACATGGAACCTATTCTTGGGGTGCTGAATGGAGTCCACAGAAAACTGCTTCTCGATAATATCTTATCGTCTTTGCTCTATGAAAATCAATATTGAAACTGGAAGTAGTAGTAAATTTCTACCAGTTCCGGTTTTGATAGAAAGATAGGGGTAGAAATGGCACATTTTCGAGAGACGTTGAATCAATTCTCTAATCCCGCTTGTCGCTAGCTATTATAGTTTTTGATTTATGACCCGTAAGAAGTCGATCTCTATCACTTCCGATTTATATAGAAGATTGACGGAGGAGATGGAACCTATTCTTAGGACGCTAAATCTATTCCGGAAAACCCTTTTCGATATCTCTTACCGCTTTTCGTCTGATACCTGTCAACATGCAGAGCCGTTCTATTAGACTTCCGATACTTATGCATAACATAGTTTGGAAGTATAATAAATCCAGATAGAAGAAATATTATTCATCAAATTTATTTTCGTGCAGATTAAGAATCTGAGAATTTCAAAAATTCTTTTACAACAGTAATTATGCCATGAAGAATAACGGGGACCACGGTGGTTCAGTAGTAGAGTGATCACCTCTGGTGTGTGTTGTCCCAGGCTCTATTTCAGCTCGCGCCAAGTGAGTTTTGTGGTGGACAAACGCCATGTGCGTGGGTTTTCTTGGGGTTCTGACGTTTCTCCCACTTTCTTCATTACAGCATTTCGTTCATTCTCATCATCACACTCTCCTTTAGCGTATTCGGTATAACAGTGAGACGTAAAACTGAAAGATTTCATTCCTAAATAATAACCTAATGCATTCTACAGGGTTTTATTCTTGGGTAATAACCAATAATAGCGTACAGATTGATGATATGCTTGGAGATTGATATGCCATAAAATCGATTATTCATGCAAAAAATGCACCAACATTTGCCAGCTAGTCACTACAAGTAAGAATGACATCTGCTTCGTTCAGATAACCTTCCTTATGAGACGAGACGAGACGAGACGAAAAGTAAGGTTTTCTCGTCTCGTCTCCTAAGTTTAATAGGCCTCGTCTCGTCTCGATCCTTGAAGACTTCTTTCGCTCTTGTCTCGAAATTTTATTGCTCTGTTTTGTTAATTTATGTTTAAAAAATTATATCTTATTTTTTCTTAATTTCAACGAGGAGTTTTCACAACCGTGCCGCGTCATGATTGTTACACGAATAGTGTGATATACGAACACTTAAACCACACTTATTATTGGAGAAAATTTTGTAATGATTTGGATATTTTAAACGTAGATAAATTCTCTTCATTGTTTTCGTCCATCATTTGTGTTGTACGCATGATGCGAAAACGTAATAATGGAATTATCCCTGGGGGTATTGGCCCCATAGCCCCTAAATATGCCACTGATCAAAACATATTTTTCATAATTTTTAGTCCATAAATGCAAGTTACACTTCATAATTTTACTAAATATGTATGTTCATTGCATTGTTCATATAGAACAATATCATGGTGACGGAACAAACTTTTTAGTGCTGTATCTCAGTTACATAAGTTACAAGTTATCCGCCTACATAAATAAGTTCTTCGTTTCTGAGTCAACAGGTTTTATCCGTAAATTTTCCCAAAAAAAGTGTCCACCTCATTCTTGTTCTGTCTCTCTATTTAATTAAATTATATGATGAGCTTCAAACGTGAAGATCTACTTCCGACGCAAGTGTTTATAAGCCGGGCACTAACTACTTACCTATCTTTCTTTTCCTCTTTTAAAAATTAATAAAATCGCTTATATTCTGTCTTGTAATATATATATAAATATAATTGAAAATCACTATGTGACTAAATCTCCTGAACCGTCCGACAGATCTCGATCAAATTTCTAACATGAATGAGATTCGAGGCTGGGTTGGTTTTGGGCTATTCACTTTGATGGTAGAACTAAGGGGATGGGGTGGAGGAGGTAGTATAAAAATAAATAAAACCTTACAACTCCTGAACCACTCGACCAATCTTGAACACATTTTGAAGAGAAGACAATTCAAAACAAGACTTGTTACAAAATACAAGTAAAAAGATGTGTAGGTAGATAAGATTTTCTCATTTCTGACAGCAGCCAGTCTTACCTCCCGCAAGCTTTTTTTCTTGCGACCATATGGTCAGGTTGTCAACTACTACAAACTTTTTGAAGATCAGTGAGGAACGATGGTGTGAATGGATCAGGTATCTGCACCTCCACGAACAGGAAAAGAAAGCCTCAGTGCCTATGTAGCACACGGATAAAGTAGCTCCGTAGTGATTTCTGTAGTAAACATAAGGATTCCGTACATTTGTATATACAATATACCGCTCTTCGGAGAACGGATTTTTCTCAGTGTACGTTTGGCAAGATGTTTGAGGTTGATGATTGAATGAATGATCCCTGATGCTTCCATCCACTTTATTTATTTCAAAAGTTTATCTTAACCTTAAGTTTATCTTCAGTTTTAAAGTTTTACTTTAATGATTAATTATCAAAGATTGAATGTTAATATACGGGGTCATGATTTGTCTCGCTATTTTTGGTTCTGTTCAGTTTCGTTCTGGTTTGGTGTAAACTTATAAACTTATTTTAATTGGCAGAATCGTCTGCTATCAGAAAAATGATATTAACACTTTAACAACCAACTTCTTTTTTTGTTTTGCTTTCTTTCTGGTGAGTTTGTGACACCATAAATCTATTTTACAGTTGGTAAGTGGACCCCTGAGCGGCTTTGAAACGAAAATAAAATATGGAGATATTGCTTCCTCACCGGAATCGAACTCACTATGCCCGGTCAGTACGTGGGCAGATACTTTACCAACAACCTCAATAATTATGTTAGTACTTAACAGAAATTCGTATGAACTTGATTCGTAATTAGGGTGACCATAAAATTTTCAGCTGAAAACGGGAATCGTTCCGGCTTTTTAAAAATCATGAAAAATGAGAAACAGGTCAGTGCGTAAACTAGGTCCTGTTTGTTTACCTTAGCAATACCTAATACATTTAGATTGTAATATAACATAATATGTGAGTCATCCAGTTCCAAAACGACTGAACAGCATTTAACTTAATATAATATAGTAGGACATGATGCTCCCTGCATTTGTTCCTTTGCCCTAGCTCGAACTCTTGATATTATATTGAGTCAAGTAATTCGATACTTATGAAAAAGAAAAGTCACGTTGAAGTTTGTTCAACAAACAAACAACTGGTAAAACCTCTGCTGCCTTTCGAGCAGTACTACGAAATATAGATCGTGTATAATGTATGGTATTTCAGTTCAATTCTTGCCTCAATTATTATTTGTTATTAATAAGGAGTAAAGGTACTAGGTTTATTATTTACTTCTTTCACTTGCATAAAACGGGACAAATGCTACTTTTTTCCATCTACTGACGAGGCGGCCGGGATATGCCCCTAAAACAGGACTGTACCGGTCAAAAACGGAACTTATGGTACCGTATTCGTAATGTTCATGATCACTACCACAATTCCTTAGGGTTGCTTCTTTAGAATACTGTTAACTAGGCCTATACTTATGGATGATGAATTGATTGATTTTTGAGTTTAACGTCTCATTCAGCAGCGAGTTCATATGCAACGGAACCTACTGATTAAAAGTGGAATTTGAACCACATGAGCTCCCGTCGGGAATCGAACCCGGGTCTCCCCTGGTAAAGGCGGGTACGATAATTGCTTATATAATTATGGATGAATGAGGCATGAGATACTACCAACAGTACCACCATCACCATCAATTCTTCCATCATCATTCACTTGCCTTAATCATCGTCTTTAACCTAAAGGGCATAACCGTGGGACGTTAAACTGAAAGATTTCATTTCATTTTCTGAAATTACTTGTTGCTGGTGGATTCCAAAGAGCTATACTAGATATATTTGAAACGTAACTGGCTACGTATCCAACTGACCTACTACAAACACTGCAATCAAAAGGAGATCTGTACATTTTGTTTACTGTAAATGTTTCGTGTGGGTTGGTGGCAGGCGCGCATCCAGAAATTTTTGTTGGAGGAGGTCCAATATTACAAGCCACTATGTTTAGGTAGTATTGAACGGGTATTATTCTGAATCTGAAAAGACGATAAGTAATTGTAAAATACTTTTACCTATGTAAAAAAAAAAAAAAAAGTTAGAACTAGATTCTTTTTATGAGAAAGAATACAGATGAAGTGTAAGACCAAATTTTCATTCTACATCAATCATTTCCCTGTTAAATAAGTCGAGTTTTATTCAGAAAGTGTACAAATATATTATGAGTCAGGAAGTTTTGGGAGGGGCCCGGACCCGTGGGTGCGCCTCTGATAGGCAGTATACTTTGTTATATTGCATTGTCTTAAAGGTAAACGGCAACAACTGTTTGTAGTTTATATATACTGTGTGCATGTTGTTTAGTTAACAATTACGTTGTGCTTGACATGGAATGAATACTTCTGGACTTTATGTAAACAATTAAAATCTTATTTATATTTAATACGGCCATGAACAGCAAAGCACTTTCATATTCACTAGTATCCAGCGGCGGCCGCTGAAGGGGAGCCAATGTGCCGTGGCACTACCACAAATAATATAAATAATATTTGCATCTTACTAAATAAAAAACTTTTTAGTTTTATGCACAACACTTTACTTGCAACGTCACCATTGCTCACGAGAAGCTGGTTTGAGTCACGCTCAGTGATTGAATGCGCTCAGAATTACTCGCACGCTAGCAGTACATAGGACTATCTCTATTCTGTTCGTGCCAAGTTCTCCCGTGCTCTCCCGACTGTTCTAAAAATGGTTTGTGCGCATGCTCGTTAGTTGGAGAGCAGGAGGAAAGTACGGAGAAATAACTAGCGTTTTGTGCCACGATCGAAGGTGGCTCGAAGCGGGAGATTTGTTTCGTCAGGGGTCTTTGGTTTGGAGTTAAGTCGCCTGGAATTCTAACACGTGACTCCTGATTCACTTGTTCCTATTGCAGTGTTTCCAAACTAGTTACTTATTACATATCAATATGTACTCCCATGCGCAAAAAAAAAAATTGCGCGTATACTGTAACTCAAGATTTTTCGCATTTATTCCATTTTCCTTACGTTTATGGATAAAATTTAGTTATTAGTATGTGGAGATAATAGAAAGCAATTCATCTAAGGAGATATTTCCAAAAAATATAATAAAATAATAAAAATATAAGCAAAAAACAAAATTATGCTCGGTTTTGTGTATACTGGCAACGATGATTTCTAGGGATTTTTTCAGTAGCAGATCACAATTGCGGAGGGAATTCAGTAGGGGAATCGAGAAGTTGGATCAAGGAACTGGATAGTGGACTAAAATGTTGCATTTATTGGTTAAAACCTAGTGTGTAAATTGCCTGCGAAATATAAATTAGCTTCTGTAACTAAGATGTCGTACGAAAATATAGAATTAAACAGAAAAACTCTTATCTTAAGGTTCGAAGCGATACGGACCATGGTTATGAAGATAATTTCTTTAAAGAAAAGGGCCAACACAACGTAGCCTCCGTGGTTCGGTGGATAAAGTGGCGGACTCGTAGTTATTTTATTATTTTGACACCACATCGAATCCCATCCCATCCCATCCCATCCCATTTTTCTTTTTTTACAAAACATTATAGGAAGTGTTTAATTTTGATGTTAATAAGAACCGAAACAATATGATAAGGAAATAATTTATTGGTAGTATCCTTTAATCGACGTATTTATTCAGTATTAGAATACGTGTACTATTGGAAACAGTTATTGTTTTCAGTTTATAGTCTTGCATGTTACTTCCCGTTCTTGAACAGCAGACAACTCACTTCGGGTTTGTGTGTCAGGAAGAACATACGCGACCTTGACAGTCTGCCCAGTCTTACCCCTTGTTACATCGACCTGATGTTAAATGATCGTTTATGTGTGTGTGTGTGTGTGTGTGTGTGTTTGTTTTTTGCTTTTTAGAGTATTGACTTTCTCTCTCTTTTTTTTCATATCCACAAGTGCAAGAGTGCTTTCGTTGAACGTAACTAAATTATACAGATCTATGTATACGGAACACGAATAGGCCTATTTCCAAATAAAGAATGAATATGAACGATAATCATACCATATTTCTACATTATATAGTGGCGTGAAAAACTGATATTAAAATGATATAACAAACAGGCATAAGCTTTTTTTTCTAGCATGGCAACACATTAAACGTAACTCATTAAATTTTGGGAATTACAATTTATCACCTTACGTGTCGTTGTATTCCTATTCTTTTTCACGTTCAAGCGACGAAAGAAGAAATTGTAGTAATAGTGATAAAAATCGAATTCGAGATTTCAATGAATTCAAGTTCCACGCCCCCACATATCGAAAAAGTGATTTTGATGTCTGTCCATCTGTTCATTTGTTGGTTCGTCACGCTTTTACATGCATTCAAATAGAGGCCATACTGTTCGACGTATCTGGACCTAAGTCTAGACATGAAGTTTTTATAACACTTTATCGTTTCGAATTCTATATTCTCCGACACATAAAAATAAGGGTAGTTTCCTGAAGGATGAAAATTTAAAATAATTAAATTGTTTCAAAAATAGCTGTAAAGATTTTGCTTTTTTTTTTTTTTTTTTTTTTTTTACAAATATAGTTTGAATCATTGCTCTGAAAAAATACGTAAGTGTAATTTACTGTATGGGATGCGTTTTTTCGAACAATTTTCTCAATCACATTTTATAAATAAATGTATCATTAATAACCTAACAATATGACACAACTCGTTCGTCCTGTAAACATTCAGAAGGGTAGTTTAGCCTACTCTTCGACGATTTTCCCATTAGCGCCTGACCCAATTTTGTTCATATTTCATATATAAATGTCACATAAATAACCTAACGATACGGCATAATTCCATCATCCTAAAAAGCTAGAAGTAGTATAATACTTTTCGGAGTAAGATTGACCCTACGATTTTGTGGAGAACGACTCAGGCAATTTTGTTCGTATTTCATAAATAGCATAACTCGTTTGTCCTGAAAAGATACACAAGGGATATTTTATTCTTGGGGATGACTTTTTTGACGATTTCTCAGAAAGTACTCAGACGCTTTTGCTCATAGTTCACATACAATTATTTCCTTAATAATTCTAATATATGGCATAAGTTATTTCTAACAGAAATATGACCAATGGGTACTTTACTTTTGGACATAAGTTGCTTCGAACAAAGTTTTCCAAAACACATTATTTTATTCGCATTTCCCAAATAAATGTTTCAGAATAGCTGCAACCTAACACGAGTCAGTTTAAGAAATTCGAGCGAGAAAATTCAGTGCGTTTCATCCGTACCCATTCTTAAATATATTTTTAAATGTTACATCTAATCACAATTTTCCTAACAAAATCGATACTTTTAAATGTGCCTTGTTGTTGCCAAATGGTTTAAGTCCATTGGTTCTGGATTTGATTCCCGCTGAGAGCTAGTGTATTTTTATCCAACGTTAAGGTATAGGTAATAAGTAGGTGCAAAGAGAAAAGTGTTGAAACAAGCCTAACCAACCTAATAAATAATACAAAGAAATAATACAATATTACGAAATTATAGAAGAAACGTTGTTAATATTAGATATTTGCGTGTGAGATTGTCCAACCGATGACTGTCAACTCCAAAGGTAAGAAAGTGAAACATCCAATACCAGGTTAATCAATGGTCTCTAGGTAAACCTATCCTACTAGGAAGTGATTGAGATACCAAAAAATGTTGTAATCGCTGGGAGACATGTTAGGAGAATACATTGGGTGAGAGACTTTAATTCATGAATAGTCTGCACCTTCGTTGGTGTATTGAAGTGCGTAGGTGGTGTGTGTTTAGCACATCGGGTTCCTTCCTGTTAGTCCCAGCTTTCTAGACCGGATGCAGTTATTCCCGGTAGAAAATACAAATATATATATATATATATATATATATATATATATATATACATTTCTATTAAAGTAAATAATTACACTCATTCCCTCAATGTGATACTTGTTTGTTTAATTGTATACAGAGAGCTGATCCGTGGAAAAATCGTTCATAATAATAAATAAAATAAACTCGACAAATATTCTTGTAAATAATAGGTAAAAGTTTGCGTCACACTGTTCATTTTGCTGGGCACGCCAGTGTGCCACGTTATCCGGTTGTGGCACACTGGAGTATAGGGTATGGCTTTCTAATTTTTCCCAACTATTTTAACTGCTTCAATTGAAATGAATTTATAATAATAAGAGAGTGAATTTAGTCTTCTTACCCTTCGATTTAGAAATAAGGTCCGCTAGAATTGTATATATAAAAAATAATAATACTCAGAATTTTACAGAGTGGTTTGTTTTATTCAAAATGACATACTTCCTGCAACTGTTTGGGTTGGAATTATTTGAAATCAAATCTTTAAGTTTTACGACCCACGGTTATACCGGCTAGGCTAAAGGACACGGTGATGATGAGAAATGAATGCAATGGTGGAATGAAAAAAGTGGGAGAAAACGGAAGAACCCCGAGAAAACCCATGCACATGGTGTTTCTCCACCACAAAATTCACTTGGTGCGAGCTGGGGCCGAACCAAGGATCCCATGCACCAAAAGTGAACGCTTTATCACTGAGCCACCGCGGCCCCTCTGAAATTATTTATAGGAGAGAGTGACTACTTTTATGAAAACTTGATATCGAACACATTTGTTTAAAAATACCAGCTTTTTGTGAAATATTGCTTAATATTCAGGAAAACCTAAGTCAATAATAAAATAATAATAATAATAATAATAGTTATTATTATTATTATTATTATTATTATTATTATTATTATTATTATTATTATTATTATTATTATTATTATTATTATTATTATTATTATCTTAAATTAAAAACTCTCTGGACCTAGTGCATTGGCACAATTCCACGAATCAAAAAGAATGTGTTTACTTATCATATAAGTGTAGAAGGACTTAATCCCTGTTGCTTTCAATATAAAAAGAAAGTGTCCAACTGTCAAATGATATGCTACATAAAATGCCCTATGCAACATAATGTAGTATAGAGTCATCATTCCAGGTTGTCTAAAGAACACTTTCGTTTTAGCAAGAAAGGAAGAAAATAGAAAATATTGAGTTTTAACCTAGTAGAAAGTTTGCAGATTTAAGGGAAAATGCACAGAGTTGTTGGATATAAAATGTAGTTCGGATTAATGGAGTAAGACACCGTAAATATTTTATTGTTTGAAATATACTGGGAGTGACCAAGCCATTACATATGGAAATATCGAAAGAAATACGTTAATGGTGTTAGTTGCAAACTTTTTTAGAAATGAAAAAATTAAGGAAATCTCTAAAAATCTGATATCACAGATCCAAATTGACTGACTGTTAAGTAAAACTGCTAAATCTGAGTAAAGCAAAAAAAAAAAAAAAAAAGTATTAATGACCTGTGTTAATTTCAGACATATCATTCTCATATCAAAACTACGATAGAAGTAAATTATGAATAAAGGTGAATTCACAGTTCTGGAATACCAACAAATGATTTTGCTAGATGTAACTTTTCAGAAAACTTTTTTATAAGGCTTTAGATTTATTATTATTTTTTTTTTTTTTTTGTTTGTTTATTAGCTTCCCCATGCCGTAAACGTCGCCAACTCCTAGTGGCTCACTTGCCGGTAAATGGCGATCGTCGATATAGCGACGCGTCGAAGGATTGCCGCTAACGTGCCACTAGTGGCAGGGATTCGTCGAGTCGAAGCAGATATCTAGAATCGGGGGTATTGAAGTTACCACGACGTAAGAACGAGGACTTCATTTTGGTCCGCGCTCGTTTGATTTGTCATGGAGAATCGTAAAGGGACCAACATGAACTATCGCCAATCATGTGCATGCGGTTATTATTATATATTATTTTTTCCCTGACAAATTGTTATTATAAGGACAATATTTGAGCTCCGGGGGTCAAGAGTAACTCCTGCCTTTACATCATGAAGTGAAAAATCTTGAGATGAGTGCGTATAATTGTATGAATTTAGTTGACAACTGTCGCCGATCACTAGCAAGTGAATATGGGAGAACTATGAAAAAAGTAAATAGACGCTTGCCATTTTGTAATAAAATTACATGACGAGTGCATTTGATTTGATTCCGAACAGTTGTCTTCAAATATACACGGTTAAAGAAGCACTCTGATTAGAAATATTAAAAAGACTTCAACGATTTATCACTCTACAAGCTGTGTCTCATAATCGCCTCCGTGACGAATTCGGAAGAACACGCAATTAGTAACCCTAAGGTTGATGGTTCACGCCCAGCTCAGGGCACTTTCGTTTTATTTTTTTAAAAATGTTTTTAGACTCATCTTGATGCAAAGAAATTACGCATATAGGCGATTTAACGTATTTTAGGGGAATAATTTTGTGGTTCGTTGGCGTTCCGTCGCTCCTCTGCCGATGGTGGTATAATTTTCAAAACGGAAGTGGGACCAATTTTTGGCTGCGGGACCGCCAATTTTTGGGGACATGTCACCAGTTGCCTATCGGTGGTCCACCGACGCTTACGGCATGGGATTGTCCCCTCACGAGTGAGGCAGATTGTAATCGACCAAGAGTGTTTTGGAAAAATGGGAAACATCTTCCGACTTCGACTTCTGAATAATCCGTTTAGGATCAAGTCGAATCAAGGCTGCGCCACGGGAAGGTAGAACAAGTGAGGCAATCGTTCCAAGCACTACGCTCGACAGCTTCCGTCTCATTCAAGACTTAGACTCTTCAGGAAAAGTAACAAGTTTATTGCTTACGTTTATTACTTGTAATTTATTCTTTGGGTCAAAGTATTTTGCAATAAACCATCGTTTTGTAAGATATTTTTACGATTGTATACTATTAATTTCGAAAATTGTACTCATAATATAATTTCCCATCATGGATTTGAAAAAAAATCAAAGTTGGAGCAAAGAAAGATCTCCGATCCACATGTCTCTTCATGTTTGATATGGAAGTCTCATCTTCATTATTGACCCTTAATTTATTTTAGTCCTAGGCAACGCGAATCGACGGGATGGCTCTAAGTGAAAAAATTCATTTAGATCGTTAAGTAATCAGGAAAATCCTGCTGTTATTTCACGAAACACAACAGATCTTGAGGAAAAAAAAAAAAAACAATTTTGCTTACCAGGGGGAGGGAGTAAATCATCTGCTTACGTTTGCTTAACTAGGAAGAAGGCAAGGGCGCCGATCCTGGGGGGCCGAGCCCGCTCAAAGCTCATGTAGGCCTCCTTTGTATTTATGAATATACAATATTTGGCATTATTTGAGTGTAATTTGTCTTAAAATCCTCATATATATATATCTTCTGCATTTGAATGCCCCCCCTCCAAATTTAAAGAGAAATTGGCGTCCTTGGAAGATCTAGTGAAATGAATAAAAATGTGATAACGTAATACTTGAACAACTCTATCTAATGGAGGAAAGTAAATTAGTATTCAACACTTCTTTCAGTTTTAAGCATTTCAAAGATTCTCGTAATTTAGTAGCGTCCCGGATTTGCATTTTTGAAGTACGGGAACTTTATCTATACCTTAACGTGGGAATCGGTTTCGGACCATGCACTTAAGCTGCTTTGCCATAAGAGGCACAAGGAGTTTTTCTTTCGATTTCCTCAGGAATATTGCGAATGGTATAACTTTTAAAACTATGTTTAAAAAAGAATACACATCGACATAATAAGCTGATAATCTGATACCTAGGAAATATATTGAATTGTTTTTAATTTGTTCTCACGCTTCCAAATCAGTACTTATGCTTTTTTTTTATTCCAGTCTTTTAATATAAGCATTTCAGACTATTGTCTGTTCTAGGACGATACAATTCTAGTTCATGTAAATGCTAGCTTTGGAAATACAGTAGAGTTTCGCTTATCCGACATAAACAGGCAGGCAGAACGCAGGATAATATGGATGTGTTAAGAAAAGACCTATTAAAAGTAAAACTTATGATATAATTTTACATATTATGCATCTAATAATAATGTTTTATAACAAATAACTGCACTGCACTGAATCAGGGACGTATCCAGCGTGAGGGCCTGAGAGCTGTCTCTCTCCGAAACTCAAGCACTTTTTAATAAACTTGCCTTTACCGTTTTGAGGTTCTTTTATATCAGTTTACTAGTAGTGAGTGTCCAAACTTTGGGCAATGTGCTGTTGTCTTGTTATAATTCTAAGAACATACCATAATGCCATTTTAAATAGGATGAACATTTCGATTCCGTTCTGTTTTTAACTTTAATATATTAGAACGATACACTCCATGTCTTCTTGCTATTTTTGTTATGTGATATACGTAGCAGACAGTTTTCTTTAGTTTCATTTCTCTCGAAAATATGTTTCATTTTGTTTGTGCTATAATGCAGTTTCCAAAATAAACCGGTTCATAAATGAAAAGTAGGAAAAAGTTTAAGAGAGGTACAGAACTGTTGCATTATTATTATTATTATTATTATTATTATTATTATTATTATTATTATTATTATTATTATTATTATTATTATTGATATTTAAAAACATTAGAATTACGTGCTTACGAGGATTCGTGTTGGGCCCCCTCCGAATAGAAAACCTGGATACGTGTCTGCACTGAATGATAGACGTATGAGTCAATGTGTAGACGGGCGCGCTAGGCGATAGACTCCACAGCATGAAAAATAGATTAAGACCACAACTTGCAGTTCTTCTTGCCGATTGGTGCTATTTGCAATGATATATCGGATCATATGGTATCTGGAACAAAGGATGGTCGGATAAGCGAGACCATGGTGTATTGGTGTTTCACGCACCTAAACCTGTAAAATGTTTGTATAAACAATTATCTTTCACTCCCTAGCTAAATTTGTGGGTACGATCACACACCTTGCCTCATAAAGTATAGCCTTATAAAGAAAAACATATTTTTTTAAGCTAAATCCTAAAGAAAAGCCAACTTCATTTTTTTTTTAATAATGGCAAACTAGTCCACTTCATCACGATAAATCACGTTTGGTACTAAGATGTCTTTTTCTGTCCGTATATATCCTTCACACTTCGTTGGAGACAAAATTGTTTTTTCCCCAAGAAAACAGGATGAGAGAAACTATACAACAGCATGAACAGAAAACAATAGCTATTAACAATAGTTCTCTAATCCTGGATAAATACGTCATTACAGCAAAATATCAGTAAGTTGTCCTTATTATATAGCTTCGGTTCTTATTAACATGAAAATTATAATGTTTTGTAAAAAAAAAAGAAAAAAGAAAAGAAAGAAAAGAAAAAGAAATGGGATGGGATGGGATGGGATTCGATGTGGTGTCAAAATAATAAAATAACTACGACTCCGCCACTCTACGCACCGAACCACGGAGGCTACATGGTGTTAGCTTCTTTTTTTAAAGAAATAATCTTCATAACCATGGTCCGTATCGCTTCGAACCTTAAGATAAGAGTTTTTCTGTTTAATTCTATATTTTCGTACGACATCTTAGTTACAGAAGCTAATTTATATTTCGCAGGCAATTTACACACTAGGTTTTAACCAATAAATGCAACATTTTAGTCCACTATCCAGTTCCTTGATCCAACTTCTCGATTCCCCTACTGAATTCCCTCCGCAATTGTGATCTGCTACTGAAAAAATCCCTAGAAATCATCGTTGCCAGTATACACAAAACCGAGCATAATTTTGTTTTTTGCTTATATTTTTATTATTTTATTATATTTTTTGGAAATATCTCCTTAGATGAATTGCTTTCTATTATCTCCACATACTAATAACTAAATTTTACCCATAAACGTAAGGAAAATGGAATAAATGCGAAAAATCTTGAGTTACAGTATACGCGCAATTTTTTTTGCGCATGGGAGTACCATCTAGATTTGACCCTCCCAAAAATCGATTTGGAGTTTATTTCGTTATTGTGTTGCCAACCCAGGTATGATTCCCCCCATCATGATTGAAACATAAACACATTGTGCGGCTGAGTGTTTGTGGTGTTGAATGTGGTGTGTGTATGAACTTGTCAATTATATATTTTTGCGAAGTTTTGATGTTGAGTATTTAAGTGTAGCAGGGGCGGATCCAGAACCGACTTCTGGGGGTGGGTTGACATACTGCTACTTAGAGTTACTTTTAACAGCTTCAAACTCTGGGATGGGTTTTATTTATATGTATAAAATAAGAAAGTTCATTCTTCTGGGGCCGGGGCGATTGCCCCGATCGTCCACCTGGATCCGCAACTGAAGTGTAGTGCTGTTTTTTCTTCTTTCTCTATATATGTAATTACTTTCCGTCAAACCAGAACAATACATTACGATGAATGCGGCAAGTAATTTAGTGAAATATCCGTTTTCATCCCTACCATATGACGACAAACTAAGTGGAAGCAGGAAATTTAGGAAAGCAAATTCTTAATTTAAAATCATGTGTTAAGCAAGAGATCCGTAATAAGGAAAGATTGCATCAATTTAACATGAACATATATATATGAAAAACAGTTCGAATTCGTGGTTGTGATGTAGCCAATCCTTTATTTTGTTTTCTGTGTGTTGTTTGGGGAAGGGGAGTCGCAAGCTGGACAAAATCTGATTTATGTTTATAATAAGTTAACTGTAGGCACAAACAACTTCATTCTAAATAACTTTCTCTCTCTTTCTTTCTCTCTCTCTCTCTCTCTCTCTCTCTCTCTCTCTCTCTCTCTCTCTCTCTCTCTCTCTATATATATATATATATATATATATATATATATATATATATATATATATATATATATAATGTGTGTGTGTGTGTGACTGTAATGAAATAATGTTATTTGTGCCTTTACATTTTTTTTTTTACGGATATGCGTCTATTTATTGTGTACGTTTTGACACTACCATATCATATACTCACGAGCCGCCACTGCTAGTATCCCTATTGGTTTTCAAATAAAGGCAAACACACAGCGAACGTAAAGAAGCGGCGCTTGTTAACTATAAAGAATTACCATTACTCACAGACTGAGATGTTTTTGTATAGCAAAATTATTAATTATTTTAAATCCATTGAAGAATGAAAATGAACTAATTGCAAGCAACAAATATTTCAGTCCCAAAACTCAGAGTTGACTTATTTATTTTTACTTTTCGTTGTTCCATCTTGGGAAATATTAACTTCGGTAATTGAGACAGTTGACAAAATGCTTACTTTTTCTTTATGTGATTTCCAGTTTCTATTTGAATTTAGTTGTAATAGGTTCTGACCAGAAAAATTACCAATAACGAAATGTAATATTGAGTTACTTAACTAAAAAGAACCCATGTAAGAGACAAAATTATTCAACCTATGTTCGTCTGGGTTGTGAAACGTTGGCATCTACGATCAAACTACCAACTGTGATCGTATAGTCACTGCATGATCTGTTAAGTTCATTAACCAAAGGAAAGCAAACTGTGTTTCCTTTAAAAAAAAAAGTAAAAAAGTAAATAAATAAAATAAAATAAAATAAAGATTAAAAAACTGTAAGTACCCGGAGAAGAACTACTGTAATGTGACATCTTCTGCCACTACACAGTTTTGAGGTCAACCTTTCTTTATCTTGAGGTCGAGTGGAGTACTATAATATAAAAATGAGCAACTATGTCAGTCTATTGCATCAGATTCAATGTAGCAATTCAAGTTATGCGCCGCCGCGCCGTGGCGTTGCCGGCACAAAGTACTTGTCTATGACGTCGAACGCATGAACACGTTCTAATCAAATGGCTTCTTCATAGTCAATTGCTTTTTCTACAATAGAAGACAATATGGTACATCATTGTGACTGATATTTAAAAAGAAAAGAAAAAGGAAAAAGAAAAAATAAATAAAAGAAAACATGTTTATAGATTGTGTGGAACTATTAGGTAGTTCAGATTGGAAAGACAATATTAACTATACTGACAATGACATTTGCATGCTCTCTAACGGGATCCTTCACTGATTTGTCAGTTACAGTTGAGTACACACATTTTATTACAGATTCTTACGTAATCGCATGAATAAATCTCAGACAGGTATGAATAAAAATAGCTTCCTTCCTTAACGCTATACCTGTTTCCAGCGGCGCAAATCTGATTTCAACATAGGGGGGGGGGGGATTAAGACTTTTTTTGTTGTTGTTAAGCGATACTCAAAATATTTGTGAAGTTGAAAAGCAATCCTGTGGAGGATCAGGGAGCAGAGTTGTCTTCAACATTGGGAGGAAGGAAGATTTGAGGCTTATTCTGGAGGATCATTAATTTTATCTCACTTTCCTTTCTTGCAATCGGACACAAATCATAACATTTTCCCCAAAAGAACACATTTCAAATCGGATTATTGGGGGGACAGTTCCCCCAGTTCCATGATTGGAGGGGACATGTCCCCTCATTCCCCTCTGGATTTGCGTCAGTGCCTGTTTCATTATTTACTACCTCTTCTTATAAGCTTAAAGTGTTTTAGAATAGAGAGTAAAATTGAAATGCGTCACGTCAGAAGGGCCCGCACAAAAGGGCGAGGACAGAAAGGACCGAGTCAAAAAATCCCCGCGTCAAAAGGACCCCGGTTAAAAGAGTCTTAGTGAAAAGAGCCCCACGTCAAAAGGGTCCCTGTCAAAAGGGCCCCACGACATAAAGACCAAGCATCAAAAGGGCTTGAGTCAAATAGGATTACTTGCCAGGTTATAGGGAATTCCTACGTTCCTTTGGCAAATCCCTCGCACACATCTTGCAGAGGTTTGAAACATACCTTTTTCAATGACTTCGAGTGAAACAGGTATGACTTCGAGTGTCATGTTCTAATCCGCACTCTCTGCATTTCTTTATTTTTTAATTACAGCTCTCTGAAGTTCATTTTCCCACACTTTCGGTACCTTATATCGGGGAAAACTATCCCTCATTGACCACAGTTTCAAAAGACTTCTTTGCTGGTTTCGGTGTCGGGAATCAGCTCCCGAAGTTTGTTCAAATAGTTTCTTATCATACTGTATATATATATATATATATATATATATATATATATATATATATATATATATATATATATATATATATATATATAGGGGTGCCCACAAGGGGGGACTATGACGCAAACTGCGTCATTGAAACGTTTGGGGGGGGTAAAAATCTATATAAATATGTTTGAGGGGGTGTAAAAATTAATCGAAAAGAATTTTTTTTTCATGGAAGGACACCTACGGATAGACAATTGGAGGGGAGGTGCGTATGGACATAAGGGGGGTGGGCACCAGTGATATATATATATATATATATATATATATATATATATATATATATATATATATATATATATATATATATGGGGGGTGTTCAGGTAATTTTATCAGGTGAGATTTTTTTGTTTTTTTTTGTTTTTATGCACCTAAAAATTACTTCTGTTGAAGGTTTTAAGAAATCATTTTAATACTTTTTTGTCTTCTGTTACGTTATTCTGTAGGAAACTTTAAAAGAAGCACGTTTTTGTTTACTTCAGAACGAGTGAAAGCTTTTAAGTCGACCTTGTTCATTCGACTGTCATATTTTGTTAACCTATCATGTAATGTTAGTATACAGTGTGACACATACCATTTAGGAATTCAAAACATGTCATTAAATCTATTTCATACCCATAATACTTTAAGGAATTACTTTTAAGTAAAGTCATTCTTCGTAGAGAACTGTGATAAGCTTGATTGTTGTATAATAGCCTATTAACAACATAATAATTATTTGAAATTTTTCTGTTCATAAATATGAAACTGAACCGGTGATAATTTAGATTATTTTCCTTGGGGAGGGATTTCAATCCACATGTGGTGAAAGTAGTACTGTGAAAATACAGGTAACTCTTGTTACTCACCATTGGAGATGTGCCCAGGGTAGGAATGTACACGAGTCCACTGGCGCAAATCCAGGGGGGATGAGCGGGACATGTCCCCCAATCTTGGAACTGGGGGACTGCCCCCCTAATAATCCGATTTGAAATGTGTTTTATGGGGATATATGTGATGATTTGTGTCCGACTGCTACAACGGAAAGTGAGGTGAAATTGATGTCCCTTGCTGTATAATATGACATGTTCACCTGAGAATTCAGATTCATCTGCCATAATATGAGTCTCATCTCTCCTCCCCCCCCCCAAGAATAAGCCTCAAATCTGCCCGCCTCCCAATGTTGAAGACAACTCTGCTGCCCTGATCCTCCACATCGTTGTTTTCCAACTTTTTGAACATCGCTTAAAAAAAGAATATGGGAACGGTCTTACCCGTCTCCCCCAATGTTGAAGATAGATTTGCGCCTTTACGCACGAGACAAGACGAGGCAGAATTTTCCTGACAAAATTCGAGTCGAGGCACAGCTCTTCCAATAGGGAAATATGCATTTTTCAAGTCGAGACAGTTTTACAGCACATTTTCGAGACGAGACAGCCTCAAATCTTGTCGCGTGCGCCTCCCTAGCCCCGGGAAACTTCACGGACCAGGGGAATTTTCCCCGGATTACCCCCTGAAATCATTACTGAACTGAACTATTAAAGAAATTATCCCGGACACCACTCACATTTTACATAATAGCAAATCTTAGTAGGTATAGTAAAAAAAAAAAAAAAAAAAAAAAGTGTTTTTCATTGGATTTCTAGTTTTGTTTTTGAGTTCTAGAGCAATTGCCATTGATCCTTGGATGACATGAGTCTGTCGCCTTCTCGTTACATTATTGTTTTTAAAGGAAGAAAATAATGGTAACATATTTATCGGGCGATTATGTTCTTGAGAGTTTCGTAAAGGATCGCCAAAGTGTTAAATCCATCAAATAGAGAAGGTGAATTTGAAGCTTCCTATCTAAGAAAAAGTGTTAAAGTGAATGTGTTTGTGAAGCCTATCGTAAAGGATGTTGTAGTAATGTATCCATCCTACATTGCTACAATTCCACCTAAACGTCTTCATATGAAAACTAAAAGACTGGAAGGTTACAATAAGTTTCTCTTCAGCTTTGGAAGGATAAATTTGTAAAATATAATCTTTAAATTTTACGTCCCACGCTTATGCCGCCTAGGCTAAAGGAGACGGTGGTGATGAGAAACGAATGAAATGGTGGAATGAAGAAATTGGGAGAACCCCGAGAAAACCTACGAACACGGTGTTTGTCCACCAGAAAGCTCACTTGACGCGAGCTGGGATCGAACCAAGGACCCCATGCACCAGAGGTGAACGCTCTACTACCGAGCCACAGCGGCCCCTAAGCATAAATTTGTGTTAATACACATGTTTTTTCGTTCTTTGTCTGCTTTATATCAGTTATTGACGTTTAGTTCACGTTATGTTGTATTAATTTCATTTGTTCTTATAGCTAGTGTGAAAATAATGTTTGCTTAAATAGTAATGCTGGATGGGTTCAATAGTGGTCTCTAATGTTCTTGTGTTTGGTGCGAGCGGCGCCGGGCTGGATTTCGGGTAGGAACACTCGATCGAAAAGTTGTAACAGCATTTTTAGGTCAGCCATCCCAAGTGAATTTTTCCTGGGTTTTTCTCATTCACACCAGGCAAATGCTAGGATGGTGTCTAACATAGAGGTCTCAAGACCTTTCTTTCTTTCCCGTTCTTCTCTTCCGTCCTTCCTTGACAAATGTGATCGCGAGGGACGTCGTCCTTCATACCTGACAGGGTTTAGGCCATACATGCTGGCAGTACCCAGAAATACGTATAACAAAAAATAAAAATAAGATAAACAAGTAAACTTAACGAATAGTGTCACCTGGGTACTACAGTTGGTACATAGTGAAACGTTCACATTACATCTTGGTCAGGTTTTACTTGCTACCACATGCACTGTGGAACAGGTATAGGATAAGTATACCTAAATTTCTAGCTTTCATACTTACCTAAAGAATGGCAATTCCATACTTTTGCACCACAAGTATAATATTAAGTACACAGCAGAAATGAAATAACACTGATATAAGAATACCTAAGTGTACATACAGTACATCCCTCAAAAATTGCCAGATAGTAGATTTAAGCTATTAAAACTTTATTGCACGAAAGTTTAGTTTTAATAATAATCGTGTATATTAAGAAACAGAAGCTGTGATCCAAAAATGAAACAAATTTGAATATGGTTATACTTTTGTATGTGTGTGTGTGAAATACCTCATTGTACTTTATAAAGCCTCCCCTAAGAAGAAAAGTAAAAAGTATCACTATTGAATCAATTTTACCGAAACTTACAAACATACTTTAAAAAAAAAAAAAAAAAAAAATGGACTCAGATATTTATCTACTTGAAATAAAGAAATGTTTAGTAAAAGGATAAAAAGAAAAAGAAAGAAAGAAAAAGCAGAAAAATGCATTAAATACCCGTGATAGAATGAAAGAAACTGTATGAAATGTTTAAGTATCATTTTGTCCTAGTTTTCTGTTTCTTATTCATGTATACAGCGGAAGTTGATCATTATATGCAATTATGTATTTCAAGAGATTCATTTTAGTACCGGTAATTACTTTTTGGTTTTCTTCAAATCAACCCAGTGGAGTACACAAGAGGGATTTTATATTTACCCTCCCCCCTTTGAGGAAGATATTATGTAAAAATTAACAATTACCATGTTAAGATACAAACACCTGAAAATATATGAACTTTGGAGGTTGAATCCCACTTAACGAATTTTTGCGTACGCTACTCAATTTTAGTGGCCTAATGCCAGAAAATTTTAGGTCCAACTGGGTACATTTTGATGTTCATGATGACAGTAAGAAACCCTCCCCCAAAAGAAGAGGATTCAGAGGATTAATCAATTTGTTAAAATCTTATGTTGGTTAAATTAAGCTTCTGGAAAATAAGTTGTTTTTAACATGGCTGTACAATACTTGTGGTACGAATTCTAAGAAAAATGGTATTATCAGGAATCACAAATATAATTTACTGTATATTAGCAGAATCAATTTTTGCTATCACTAGGGGGGACTAAGAGAGGGTAGGTAGGCTTAAATGTGTCAGCCCCTTTCTTATGCCATTGCTTTACAGTGTGGATTTATGCATATACAGTACTTTGAATATTATGATTGAATAAAATATATCAATTTATAATAACAGTCCTCACACTTCTGTCTACTTCACAAGCAACTGTGTCTATTGTTTTATTAAATGGAATATGGGTCCACTTTTTCATCCTCTTCTACGAACTTTTAACACTTTATATATTTTTTTCTAATATCGGAATGTACTTTGTGTGGTGATTTTTTTTCGTTTCCATTTTCCACTTCCAATTATAATAGCAACTTTAACAATATTATAACACAACAAACCAAGAAATGGACTGTGTATTGACTTTTAGTACTAGCATGTTCTGGCCACCCTGTAAAGTAATGCAGAAAAAGACTTATACCTCCTCTCCCGACAACTCTTTTGATCGACAACATAAACACACAGCAGCGACTCCACGAAAGTTTATAGTAAACTCATATAGACCATACTCTGACTTGTGGCTGCCCCTCCCCAGTTTTTACCTTGTAGATCCGCCACTGCTCGTCAAAATAGGTTGTACGTGATTTATTGCATCAGCTACAAAACAAAACATGTATTGTCATGCTTTATTTTCGACTGGGAATGAGAAATATTCCTTGGTTTCATCATTTGTACACGTACGCAGCAGAGTCACGCGTGAAATTTTTGAGTTAAAAGTCACACAATGATAGGAAATAAAATAAGATTTCTTTTTCTCATCACAGCAGAGGGAGGAAATGGTATTATAACAACATTCTGATGTCGGCACGTGGTGCAAGCACTTAACGTAGCATGTCCGTCTTGTCTTGGGTTAATAATATCAGATTCTGATGAAATTTGTTTTTCTTGGTGCGGTTTCGTAAATGACGTGGACCATGTTTTTGATGTCTTTTTGTGAATTAATACAGCTGGTGATGATTTTAGAGGATGGCTCGGGGCCAGAATCCCCCCGGAACTATGAAATTCTTTCCTGGACCACATCTCCTATCGTCCCCAATGTAGATACTCACTATTTTGGTAGTACTACTTTTCACCCCCAATATATTGACGTTTTTCGCTTTGTGAGCGATAGTATGGCTCTAAAATATATAGGCTAGTTTGCCAATAATAACTTCAGTTTTTGTTGTTTGTTTACAGATTGTTTGACTGTTTGTAGCATGTTGAGCGCACAAGGGAATCAAACCAGTAGGATCATTTCAGATTTTACCAAGTAGGGTATAAGATGTTCTACCGACATAAGATTTGTTTTTTTTTTATTATTATTATTACTTTATTAGTATACAATCGTTTAAAAAGTATGAGTTTCTCTAACTCAGTGAGGGTATTTGTCCCCCTGCCCTTCCCAAATGACGCTCCTGAATCGAACTCACTTTTTGATAACTTTAAACATAAGGCTTCTACGTAAAATTCCTTTCAGAGCTTAAAAGATTCATATCCATATGTTGTAAATAAATTCCATAATACAATGAAACAGTTTTAACGTTTCCAGTCGGTAGTTGTACTTGATTCTCGTTGTGCTCTGGAAGCCCCATAGGTACGTATGGTCTATATATAATAGCTACATCATTAAGTAGCAGATTCGAACGGCAACACATATACTTCTAACAGTGACAGAAATAAACTACTATTTGTATCATAATGAAGATGGGAATAGCACATCTGAACCGATTATATAGGATGTGTGTACGTATATTATTCAATTAAATATATGAGTATATGAGTGTGATACAGTATTACTCCATACTTTTATGTGTAAGAAGCAGAATTCTCTGTCGATTGCATCTCTATTCTATGATACCCAATATTGCTCATGAGAAAGATGAGTCAAGTAACTCCGTCACTTCCGGTGATAACAAAGTGTGAGGTTCTAAACAGGAACGCCCGCAGGATTTTTTTTTCAAGGGAGGGAGTCAAATGACCGATTACAGAAAGAATGAAAAGACCGACACACAAGTGCAATACATACACACTTTGATGCACGCGTACACACAATATACTAATAAAACAACATTATTTACGGACATATTTGTATTAACTACAGTAAATATATTTCTCTACTGTACTACTGTAGTTAAGTACTGTAGTATCTAAGAGTAAATTAGTATCTTTTGACATACATTTACAAGAACTGAAAACCATTCAAAAATCCAGTAGGGGACAATAGCCCCGTTGCCCCCGTCTGCGGGCGGACATGGTTCCAAATTTTGCATTTTCAATTTCAAACAGTATAGCTGTTTCAAAGAAGGTAAGGAGACGTATGATTCATGTTTGTTTCTACTCCTTACTCCTCTTGTCTTATTCTGTAATTTGTTCTTGCTTGAGAAATGTAGACTAAGACTAGTTACAATTTTCATTCTGTTAATTTTATACGTCGGCAGAAATCATAACATTGTAAATTTCACACGTGGCTCATTTCTCTGGAATTCATCGAAAATATATGACGGCGGAAGTAGTAGCGGAAATATGTAATGCTTCAATTGCAACAGTGTGATATCATTTTTTTTTTTTTTTTTTTGTTAAATTTAACTCCCCAATATAATGGACCGATAATACGTAATATTGATGTCGATGGTAATAATGAATGAATAAAATGGAGAACCCCTAGAAAGTCCACGCACAAGCCGTTTGTCCACTGAAAGACCTACTTAGCGTGAGCTGGGATCGAATCAAGGAGTACGCACTAAAAATGAGTGATCTACCACTGAGCTACCGCGGCTTCTCTGTTTTCGAATTATAGAAAACGTTTGGAAGAAATTAACAATTTACAAGTTACTTTAATAGTTAATTGCTGCAGATGATATGCTAGAAAAAGTCAACTACAAAGGGTGTTATTTAAGGCTCTTACTTAGAGGAGAAATGTGCTGGAGTTCAGAACCATGAATAATTAGGTATTATATTTTGGAAGGGGTGTTAGGAGATATAAGGGAGTATAATGGAAAATTGAAGGATGGCCACTTCTGCCCCATTACCACTATATGTGCGAAAAGCTTGTTTGACAAAGGGAAAACATAAAATCAAAATAGATGAATCTTTTGATCACATAGGCTATCTTAAAAATTGTATATGCATAGGATCTGCTATTATTACAAAACCTTCAAGAAAATTATTGCCATATTAATGAGAATAACCTTACTCCTCTTGTTAAAGAGATAAGCGACAAATTCTTGTATAAATTATTAATATGAGTTATTTGCAATCATAATCGAATACTCAGTGACGTCACAGTTTACTGCTCCCATTAAAACACACACACACACACACTCACAGAAAGAACAAGGCGCATAAAATTCTAGCATTGGTACGTCATATACAGATTAGTCAGTTTGAAACGACTGTTTAATATTTTTGATTAAAAAACATTAACGTATAATGTTGTTTCATTACGTTTATTTGTTGTATTGTAGTTACTAAATCAAATTATGACCTGGCAGTGTCTTTCCTGTGCTGAATTTCTTTTTCATAGAGAAGAACACGGTAAACTTAAATATCTCGGTTGGTTATCAAAAACATCTCTGACGAAATTTGGGGGAGAGCTGTGTTAGAGTATGAGATAATGATATATAAAAAATCAATTCAGAAAATAGACTGAAACATAACTGGATAAGTATCGTAATTGTTAACAGGCCCGCAACTAGAGGGAGCTAGGGGGCTGACCCCTAAACTTTTCGTGGCCCCTCCAGACCTCAATACGAAATGCACAATTTAGATATTTGTAAGAGAATTTTTAATGACTCCCCCCTAACAATTTCATGACCCCTAAAACTTCTGTGGGTGGTTTCAGGCCTGATTGTTAAGCAAAACGCAAATTCGGTTGAGGCTCAAAGAAAATACACACCATTTTTCTTTAAAACCGTGTAATTCCTTGAAAAGTTGTCATACATACGTATACATATACAGTATGTACACTCATGTCCAAAATTATTGTCGTATGTCTATAAATATGTTGTTGTAGGAATAGAATTTGATAACGAATTCGCCCGGTATTTCTTATGTTAATATCTGTATAATCGGCAAAGACATGTATGTGGCAAATTTCATGTCAAAAGAGCAGTAAACAAGAACAATAAAACGAAAGTAAAACTTTCTTGTCCATTTAGCAACATTTTGTTTTACTAATTCTAATTTTCGTATTTATAATTCTTTTCCTATGAAATTTACCACAAATATATATTTCTCGATTGTACACATAGTATTAGTATTAAAAGTACCATGAAAAATCATTATCAAATTATATTCTTACAAGAAGACAGTTATAGATATGCGACAATCATTTTGGACATGAGTGTACATACTGAGGTGGTAAGTAACCTCTTGGCTCTAGTTACTGTATTTCGGAAATTGTTCTAATGGACCTGTATTCATGAACTGCAGCAATTCCTGTCAAGGTTAGAAACTATTTTCCTTCAATAGACGTCAAACTCGTCAGCAATCCCTCTGGTTTAAAATGTTTCTGTCACATATAGAATGTTTCTGTGACCATAGTTCTGGTCCTGTTTTACTTTGACGTGAGTGTCAGACCATTCCTTCTAGACATGAACAGTTCATTTACTCTGTGCCAAATGGGATGCCTAAATACATTTTGGTTTTCTGATGCTGGCTCGACAGAATGGCTCGAATTTTCCACAATCGCTTATTAGATAGCTCCATACTTCGGCCATTATCGTATCAAGTTTCCAGCGGTCACCAGCTAGTTGGCGCTCGAATAATCTTTTAGCCTTGCTCATTTGCTCCATGACATGCCGTAGTTTTAAATCACGCTGGCCTTGTGGACAGTTTGTAGCTTCAACGTGGGAAGGATTGCACGATTCACGATTGATTGGCTCACATGTAGTCCTTTGGTCATAACACACTGTGTCAGGCCTAATGAATTTTTACAGGACGCTGTATCTCCGGATCTTCTTTAGAACAGATCTTGTGACTTTCACACTCTTTGGATGCAATTTCATTGGTGATATGGAATAAGCTGCTATGCATAGCGTTTAATTACAACACTAATAATGGTCCATCATTTCACAAAACTATTCTTCCAGTACTGTTCTACTATGTGGGAAATGCTGAAGTTCACATGGGAAAGAGCTGTGACGTACTCTTTCGAAGAGCAATTCTCTCCTGTAGGATTTTTGCCACTACACACCTTCATTCTGCTACACAATAGCTGAGAGACTGATATGCGTGTGCGTACAGTTTGTTGGTCTGTGAAATCCACTTTAATAGATGCTGTTGTCCGCAAATTGTTCGAATGGAAATATATAAGACGCTATAGGGAAGCACTACCTGTAATGATAGAGATTCATCAAGTCTAGAGGTGGCTACTTTTTAAAATCCTGTATGCTAATGCAATAGTTTCCTAGGGTGTGACACGAATTTAAAAATCACGATGCATTTAATGATTTGTTAAACTCATTTTAAGACAGATTGTACCAGCCAATACCTCCAGCGACAGCGAGAATGCTCAGAAATACTTCAGAAATACTTATAGTCTTATACTACTATAATTTATATTATTAATAATAAAAGACAGAGAAATTGTGTCGTAGGCATTCAGCAAAATGTGTCGACAGTCAAAAAAGACCGTGAACTACTGTGCTAATATATTCTTATTGTATTATGCAGGTTCAGATAGTAGTAACAAAAGCTATACCCCGAGATAACCTCAAAAAAGAACAAAGCACTTTTCACGATTGAAAACAGATTACATGATTTCACTAACAACAAATGTTCAGCTACATCACTGCCTGTTATTTCTAATACAAATTCTATACGTTTACTGTATGGTGTTGATAATCTAGTACACTGGCGGATCCAAGGGGGGGGGGCGAAGGGGGCGACCGCCCCCCCAAAAAGGTCTGGTTTTTATTCCAGCATTTATCGTTGTAAAATACAAATATGGTCTTTTCCCGACAGATTCAATCTGTTTGACAAGCCTAGCAGAGTCTAATCAAAATGTGTGGTATTTGAAGTGTGAATAATTCTGTTCCTAGTTCCTTGAGGCGGTCACTATAAGCCCCAAAGGAGCGAGAATATGATTCATTCATTGGACGAACAGCTTTAGGAAAGACGGTGACGGCTCACTATTTGAACTATAAAGCTATATTTTAAAATTGTGTCCTAGAAAAATGATATGTAAATGGAATTCGGGCCCTGAAATTTCAAGTATCTTTACCATGAATAAAGAGAAATATAGAATCTTCAGCGCTCCTTACCGAAAAGCTCTCTGAATCTGAGACTTTTCGGTTGGTTGATTTATTGATATGTATTTACGTTGTTTGTCAAATGCGATGCTTTACAGAACGAGAGCTACAGTTAAAGTTGGATCTTAATCACTGTAGTACGTTCGATGCTTACTCACCGGGAATCAAACCACACAACCTCATGCGTCAAAGATCAAAGATACGTTCGCTAGCTACTAGATCAACAAAGAGAGCCGTGACTTTTGAGGTTCAACACGAAAACATTCGGAAGGAACCTGGGATTAATTGTGACTTTTAATGGCATTTCTTCTTTCCTTGGGAAATAACACCGCTCAAGCTAGAAACTTGAAATTCGGACAGTAGATAAGATTTGTGATGTAGAGTATTACTAAGGAAGGATTTCTTGGAAATTCGAAGAAAGGAAGGGAGTGGCCATCTCCGAATCCCTTAAGGATGGAGACTTGAAATTTGGTATTTGGATTTCACAATTTAAATAATTTGACACCCGTTTCAATGTTTTTTAAATACTTTAGTAAAATTGGAGAAAAAGAGGTGAAAAGAAAAGGTTACGGGGATTGCAATTATTATAATAATAATATATCAATATCTAAGAATCTTTAAAAGTTAGAAACATGAAATTAGGTGTATGGACTTCTCACTCAAAATAATCCAATAAGTATTTCAGCGTTTTTGATATTTTACCTAGAAGGAAAGAAAAGGGATGAAAATTATTATTATTATTATTATTATTATTATTATTATTATTATTATTATTATTATTATTATTATTATTATTATTAAATGCCCATATCTCGTGATCCCTTACAGTTAGAGACATGAAAGTAGGTAGTTTAATTTTTCATTTAAAATAGTTAACATGTATTTGAGCGTTTTTGCCACTTAACGTAGAAGGGAAGAAAAAGAGGTGCGGGTAATTCACTAAAATGGCCTTTCGAGGTGTTTGGATTTCGTAAGAGAGTTTTAGCTCAATCCAATTCTACATTATTGAAATGATAGCTGAATTCTATATTCTATATGATAGCTCAATTCTATATTCTAAATGAGACGAAAGGAACAACGCAATATTGTGTCACAATAGCACGCAGGGGCATTTGCTATATATATCGTGCGAGGCCGTATGTAGAGCAAATTATCTGTGAGCGAAGCTCTACCTAGGCGAAGATTAGTATAATATAATTTTATTGTTGTTGTAAGCATAGCTATAATTATACTATGATTCTAAGAACTGCATTTAAGAAATTACCTAATAGAGCAAATTTCCTAGTCCTAGCTTGGTCTAATGCTTTTTTCCTTTACATACTCAATTATACTACTGCAATAGTGGTGTATTCGGACAAAATACCGTATACAGAGCATCATCCGAAAGAACATTTTCAACACTAAAAAGGCTAAAGACATGGCTACGATCCCTGATGGATGCAGATCGACTTAGCGGCCTGGCACTACTATATACGCACCGAGACAAACGTAGATTACGTTCGTGTCATCGACAGATTTGCAAGGAACAAGAAAGGACGTAGATTTGAGTTTGTGTTGTAACTTTCACAGAGATGGACTGCAAGGTGACTAAGGCCGTGGTTTTGGCCCGTAATTATTTTCAATTCGTGGGTATTCCCCAAAAATCATGAGTATGAATCTATAACGTTGAACTCCTTCTATGTATCTGAATCGCAAACGAAAGCAAGAAAGATGAACGAACTCGAAAAATTTTTTGAAATTGTATTTTTTTAAATATTTAACTGAAACAAAAGGGCACAACAACAATCGTAAAAATGTGTACCGATATATAGACTATATATTTTTAATAAACAATACATATGATATTTGTTTGTTTAACGTCCCATGGTTGTGCCAGGATGGCTAAAGGAGACGTGGACCTACTGATTATAGTGGAATCCGAACCACTTTTTTCGTTCAACTGTAAACTCACCGGGAATCGAACTCGGGATCACTCGCACCAAAGGCAAGCAAGTTAGCCATTAGATCAAACCTTATTATATCTGAGATTAAAGAAAAACAACAAGTTTGTTTTTGTACTTTATTCTCCATTAATGATTTCCTTTAAAGATGAGAATTTTTCAAAATTAAATTTGAATTTGAATTTTTCAAATATCTGATATTGTCAAATAATATCGCCAGTCGGAATGTTAAAGGAAATATAGTTTGTGTGCAGTAATGAACGAAAACGTCACTTTGGTTTTACCTTTCAGATCTCGTTTCGTTCATTTTGTTTTTTACTATTTATCATTATAATGGCTTATATTGTGATTCTATATAATTGTAATTCATATCTTAATTAATGTAAAATTTATACACATTTCGTGCTAGATGATCTGACAAAATTTCTGTTGAGTTTATGTAAGAGAAAGTTTAGCATTGATATATTTGTTATTACATTATTTGCAATATTTTATTGAATAAATTGTACATTTGCCTTCGTAGTGATTTATATGGTTAAGGAGTACCTGCAATATATTATATTTATATAGGATTATATCCAAAATTCATTTTTTCATATGTTACTACTGTAGTTTAACTTGAAACCGTCGCTCTGGGTTGCTGTTAGTAGTACAGTACAAGGTTTAAATGCATTGAGGATTAGTATTATGTATTAGGAAGTGCATCCATTTCATTCTCCTGTACTCGATTTGTGCCCTTAAGTATGCAGGCTAGTTCTTTTAAGGCAAAACCCATAACATTCTTATTTCCGGAGAAAGCCACGAAATTCATGTTTCGGCAATCACTACCATGGGTAATAATCACGGAACCACTAAGCATCCTTGGAGTTCAGTTTGATTTTTTTCTTTTTTCAATTTTTAATTTGCTGAATTATATCTGACATAAACATAAATGAAAGCAATATGTAAAGATTGCTCCCCTATATTTTGGCCCAGTTGGAACAATGTGTGCCATATACTTTTAAACATCACTTTATAATTAATTATTGTAGTATTTTATAACAAGAAATTTACATAGAAATATCATCATGTCTTTTGTTATTTGTTGACATTTTGTATTATTCTTTATTCATGTATATTTTTGTTATCTATATTTGCGCAGACCGAGTCTGTTTTTTTTTTTTTCATCTGTTGTCCCACAATTGTTATTCAAAATATAAATGATTAGAGCAAATTGTACACTCTTTCGTTAAAATGAATGCCATCGTCAATACAGTATTTTCTTTTGTGCAAGTACTGTGCAAGACAGCGCATTGATACAGTTCGGTGACTAGTGAATCATGACACCGCCATGCCTCCGAAACGAAAGTGCGTATTTAATTTAAATCTAGAGACAGAATATACTTTCATTTAAGAAAACTTACAAATTCGGGTACCAAAATGGAAACTGGGAATCAGGTTTGCACCCCCCCTCCAGTCCCGCATTCATAGGCGTCCGATTCTTGCAAAAGAAAAATTCTGATCACCATGAGGGTACGATCATCTTTCAGGAAGCAAACCGCCCCCCCAAACGATCCTTCTGGATCCGCTAGTGATCTAGTATATCTTGAAGCTCTTGCCTTGCTCCTTTGAGTATCCTCCCATACCCTTGCGTAATTGAAGATATACATCAAGGATATAGACTCCCAGGGACACCTGCTGGTACTTTTTAAGTAGAATTTCATTTCGTGCCATAAAATATCTGGCCTTGTGATTACCTAAGAAGTTATGAATCACTGCACTATAGGCAAATTTGTCTGTAGTATACTTCCACCATAATTATGTTAAATCAGATCAATTGAACAGATACGTGGATTGCGAAAAACAGCTAGACAGACACGCCGGTTGTACGGTACATCCAGAGTTTACGGAACCTTCCGATAAATCGCTACAGTCATTTAGAGGTTAAAGGTTAGAGTATTCTAAAAATAGGCCCAGGTGTATTAATATCAATTCGTTCTTCTGTTCGTGTATAATCCTGCTTTGCACCGATATTAAATACCAGAAATACCAGACGTAATATACCAACCATGGATATGAGCCCCCCTTTGAAAGTTTTAAAATTTCCATGTTGTCCACCGACCTATGGTTGAGGCCAAGAAGAAGAAGAAGAAGGAGGAGAAAAATTTGTCTTTACTTTAGTTATCGGTATAAGCATTTGGAGAAATGCTTCCTATTACCCTGAAATAAGTAATTGCGACCATAGGGCCACGAGAAGAATAATGTCAGAAATCAGATATGAATAAATATAAATATCCCAATCTTGAGGTCATTTGCTTCGCGACCCCATAGATGGATAGATCTTAGGCCTCTTTACATTATCCGGCGATTTGCCGGGGCCGGTTCCGGCTGTTTGCCGGATTCGGTTTCGGCCCCTTTCATATTATCCGGCGTTTTGCCGTGGATGAAAAATATGCGAGCAGGGTTGTTGTGCAACTGAAGAAACAAAACTCAGTGACTCTTGTCGTGTTGTGGTAGTTGTAATGGACAGACGCAAAATGTGTTTTCTACTCGCCTTGTTAAGATACAGGCAGAAAAGAAAAACGTCGGAGACACATACGGGCCTGTTTGTTACCGAATGAGAGAACATGCCACATACAGAAAAGATATACATGTTTTTTATTAGAGAAGCGGTATTTTGGAAGACATTTTTCTATACTGTTTCCACAATTGATAAACTTGGGCAAAATAATATTTATTTATTTATTTATTTATTTATTTATTTCGGAAAAACAACAGGCAAATGCCTAATTACAGTTTTCCCTTATTGTAAAGTGTATTTAATACACTTTAAAATACATATATAATAACATATTAATATGACCTCAATTCTATTATAATACACTCTAAGATACACATATAATAAAATAATAATATGAAAGTAAAGTATACGTTAAAATACAAATAGCACGATATACAGGATACAACAAATTTATGTAGAATGAAAATTTTGTTTGTAACTAAAAATATCTACATCTGGGTGTTCTTGTGACATCTTATTATACAATATACACATTTTTCTGACAGGCGATACATCTAATGCATTAGTCCTTTGCGCTGAGAGATGGAATATGTCATTGTGGGGTCTCGTTGCTCTATGTGGGACGCGAATTTTGATTTCTGATAACAAATATTCTGAATCTATTGCACCATGAATTATTTTATGTAAGAAAGATAATATGAAATGACTTCTTCTGCTTTCAAGAGATTGTAATAAATATTTGTTTCGAAGACCTTCGTAGTTCTCAAATTTTGGATATATACCTGTTTCTTTATATGTCAAAAAGCGCACAAATTTATTTTGAATGTTTTCGATTTTATTTATATATTTCTTACTATTCGAACCCCATATTATCGCTGCATATTCCACCTTAGACCGTACATAGGCAGTGTATAATGTTTTGAGAGCATTAGTATTAGAAAAATCACCTCCTAATCTCATCACAAAGCCAAGATTCCTAAAGGCCTCACCAATTACTCTGTTGACATGAATATCGAATGATAGGTTTGACTGCAGAGTGACTCCAAGATCAGTAACATAATCCACTCTCTCAATTGGTGTTTGATTAATAGTATACACATTGCGTACATAGTTTATTTTCCTGGTGTATGATACTACTTTACATTTTCTAATATTTAGTAGCAACTTGTTTGATTCACACCATTGGGAAATAGCATTAATGTCATTTTGCAAAGAAATTGCGTCTAATTCCGTGGAGATACTGCGATAGATTTTTAGATCGTCAGCAAACAAAAGTTTATGGGAAGATGTTATGACGGGTGGTAAATCGTTAACAAATAGTATAAATAACAGAGGTCCTAAGTTCGATCCCTGAGGCACACCAGAGTCTACGACATATTCCTTAGTTGAAATATTCTTGTATCGAACGCGATGTTTCCGTTGGTAAAGATAGGATGCTATAAGTTGTTGAAGATTTTGTGAAAAATTGAATGTCACAAGTTTGCTTAGAAGTATATCGTGATTAATTACGTCGAACGCCTTGGAGAAATCTGTATAAATTACATCTACTTGTTCCTTTTTATCAACTTGATTAGCTATAAAATGTGTAAGTTCTGAGAGATTAGTTACAGTTGACCTCTTTGGCATGAAACCATGTTGAAAGGGAGATATTACTGACCGTACATGTGAATAAATTTTTTCGTATATAATAATTTCAAATATCTTAGATGGGGCAGATAGTAGGGTTACCGGTCGATAATTTTTTTATTTGGTCTGTAGGACAGCCTGTTTTGGGAATGGGACAGACGTCACCAATCTTCCATTTCGTAGGAAATGTAGAAGAAGCTATTGACTTGTTAAAAATAACTTGTAGGGGATGTTTCAGTATTTCTGAGCAGCCTTTAATGATATATGGTGGTATTTTGTCTGGTCCACAAGATGACCGTGGTTTAAGTTTTTTAATAGCACTCTCCACATCTTCGATATTTATAAAGTTAATGTTTAATTTGTCCAGGATTTCCGAATTATTGTGTTGCTCCATAGGAATAAGATTGTAGCTCGATTTATTGTGTGTAACTTGAAAATTTGTCATAAACGCGTTTGCAATATCAGTATCGTCACTCAAAGTTTGACCATCATAATGAAAGATATTACTTCCCGAATTACTCTTTTTATTCTTAACATACGCCCAGAAAGTCTTAGGATTATTTATAATATTGGCCTCACAGTTGTTTAAATATATATTGTATGCATTAGAAATTTCTTTTTTTAGAAAGAGCTCTCAATTCTTTAAATTTATTATAGTGATAAAGTGCGTCCCGAGAACCCTGCTTCCATTTCTTATGGTGATATAATTTGCTCTTAATTAATCTAATTATGTCACTTGAAAACCAAGTAGGATAATTGAATTTAGCTCTTTTTCTCGGGATGCATCGGTCAAAAATAGAATAGAGTATATTATAGAAAAAATCCACAGAGTCATCTACAGTCAAACTATCTGTGATAGGTTCCCAATCCCAATTTGTTAGTGATATTTCGCGATACAGTTTATCAAAGTCAGCTTTAAAAAAATTATAGTCTCTTACTTTGCTTTTGTTTGTACACTTAGCATTTCTAGAATTAATACATTTATATTCAGCTAGGAGGGCTGGGTGATGAGCATCCTCCGGTAAAAGGGGAGGGTGTTCGTGTATGACCTCTACGCTGGTAAGATTCGATAGTATTAGGTCAAGCGTTTTGCCATACGAGTTTCTAATATTATTGTAGGTTTGTAAATTATAAAAATTCATTAAGTGAAATAATTCTTGACAGGTTCCAGTAGATGTTAAAAAATTGAAATCAGTTCCCGTGACCTGTGAGAGATTATAGTCGCCTGTCAGAAGAATGTTACTCTTTGGTTGTAGTACACTAAATATGTATTCAAAATATTCTCTATATATTGATTGATTTGACCCAGGTGCAATATATACAAGACCAATATATATACAATTAACCGCATCTACAAAAAGCGGCATGGTTCTGAATATTTAAAATACCGTTCCGGTATTCAACTGTTGTGACTGAGAAAATCAGGCTAAAGTCCTCTCGGGATAGTCAACCGTTGAGGTCTATCCGAAAATCTCAAGCCAACATTCAGTCACTGACCCCAAGACTGGTCTGTAGGCATTATTATTGTTATTACTAGCTGTTATGCTCGCACGTGTCAGATAAAATATCAATGTAAACAAACTGAACAATGAGAGAAGAATTAAGAAACATTTCTAAAATTAGATACATTTTGTGTGAATATATATCCAACAACGTACGTGTTTTCATTGGGAAGGCGGATGGGGGCTGAATTTGAACGTAAACACTATCGGGAGAATCAATATACATCTGAGCTACCTCGATAAATATGAATTCGACACAAATATTGGTCATTTTCTACTACTTTTACATGTCCCGGTAAACGCCCCCTGAGACCCCTCCCTGGTTCGAATTGTGAAAAAATCGCCTCTGGTCTTCAGCCGATACCGCAAAAACTATGAATGTGACACTAACATCTGTCATTTTCTACTACTTTTATATAGAAAGTAAACGCCTCTGTGATCCTCTGGTTCCAATTTTGAAAAAAGAACGCCTCTGGCTCCCAGTCGACGGGGGCTGTATTTGGAAGTCAACGCCTTGGGAGAATCACCATTCATCTCAGAGACAGCGAAAACTATTGATTTGACACTAATATTGGTCATTTTCGATTATTTTTACATGTCTCGCAATTCTCCAGCCCGGTGACTCCCGGCCCGCATACAATGGTGGCTGAATTTGAAAATCATCGCTAATGAAAGTATCACCATTTATCTCAGACCGCGAAAACTGTGAATTTCACACTAATATCGGTCATTGTGGATTATTTTTTACATGTCTCGGTGATCTCCTGGCCCAAGTTCCTTAGCTGATGGGGACTAAATGTGAAAGTAAACGCTATCTTGAGTTTCACCATTGAGCTCAGTGACCCCGAAAGCTATGGATTTGACATTAATATCGGTCATTTTCGATTATTTTTACATGTCTCCAAATTCCTCCTCCCCTTCTGGTGATCCCCGGCCCACATACAAATGGTGGCTGAAGTCATCGGTAATGGTAGTGTTGCCATTGATCTCAGCGACCGCGAAAACTATGGATTTGACACTAATATCGGTCATTTTCTACTACTTATACATGTCCTGGTAAACGCCCTTCTGAGACCTCCTGGTTCAAATTAAAAAAAAAAAAAAAAAAAAAAACGCATCGGTTTGATCTGGAGCCTGGACCAAGGTACCCGTGACCAAATTTTGGTAACTTTCGGTCTACTCGTATGGTCCCTAGGCCGCACAAAGACAGACAGACACATAAACTCTTTATTTTATTTATATTAGATTATTATTATTATTATTATTATTATTATTATTATTATTATTATTATTATTATTATTATTATTATTATTATTATTATACTATTTCGGGTTTATTCTTTTGTTTTAAGCGTTCCGACTATTGACTCAAGTCTCTTTAAAGCACTGCTCTAGTCTCTGAATTCAGAGGACTATTCAAGAAATTACAGCCAGATTTATCAAATATCATATCATGAATTCTCTCTTGCTTTGCGTAGCAAAATAGTACATAAATATATAGCAAAAGAATGTATTGCTGAAATATTTGATAGTGTATATTTCAATTTTGGGTCGCCACAAATTTATAGAAGGTCATTTGTCCAGTGCTACAAGGACATCTCCCAATCTTCTATTACATAGAAAAATAATAATTTATATTGATTTCGACACTTCGGTAGTCTTGGTCGTTTTCAATTAATTTTACATGTCATCTTTCCCCATATGTTGTATATACAGGTTTGGTTAATTACTCCAGATGTACTGGGCTAGAACATAACCACATACACAAACACACTCCACATAACACACAAAACCACACGCTCCCATATTATAGCAGCCACTTTCTGCTCTTTCCTGGCAACACTTGCTTCCTCCCCCAACACCCATCCGGGAGTTTACCGCGTATATGTGAAGAGGTTCATTGCTTGCAATGTCTTTCTACCTCGTCCGGCAATTCGCCGGAACCGGATCCGGCAAATCGCCGGATAATGTGAAAGGGACATTATGTAATTTCTTGAATCTGGCTGTAATTTCACGAATAGTCCTCTGAATTCAGAGACTAGAGCAGTGCTTTAAAGAGACTTGAGTCAATAGTCGGAACGCTTAAAACAAAAGAATAAACCCGAAATAGTATAATAATAATAATAATAATAATAATAATAATAATAATAATAATAATAATAATAATAATAATAATAATAATAATAATCTAATATAAATAAAATAAAGAGTTTATGTGTCTGTCTGTCTTTGTGCGGCCTAGGGACCATACGAGTGGACCGAAAGTTACCAAAATTTGGTCACGGGTACCTTGGTCCAGGCTCCAGATCAAACCGATGCGTTTTTTTTTTTCAAAATTTGAACCAGGAGGTCTCAGAAGGGCGTTTACCAGGACATGTATAAGTAGTAGAAAATGACCGATATTAGTGTCAAATCCATAGTTTTCGCGGTCGCTGAGATCAATGGCAACACTACCATTACCGATGACTTCAGCCACCATTTGTATGCGGGCCGGGGATCACCAGAAGGGGAGGAGGAATTTGGAGACATGTAAAAATAATCGAAAATGACCGATATTAATGTCAAATCCATAGCTTTCGGGGTCACTGAGCTCAATGGTGAAACTCAAGATAGCGTTTACTTTCACATTTAGTCCCCATCAGCTAAGGAACTTGGGCCAGGAGATCACCGAGACATGTAAAAAATAATCCACAATGACCGATATTAGTGTGAAATTCACAGTTTTCGCGGTCTGAGATAAATGGTGATACTTTCATTAGCGATGATTTTCAAATTCAGCCACCATTGTATGCGGGCCGGGAGTCACCGGGCTGGAGAATTGCGAGACATGTAAAAATAATCGAAAATGACCAATATTAGTGTCAAATCAATAGTTTTCGCTGTCTCTGAGATGAATGATGATTCTCCCAAGGCGTTGACTTCCAAATACAGCCCCCGTCGACTGGGAGCCAGAGGCGTTCTTTTTTCAAAATTGGAACCAGAGGATCACAGAGGCGTTTACTTTCTATATAAAAGTAGTAGAAAATGACAGATGTTAGTGTCACATTCATAGTTTTTGCGGTATCGGCTGAAGACCAGAGGCGATTTTTTCACAATTCGAACCAGGGAGGGGTCTCAGGGGGCGTTTACCGGGACATGTAAAAGTAGTAGAAAATGACCAATATTTGTGTCGAATTCATATTTATCGAGGTAGCTCAGATGTATATTGATTCTCCCGATAGTGTTTACGTTCAAATTCAGCCTCCATCCGCCTTCCCAATGAAAACACGTACGTTGTTGGATATATATTCACACAAAATGTATCTAATTTTAGAAATGTTTCTTAATTCTTCTCTCATTGTTCAGTTTGTTTACATTGATATTTTATCTGACACGTGCGAGCATAACAGCTAGTAATAACAATAATAATGCCTACAGACCAGTCTTGGGGTCAGTGACTGAATGTTGGCTTGAGATTTTCGGATAGACCTCAACGGTTGACTATCCCGAGAGGACTTTAGCCTGATTTTCTCAGTCACAACAGTTGAATACCGGAACGGTATTTTATATATCCAGAACCATGCCGCTATTTTGCCCAAGTTTATCAATTGTGGAAACAGTATAGAAAAATGTCTTCCAAAATACCGCTTCTCTAATAAAAAGTGCACATCTTTTCTGTATGTGGCATGTTCTCTCATTCGGTAACAAACAGGCCCGTATGTGTCTCCGACGTTTTTTTTTTTTTTTTTTTTTTGCCTGTGTCTTAACAAGGCGAGTAGAAAACACATTTTGCGTCTGTCCATTACAACCACCACAACACGACAAGAGTCACTGAGTTTTGTTTCTTCAGTTGCACAACAACCCTGCTCGCATATTTTTCATCCACGGCAAAACGCCGGATAATATGAAAGGGGCCGAAACCGAATCCGGCAAACAACCGGAACCGGCCCCGGCAAATCGCCGGATAATGTGAAAGAGGCCTAAGATCTATCCATCTATGGGGTCGCGAAGCAAATGACCTCAAGATTGGGATATTTATATTTATTCATATCTGATTTCTGACATTATTCTTCTCGTGGCCCTATGGTCGCAATTACTTATTTCAGGGTAATAGGAAGCATTTCTCCAAATGCTTATACCGATAACTAAAGTAAAGACAAATTTTTCTCCTCCTTCTTCTTCTTCTTCTTGGCCTCAACCATAGGTCGGTGGACAACATGGAAATTTTAAAACTTTCAAAGGGGGGCTCATATCCATGGTTGGTATATTACGTCTGGTATTTCTGGTATTTAATATACGTGGTTTGCTATATTACTTATACGTATGCTGTATACTCCCGTATACATAAGATTACATCTCTGGATAAAATAGTCATAATTTTAATTTGCAAAGCAGGATTATACACGAACAGAAAAACTAATTGGTATTAATACACCTGGGCCTATTTTTAGAATACTCTAACCTTTAACCTCTAAATGACTGTAGCGATTTATCGGAAGGTTCCGTAAACTCTGGATGTACCGTACAACCGGCGTGTCTGTCTAGCTGCCTGTAGGATGCTAGATGCTAAAGATATGCAAATTATTCTAGATCTAGCATCATTACGCTAGATCTGGCAACACTGCATCCTAATCTATTCGTTCTTGCACCTTCGATAACCTTCATTTACGTGCCGCACGAGGGCAGTTGAAGCTGTACTAGCAGTGGCATCTTGCGTTGAATCTAAGCACTGTTTCCATTAAATATTTGTGAGAACTTGACACGAGTTCGAATTACATTATCAAAACCTAATCTTGATGTGACAAGAAGTCTCATGAAATATTGATTGTATTTTATCGGAATTAAGCATGCGCACAAAATTTGATGAGTGCTATGTTGGTAGAAGAGGGATAATAATTCATTGCAAAGCTTGGGTCAAACAAAAAGAAAAACGGATAACTTGAATAAAATCAAACGAAATCGCCTTTCGAACCTTCCTGCACTAAATACATTATTCACTATTGTATAGTTACGGCGCCGCTTTAATTTCTTGCGTGTTGACGCTAATGCTCTCGCCTTTGGTATGAGTAGTCCCGGGCAGTGGCGGCGTAAGGGCGGGGCGAGCGGTGCCCCCGCCCCGGGCCCCACTTTCTGGGAGCCCCCGGCGGTAGGTAAAAAATAATTACTAAGGAACTTTGTTAGCATGAGCCGTACAAGGGCTGTCAAGGTTTATAATCTACACCTTCCCTAAAAGGAAACGCAATTAATTGTCAATCAATATTACACCAAACGACGGATGAAACAACAGATATATCGGTCTAATAAAGTTAACCAATGCCGGATTTCCGTATAAGCTATATAAGCTATAAGCTTTGGGCCTCACTCTCTTGGAGACCCGAAAGAAATTTAAAGAAAAAACTGAATGTAGATTAAAAATAAATAAAATAAAAGTTTCATTATCTTGGAGGCTCCCAAAGAAATTTAAAGAAAAAGCTCTGAATATAGGTGAAAAATAAAGTAAACGTTTCACTTGCTTGGGACTCCCCAAGAAAATCAAAGAAAAAAGTTGAATGTAGGTGAAAAATAAATAAAATAAAAGTTTTGCTCTCTTGAGGCCCCAAAGAAATTTAAAGGAAAAAATATATGTGGATTAAAATATAAATAAAATAAAAGTTTCACTTTGTTCAATAACCTCAGAGAAGTTTAAAGGAAAAAGCTGTGTAGATTAAAATATAATAAAAGTCAAAGTATATTGTGTTGTTTATATTCTAAGGTCTTATGATGCAAGTAATGGGGCCCGATCTGCTAGCCTGCTTCCTAAAACATCACTGTTTATTTATTCACATATCAGTTCAAGAGAAGGGTAGAAAGAAGGGATGAACGTAATTATTTATTAGGGTAGTAGCATTCTGTTGCTAACTGAAAGCTCTTTGGTGCAGACGCTATAGTCGCAGATTCCTTGTTTTTCTTCTGTCTTTTTACTTTTTCGTTTACTAGTCGAATTTTCAGCGAGCGAAACCCTTTTGCTTAGCTGGTTTCCCCATTTCTGCTCTTGTTTTTTGGCGTATGAATTTACATTGCAGCCCACAAATTTAGAGTGAAGAAAATGTTCAATAAGAAAACAAGTGTTCAAATATTCAAAATACTACAGCATTATATTTAATTCAACTCTTGATTGTTCTCATGTCGAACAGTTGTCACAAATCATTCGATTTGTTGACATACAACGTGATTCTGTTCAACTTCGGGAAACATTTATTGATTTTATCTCTGTCAAAGGAAAGACTGCTGAGAGTATTTCTGCTAAAATACTGAAGTAACTACAACGTGATAGTCTTGATATTAAGATTGCAGAGGTGAATCTTGTGATAAAATCAGCCTACAATGACCGGCAATATTCTGGAGTTCAAACTTTGATACGGAATATAAGTCCTTTGGCCGTTTTCGTTCCTTGTAACAATAGTTCATTGAACCTTGTTGCTTACATGCTGCGCACGTTAACGTTCTGGCGAACACTTTGTTTGGAGCAATGGAACGTTTTTGGTATTCTTCGCTAGATCTACTCACCGATGGAAAATCACGTAAAGATTGGTCTGAAACGTAAAACTGACACTAGATGGAGTTCAAAAGCAGAAGTTTTGAAGGCACTTTCTAGTCAATTGGATGAAGTAATTGATCTGTTGGAAGATCTGTGTGACACTTCGACTGAAACACTTGATACTAGAGGAGATGCTGGTCTTCTTCTTGCAAGCATCCAGTCATTTAACTTCATCGCTTTACTATATTTCTGGTCTGCAGATCTCTCATATATTGATCGGATCAAAAAATTCCTTCAATCTCAGAATATGACTTTCAATCAAACTCTTACTCAGTTACAGAGCCTGGTTGACACCATTGATAGCTGGAGACATGAGCTGAGCAAGGAAATCTTATCTGCAGCTGAAGGAAGTTGCAGGGCATGGAACATAACTGTGGATACACACAGGAGAAAGAAATGCATACCTGGAGAAGCAAAGAATGAACCCCTGACTAAACAGGCCGAAGTGAAGCGCTCTATCAATAAAATTGTAGATGAGATGAGACAACAAATGTATGATCATTTTACTCAGATGCACGACCTGAACGACAGATTTGGATTCCTGTGTTCTATCGCCAACTTTGTGCAGCAGCTAGATGATGAGAGCAAGGAAAGGCTAAAAGCATGTTGCTATGATTTGGCTTTGTTCTACCTGAATGACCTGGATGGCTTAGAATTATTTCAGGATTGTGACGATATAATCCGTTCACTAAGGTGAGGTCAGAAAGCTAAACAACAGCTTGACTTTTCCCCACAAGGCATCCTGAAATATGTATCTTCAATGGTATTTGAAATTTACTAAAGTTTGCCAACCGCTCTTCAGATTTTGATAACACTGCACATATCTGTCGCATCGTGTGGAAGGTCTTTCAGCAAAATGAAATTGATAAAATCATACTTACGTTCCACAATGAGTCAAGAAAGATTCACGAATCTGGCCATTCTTTCTATCGAAAATGAACTAGCATCCACTTTGGATTTTGATAACATAGTTGAGACTTTCGCTGCTACCAAAGCAAGGAAGGTATCATTCTGAATTTTGGTGGAACAAAGGCTAATATGATAGTGGAACTACTGTCGAAAGTAGATTCATGTTTCAAGTAAAGGCATACCAAAAGAGTAATAAAAAAACGTTAAGATCTGTCAATTGACGTGATAGCTGGTAATGAAAAGTAGGATGGTATAACCCGTAGTAGAATTCTGTGCTTACATATTTAATCTATAATATATACCCAATTATTCAATACATTCAGGATTTTTTGTTATAATATATTCTAATACTATGTTAGTAAGAGGTAATGGAAATAGTCATAAGTGACAGAATATAAGCATGACTGAATTATTAAATACAAAGTAATATAATCATAAAACAAGTGTGAAATCTGGAAACAATAGTAAAATAGACAAGCAGGAGAGAAATATTCTAGTGCTTAACTATTCATTGATGCTTCGACAAAAGTAGTGGGACTAAATAGATCGTACGATATCACTGGAAGAAACCTATTGAAAGATAAATGAAGAAGACAAGCAGGAGAGAAATCTATTCTAGCCATTATTTACTGGTAGTTCAGTAATAATAATAATAATAATAATAATAATAATAATAATAATAATAATAATAATAATAATAATAATAAGTGTTTAAGTATTGTGTATGATCACTGGAGAAGAACCTAATGTTAAAGTGAATGGGGCTAATTGTAGAAGAAAAATCTAATCAAATAAAACCCATGTAGCGCAAATTCAGGCAGGGGGAAACTATGAATAAACTGACTCATATGAGAAATTGCACAGGAGAAACACCAAAGGCGAGAACCGAACAAATAACTCTAGGAAACATAGAGCTTACATTTAGAAATCGCATCGGTTATATTATTATTTGCAATTTTTGCAATATCAGCTCATTGTTACATTTTGTAGGTAAATTTGTCTCTAAATGTATTATTAGGAGCATTACTTCCACTATTCCATCTAATTACAATACGCGTTGATACTAGGATAGTATAGGTGTAGGATAAATTCTGGATTCTTGATTGTTTTGTGTGTTCTTAAGATTATGTTATTTCTGTCGTGGGTTGTAGTTTCCGTTACACTTGTATCCCTAATCCTTTTTCTATCGTGTCCTTTGTTTAAAAATTAATAAAAAAGAAAACGATATGCAATTATAGTCCTGGTCCAGTTTTATTTTTAGATACCAGCCTGAAGGCGGTTCTAAATATTTAAATAAATAGACAGGGATGCTGAACACCACCCCATTTGTCTAATGTATATAGACCCCTATATATATATATATATATATATATATATATATATATATATATATATATATATATAATTAAAATGATCTAAACACACATACCAACGGGAAGGGGGAGGAGTAAACAAAATAAATGATTATGTAAATGAATGTCAAAAATAGAAGTGTACAAATCACGATTGTTCGAAAAGGGACCCCGATGTACTTCATTGGCCCCGGGCCCCAGTTTGCCTTATGCCGCCACTGGTCCCGGGTTTCATTCCCGGTGGGGACACTCGTTGGAAAGGTGTAAAAACCTTTCCAGTCAAGCCATACTGACAAGAAATGGAGATGAACCTGTCATCCGGACATCCGAATCAAACCTAGTCCATTCGATAAACATAACAAAGATATGTTCATGCACAAAAAAATTAGTTGCCATGGATAACGGAGTAAGTCCCTGGGGCTAATTAACCCTAGACTCACAGTGAAATAGCTATTGCTTCAACACCAGGGTTTTCGCCAGGACTTCAAAATCAGGAGGGTGTTCAAAAATTTAAGGGTGTGTGTGGGTGCTTGACTTTTAGAAAACTTATATTATTATTTTTATCTTAACCGTATTATCCTAAAATTCTGCAATAACACAGAAGATGACACTTTTCCACTGCAATCCTAACTTCAACAAAGTAAAAAATGTTGAATTGACCTTCTTTTCGTTTATTTATTTATTTTGCGTGAATACCCATTACAATCAAGGTAAGTTATAGTATTAACAAATTAATTCAGTTGACTGATGTTGAACTAAAATCCATCGTAGTTTTCTTGATTAATGTATGCATGGAGAAATAAACGTCGGATGTTCTAAATTTGTCACTTCTCTTGTTGTTCTTACAAGGGACATCAGCTAATTGTTCGGCTCCGATTTCAATGATTTTTTTTTTTTTTTTTTGCTAATAGAGGACATGTATTTGTTATGATAGAAATTTTTGCCATCGTGCATGTTTTCTATTTTTCTTTAATTTTTAAGAGTTGTGATGTGGTTATTAGAGATTACTGCAGAAGTCCTTTACTACCCTTTGTAAACGGAGTGAAAAAACAACCATGTAAATACATATAAGGCCTAGGAGGAAGTCGTATGGTAGGTATGACCTTGACGGCAGCCATCTTGAAATCCGCCATTTTGAATTAAGGTCAAGTTTTTGAAATGGGAATAGGATAATATGATACATAATTTCGTGCTAGAATTTAATCGGGAAGACAATGGTGAAGTTAGTTTTAAGATACGCCCATTTGAGGAAAAGTTACAGGCATATTAATTGTTTATACTTACTACGTGCGTAAACCCTTACCTCCGCTTCTAACCCGCATATTAATGATAATAAGTGGATAAAAGCATCGGTAATACATATTATGCCTAGAGGGAAGTGATACGGTAAGGGTATCCTTCACGGCAGCCATCTTGAAATCCGTCATTTTGAATTAAAGTGAAGTTTTGAAAAATGAAAACCATAGCATGTGACACCTGATTTTAACAGTAAATTTTCCCAAAAAGCCAAGAGTATGCTTATTTTTTGTTCTATAGTTAACTAGTATGAATTTAGGACTGCTTCTAATGTGCACCAAACGTCCATTATTCGATCTTTCAAATCGGCAACACTCCTAATTTTCAACGCATGTTTTAAGATTCTAAGTGGCACTTTGCAATTGTTGCAATGGCTCATGTTTTCTAAATTTATTACATTTTTTTTAAGAGTTGCAATTTGTCAGTTCATAACTAGTGTTGGGATTAGCATCCAGCAATCTTGAAGACTTGCCATGTAATTATTTCCTATGCCATGTAATTATTTATTTCCTATACCTGCCCTTCAAAAACTCGTTTACTGACATGAATCATCGCACAACGAAAGAACTCCAACCCCGTCTTTATTTATAACAATTTAAATTAACAATTTATGGACCTTTTGCGATCTGGCTGTTAACAAGGTAAAACAACTCTTTTATTTCGCAATGAAATAGACTTCTAATTAGAGTTCTGAGTAGCACTCTTCAAGTTCTATAAGGTTCTGTTCGTAGAATTGTTAAATCTTTATTTATAACAATTTAAATTAACAATTTATGGGCTACTCGAGAACCGACTGTGAACTAAATGATGAAATTCTTTTATTTTACAATGAAATAGAGTTCTGATGAAAGTTCTGAGTAGCACTCATCAAGTTCTATAAGGTTCTGTTCGTAGAATTGTCAAATCTTTATTTATAACAATTTAAATTAACAATTTATGGGCTACTCGAGAACCGACTGTGAACTAAGTGATGCAATTCTTTTATTTTACAATGAAATAGAGTTCTGATGAAAGTTCTGAGTAGCACTCATCAAGTTCTATAAGGTTCTGTTCGTAGAATTGTTAAATCTTTATTTATAACAATTTAAATTAACAATTTATGGGCTACTCGAGAACCGACTGTGAACTAAGTGATACAATTCTTTTATTTTACAATGAAATAGAGTTCTGATGAAAGTTCTGAGTAGCACTCGTCAAGTTCTATAAGGTTCTGTTCGTAGAATTGTTAAATCTTTATTTATAACAATTTAAATTAACAATTTATGGGCTACTCGAGAACCGACTGTGAACTAAGTGATACAATTCTTTTATTTTACAATGAAATAGGGTTCTGATGAAAGTTCTGAGTAGCACTCGTCAAGTGCTATAACGGTCTGTTCGTAGAATGGTTAAATCTGTATTTGTAACAATTTATATTAATAATTTATGGGCCACTCGCGAATCGACTGTGAACAAGGTGATAGAACTCTTTTATTTCACAAGATGATAGAACTCTCTTTTAGTTCTTATGAGGGTTGTGAGCAGCACTCCTCAAGTTCAATAAAGTTTTGTTGGCAGAATGGTCAAATGTTTATTTATAACAATTTAAATTAACAATTTATGGACCATTTGCGATCCAACTGTGAACAAGGTGACAGAACTGGTTTCTTTCGCAACGAAATGGAGTTCTACTGAGAGTTCTGAGTAGCGCTCGTCACGTTATATAAAGTTCTGTTCGTATAACGGTTAGATCTTTATTTATAACAATTTATATTAACAATTTATAGGCCTCTCGGGAACCGACTGTGAACAAAGTGACAGAATTCAATTATTTCGCAATGAAAAAGAGTTCTGAGTAGCATTCGTCAAGTTCTATTAAGTTCTGTTGTTAGAATGATTAAATCTTTATTTATAACAATTTATGGACAGTTTGCGAACCGACTCTGAACAAAGAGAGACAACTCTGGTATTTCGCAACAAAATGGAGTTTTGAGTAGCACTCGGAAGTTGTATAAAGTTCTGTTCATAGAATGGTTAAATCTTTGTTTATAACAATTTAAATAAATAATTTAGGGGCCAATCGCAAACCGGCTGTGAACAAGGTGATAGAACTCTTTTATTTCGCAATGAAATAGAGTTCTGATGAGAGTTATAATTAACACTCGTCAAGTTCTTTAAAGTTGTGTTCGTGTAATGGTTAAATCTATATTTATAATAATTGAAATTAACAATTTATGTTCCACACTTGAACCGACTGTGAACAATGTGATAGAACTCTTTTATTTCGTAATGAAATAGAGTTCTGATGAGAGCTCTAATTAACACTTGTCAAGTTATTTAAAGTTCTATTCGTAGATTGGTTATATTTATATTTATAACAATTTATGGCCCGTTCGCAAGCCGACTGTGAACAGGGTGATAGAACTCTTTTATTTCGTAATGAAATACAGTTTTGATCAGAATTCTTAATAATACTCGTGAAGTTCTTTGAAGTTCTGTTCGTAGAATGGTTAAATATTTATTTATAACAATTTAAATTAACAATTTATGGGCTATTCCCGAACAGTCTGTGAACAAGTTGATAGAATTCTTTTATTTCTTAATAAAATAGAGTTGTGATGAGAGTTTTGAGTAGCACTTGTCGATCTCTATAATGTTTTGGGGTAACATTGATTGGTTTTTATTAGGCACGTGTTATATATTTGTTAATGATTTGCACCGATTGCAGGGGGGGTCAGTAGATTATGAGGAAACATTTATTTCCCGTTTACTCCCTTATTTTGCGAGAACTCTTCTGAATTTTCATGAGGAACTTTAGAACTGTGCGAGTGCTACTCAGAACTCTAACCTAGGAAATACTCTAGAACTCTTTGAGTGCTACTCAGAACTCTAAAACTTTAAAATCTCTGTAAAATCTTTAATTACTCAGAACTATTGGTCTAACCTAGCAGGAACCCTAGAACTCATTGAGTGCTACTCAGAAGTCGATTTTTTAAACTTTTGGCCACAAACTTCACGGGGGTGAAATAAGTGCACTGAATTAATCTGCCCGACACCGGAAAATAGACATGACTTCTGGAAGTCCGAAGTTCTGTCATCTCTGAAAGCCGGGAATGTTAAACTCTATTAATAAAGGGAATCTAGAAAGTCCGATTTCCTTTGGAGAAGTAATAGCCCTTACTAGTATGAAATTTGACTCGTTAATTTCTGTAGCAGTTAACTTTCTCTTATTCTTTTACTTTATTCCATTAATATTTTGTATACTGTTATTTTGTAATTTAATATGTATATATAATACTTTGTATATAGTATAATATATTTGATACACGCAATATATTACATTTTCTTCTTTAAATAAATAAATAAATCAAATATCATATTAGGCGTTTCCCTGATGGAGTTCAATTTTATCATCGCTTTCATGTGTTAGCATGTGCGCACAGAAAATAATATTGAGCGCACATAAGGGCAAATATGACGCACATAAGAAAAATGTTGTTCCAAGTTTCTATCTTATTTCATTGCTTTAGGTGTGCCCTTTGAACTTAACTGATTTACATTTTTCAATACGACACATCTTTCGTTTGTTTATGGGCACACTAAAAATATTATGTGCAATTAGCCGCACATATGGAGTATTACTTGGTACAGAAATTTCAAGTTGTTATTCTTTGATTTAGAGCAAGTCATGAACTTTCTGCACATTTTTGTTTACGGATTTTCTTCGTTCCTGTGCGCGCACAAATGGAAATTTTATGCGCACATAAGTGCACACCACTGCCTTCTACATCCGTCCGCTCCCTCTAAGCTGCCTGCTCAATCAGCCAAAAAATGTGTGTACGTTTCATCACGAATTCGCCACTAGGTGGCAGGTCCTACCATGGCATCCTACCGTTTGACAGTCAATCCTGTTGCGTTGCAGTTTGACATCTGTACGTACAAAATACATGCTAATAAAAAGAATGTAAAGAAATTTAACTGGTTTGCGTAAAAGATCTAATATGCGGTAGTCATTGAAGAAGTAGAAAAAAATATTTGTTCAAATAGAAACACATTTGTTGATGTTAAGGCTGAGGCACAAAAATGAAAATACGCTCAATCATATATTGGCCTAAATAGAATATATATAATTTTATGCTTTCGTGTGAAGGAACTCTGATGCTATAAGCAAGAGTGCCGATCCTGGGGCCCCGGCCCCTCGTATTGTACTTATGAATATGCGATATTCGGTATAATTTGAATGCAATTTGTCTTAAAATCCTCATATATGTCTTCTGCATCTGAATGCCCCCCCTCCCAAATTTACTGAGAAATCGGCGCCATTAACTATGAGAGTAATTATACAGGGTGGTTCAAAAGTAGGTATACGCCTACACCCCTGCATTGATCAGGTATACCCTCTAACATTCTAGCTTATAGGTTCATTTGTTTCGGCTGTTCCAAGGTTAAGATATAAGTACAAAGACATTAAGAATAAATAATAAAGAAACTAAGTCTACCTTATGGATAGCAATAAGAAATTATATAAAAAGCAATGGGTTGATCAGTAAGTTACTGTATACCTACTTTTGGGCCATCCTCTCTCTCTCTCTCTATCATAAGGAAGTTTAAACCCCAACACTAGTCATTACTAATACAAATGTGAAACACAAAGAATTGTACCTTTTCTAATAAACTTTGGGCTATCGCAAACCACACAACAACATTTATATAGATTGTTTTTACTCTAAGCCAAATTGTACATTGTTTTAATATTAAAATTAGTGTTGCCCACGATTTGTTTTAAAATTAAAATTAGTGTTGCCCACGATACGAAACAGCAACTGTCTATGAGAAACGAGATGACAAAGCTGTCTCACAATATAGCAACAGCTTCTTGAGATGAAGTAGCTTAAATCTTGTCTCGAGAGCAACAATATCCAATATATACAAGTGAGTATCGTTTCTGACTATGAAACTACAGTAGACTTCCAAGCTATGCAAATTGGATACTATATTGAAGACATGGAGTATATTCTTGGAACTGAATCGATTACTGAGAAACGTTTCGCAAAATGTCTTATCAGTTTTGCTATATGAAAATCAACATTGAAACTGGACGTAGTACTGAATTTCTTCAACTTCCAGTTTTACTAAAATATAGGGGTGCAGAGGTTATTTCCCTGAGACCATGAATCAATTTCCGAAAACAGTTTGTGGCTATCTATCACCGTTTTGAGTTATAAGCTTTACTGTTGAAACCGGAAGTGGTCGATTTCAACCACTTCCGTCTGAAATAGAAGGTAGTCCAAGGAGATGGAAAATATTCCAGGGACACTGAATCGATTCCCGAAAACTGCATGTCGATAGCTCTTGCCGTTTTTGCTCTGATACCTGTCAACCGAAGGACATAGCCGTTCTATAAGACTGCCAACACTTATACATAGTATAGTTTGAAAGTCTAATACTGGAGATCTTTTTCATTTTATAACTCCTCGTCAATATACCCCATTGTTGAACTCATCAAATGTGGAGTATACAGTTAGTTTATTGACTTAGAGAGTTTCGTATATGCAACTGCCAAAGGCTTGAGGAAAAAACTGAAAATCTAGTTCTTACCCCTATTAATGTTCTTACGTAGTTCATTATCGGATGGTATTTCATGAAATAACACTCCATTGTATTCCAACTTGCCTTTTCTTGCTTTGCAGAATGACACCCAACAATATAAGACCATTCTCTTTTCTAAACTATTGGAAAAGCATGGTCATTCCTATGCAAACCATAAAGATTTACTCACAGAAAATGGGCAGTACGTGCTGCACTCTAGCGTCGAAATTAGAAAACAAGCGTTCACGCGGGAGACAATGGTTTTTGAAAAGAATGAACAGGCAGGTAAGTGAATCGAGGAGGCGGTGGTGCACACATATAGAATAATACTTGACAACTAAATATGAAGTCGTAATTCAAATACCATACTTAGGCGTTTCCCTGATGAAGTGCACTTATATCATCGTTTTCATGTGTTAGTATGTGCACACAGAAATTGATATTGAGCGCATATAAGGGTAAATATGACGCACATAAGAACAAATGTTGTTCTAAGTTTCTATCTTATTTCATTGCTTTAATTGAGTCTTTTGAACCTCACTGATTTACATTTTTCAATACAATACGTCTTTCGTTTGTTTATGCGCACTCTAAAAATATTATGTGCACTTAGGCACACATATGGAGTATTACTTGGTGCAGAAATCTCAAGTCGTTATTCTTTATTTAGAGCAAGTCATGAATTTTCTGTACATTTTTGTCTACGGATTTTCGTCATCCCTGTGAGAGCACTAATGGAAATTTTATGAGCACATAAGCGCACACATGGAATACTACTTGGCACAGAAATATGAAGTCTGGATTCGGATGTTGCACTCAGGAGTTACCCTGGAGTGTGTAAATATGTGCGCACATAAGCTGAAATACCGCGCACATAAGCGTATGTAAGACGCACATAACAACTGACTACAAAATATTCTGCTTTTTGAATGTGTGGAAGGAAGTAACGGATCTGTTGTTCTTCCGTCTAGTTTCTGGCTAAAAACGTATTAATGGTTTCTTTCTGTACCAAAGTTTAATATTTAATTCACATAGTATTGCCGAGCGAACGTTAGCGAGTGAAGCCGGGATAAAGGCCCGCCGAGCACGTTGTTTTCTATCTTTATTACAGCTAAATGGGAATGAGAACCTGTGTTCTAGAACCTTGTCGCAATGTTGGTTATGTTATCGTTACATTGAAAGGTATAATTTGCTCCACTTTTCTTTACAGTTATTTGCTTAGGACATTCTCTAGAATTTATTTTTAGATTCATTAAGCCATGATTTTTACTTACTTTTAATAGATTTTACTTACTACCACCTTATTGTTTCACAAAATGTAATAATGTTATCTCATATCCAGGGACATGTCTGTATACTTGCAGGAATATTTACAAAACAAATGATCGTTACATTCCCACAATCCTACCATGGAGTAACCTTGTGCCAAGTAGCTCCTTCCGTTTGCTAAATAGTTTCATGTTTAGAACCGCATAAGAAAGTAAACGCAACTTCTCTCTCCTTATATATTATGAAGCACACGAAAAAGGAATTTATTCATTTCTTTCCGGTAAAAATTTTGAAAATTTTGCTAGAAACGGACGAGCAACTTTGGAACTTAACCCCAGTGCCAAAATTATCTATGGAAGTGTATTCTATCCAGAAAACCTCGTTTACTTTTATAACAAAGTCACAGCTTCAATACGAAATGACAAAATGTGCCTATTCTCAATTTAATTTCTGTTCTAAGAATGTTTTATTCGAACGAAGACTATAGGTTTGGCACTTCTAATGCAAATATTAGCTGAAAATTTTATATTATCTCGGCTAGGCATAATTAACTCGCAAATTATTATAAAATTATATAAAATACTATAAAAACATGAATTATATAAGTTTTTTTTTCTTCAAATATAGATCCGCACATAGGCGTGCGCAACGTGGGTGCCATGGGTGCCTTGGCACCCCCATTGGAAAAACTTCTTTTATGTAGAATTATTACAAACTAAGAAGAAATTACGTATAAATTATTTCCCGTCTGCATGTGTGCCGTGCGTCGCCGACGCAGCGTCGGGTGCAACGACGCTATCTTTTCTTAGGGGAAGGGGGGGAGGACGACATTCCATATGGTGGTACTTTAGATCTGACACCCACATTCCCAATGTTCTGCGCACACTAGTGGATCCGCATATACATAAAGTTACACTGATACTATTCTTCTTATGGGATTACTATGTGAATATATCACTACTATCAATTCATAATTCCTTATTACATTAAAATTGACAACAAGGTCATTCACGCTAAAATTTATAATTCAATTTGGAAATCATATATACAAAAATTAAATTAGATCGTGATCCCAAATTTTACGGATGTGTCTAAAACGCAAAGTAAAAATAAAGAAGCTTCACTGTTTATTCCTTCTAGATATATCACTATTAAATTTAAGTTTGCCACATCCACTTCAAGATTTGAAGATCTTTTGAAATAAGACAGATTCTGCTTTCATTTAAAAATAGAGGATCAAATCAACTTGTATATGTATTGATACATTGAGTATTCTGACTTCTCTGGTGAATATTCATTGGAATATCAATCCTTCATGGACCGTTCTTAATGTGATTTAAATATCAAAAATTGCAGCAAATTAAGTTATAGATAATTTATTTTCACGAAAGCTCATGTAGAATAATAAATAATTAATTAGTTGACTTAGCTGTCAAAGTAGCCTGTGATAAACGCCAAGGTTATGCAATAAAAATACCATATCACAATTATAAATACATAATAGCATATAAGCATAAGTATCTTGAAGTGGAAAAAAACTAATCTCACACAATCCAGAAAATTTCACTGGATAATTACTGAAAAACATGAGAATAAACCTTGGGAAATGGTAAAAGCATGTTCAGATCAAAATCCTGTATTTTGCGGACTGCTATGTGGTATGTATGATACAGGATTGAGAACTTTGGATCTCATAATTTTCGAATGTAAACTATAGGAAAAGAAACAACTTTTACAAGATTTTCATAACCAGTAGGATCTGGTCTATTTTCTATAAAACAAATTTGAGCTAAATATAACTGGACTGTTACTAAACTAAAAATACATTTATTTTGCAGTTAATAGGCAACATTTTTTTAAAAAAAATAATAGGGTCTAAATAAAAGGAAATATATTAACAATAAAAAAGATAATGGATATCTGAGGGACAGAAACTAGTTTAACTTGTTGAATTAACAATCTCATGTGATTATGTTTATTCTTGATTCAGAAGAAAAAAAAACTGAAACTGTAAACATTTAAAAATGATTAGTGCTATGGTGCTCCAGTAAATTAAAATGTATTCGTCAGGAAGAAAAACTAAAAAAGTAAATAGGGGAAGATGGGGTAATAAGAAACAAAAGCAATTTAAATGTTAAGATTTCTCAAGTCACATTTCTGATTCTTTGTGTATATATATTTCGTTACTGGGCAGCACAATAGAAAATTATTTTATTTCTTCCCAATGCACAGGAAAACTGCGAATATATATATATATATATTACAACGTATGGAGTAATAAGAGACGCTGCCCAGATTCCTTTCATGCTGTGCCTTGTTACTAAATTGGGGTTACAAGGGATATGCCTAAGATGTATTATATTGCCCTACCTTTTTACATGTTTTCATTCTGGCCATTTTTCTGTCAATTGCCAGAATTAATGTGAAAATTAAGGTTAATGAAAGTCATACTTGAAAGTTGAGTGCTTTAAATTACAAATTGTACAAATTACAGCTAGTCATAATATATGAAGTTTTTCACTCATTCTAAACATTTTGGAATGGCAAAATTACAGATTGTAGTCATATAAACTTTTTTTTTTTTTTTTTTTTTTTTTTTTTTACTAAAAAGGTAGGGCCTACATCGTAAAACAACTCTTTATGCAAACAGTAACTTCTTACACAGTAGGCTATACAAAACTAAATAGGCTATACCAAAATGCAAAATAACCTGAGTGAATACTTAGTTTTTGATAGACACTTTTTGAAAGGCAGAAAATAAGTTAAAGAAGTTGCCTAACAGCAATGATTTTTAAAGGCTTGTACACAGAAAGATACAGTAAGCTGTGGAATTTTTTTTCGGTTTATCTGATGATAAACCTAACTACCAGCAATTTTGTCTCTTATTACCCCATCTTCCCCTACTAATTTAGTTCTAATTCCACACAGGACTATCAACAGGACGTAGACAACTAGAATGTCAATTCCGAGTCAATATAAATACCTCTAAGTGGTAGATGAGTAGTAAAGTGAAATAAGTACATTTTAGTCATTTAAATCTCAAAACAGTTGTTTGTTCTTGTTCTTGTAACCTCATATAGAGGTTATACATAGGGGGAGATGCGGCACCGTAGTAGTTAAGTCCGCTATGACCCTGGAATTGCTGAAAAAATAAAAAAAATGATAAATCTCTACTAAAGTCATTGCTTAATGTACATTTGTAATTCGTTGCGTCCAGTAAAAACCTTGAAGAAGATACATGTTGCGTGCACTGAAGACCAGACCTCAAGAGAATAGTTGAACTTAGAAAACTATGTTAGTAATGATCTTGAAAATTATCCTAGTGGGAAGATGAAAAATGTCAAATGGATTTCGGACAGTTCTCTAGTGATGAGAGTGATGCATAACAGGACATATATATCATGAAGATTGTCAAGCAATATCATGTTTCCACTGAGGATTGAGTCAGTTTATTATCATCATTATCACCACCACCACTACCACTATTATTATTATTATTCACATTATTATTCACTGGTGTTCTTGCCTTTTGTATTTTGATAAGCTTTAGAAGTCAAATTGAAAAAAAAAAAAAAAAAAAAAATCACAGGTGAAGTCGATACTAGAACTTTCGCCAGATACATTATCAAATGCCTTAAAGTTATTCCTTTTTTTTTATTTATTATTTTTATTCATTTTTTTTAAAGGCATCCATATAAAAATGAAGAATATATTTGCATCGGGTTTAGTAGTTTTAGAGCGGGATACCATTTATCTGTAAGTATTCAATCAATAATTGGATGAGAGTCCAAGAGGTCGTAGCTAAAATTTGTTCAACAGTAAAAGGTCCATAACCAAGTGCTCTGTGAGTTTATTGATCATATAAGATCTGCATTTAGTAAATTGTTCACAAACAAAAATTAAATGATTCAAAGATCCAATATCACGCTGATACCAACATAAAGGTGTAGTTAATTTATGTATTTGATATAATTTATAAGGCTTTAAGGCGGTGTCAAAAAGAAGGCGATATAATAGAATTACTCTGTATCTAGACCAATTATGTATAGTAAGCCATGGTTTGGGTTGAGAGATAGACATGATTTGCCAATAATGTCGCCCTGGTCCAAGCCTATTTTCAGATTTCCAAGCATGTAACATCTGGACTTGATTTCGTTTGATGATAGGAATAAAGTTTAAGTGACTAACTTTAATAAAAGCTGATTGACCATCATTACATGCAGACTTTGCAGCTAGGTCCGTATCATCATGGAATTTTATATTAGAAAGTGATTTCGTGTGTAAAAAATGTATAATATATCCTTGTTCTTGAAGTTGATGGTATAAAAATTTTATATTTAAAAGAAGCCAAGTTGTTTAAACATTCCAATGGGTGTCTCAAAGCGTTAAGAACACTAAGTGCATCAGAGCAGATACAGGCATCAGAAAGTTGTAACTTTTTTATTAATAAAAGAGCTTGCCGAATGGCAAAAGCCTCACCTTCGAAAATGGTAAAATATTGAGGAAGTTTGAATTTCTTGACAATATGAAGAGTAGGAACAACAACTGCTGCGCCGACATTTTGATGAATGTATTTAGATGCATCTGTAAAAACAAGTGTAAAATTTGAAAATAGCTGAGCCACACAAGAGTGCCAAATGTAATTATTGATATTTGGTAAATGTCCTGAAGTCGAAGAAGAGACGTAGTGGGGAAGAATTGTCTTTATTTGTACCAAACTCGTTGTATAGTGAAATATGTAGCACGGCAGTGATGGAGATTGTAGGATCATTCCTTCATACATGTGAACTTTAAAAAACGCTTTGACTATCCATGGTGATTTATTTCTATACGGCACCTTCTGATGTCTATTTTCCAATATATGTTTAATCTGATGAAGCTGTACTATAAGAGGATTATTCCTTTTCGCCATTCGTGATAAAAGAAAAGTTTCTGCTAATTTGGAAATTTGTAAGTCAATAGGAATCATACCAGTTTCCTCAAAGATAGCATTTTTCGGGCAGAAGGTAGGCTGAGAAAGGATGATCTTAAGTGCATCATATAAAAGCTTGTTTATTCGCTGGTAAAAATAGGTCATCTTCTTCTCATAAAATATGCTTCCATAAAGAATTTTTGTCATCATACAATGTGTAATAATTTTGTATAGACAAGTTGGATTGAGTCCCCAACGTTTTGCACTTAACCTTTTGAGAATGTTGTTGTATGAATCCAATGCGGTTGACAACAGAGCTAAGTAAGGTTTCCAAGTCATTTTTGTGCCCAAATAAAGCCCAAGGTATTTGAAGTGTCGAACATAGCGTAACGTACGATCTTCGATAAGAATGGTAGGGCGTGTATAACAACGTCTTCGCGTGAAGACGGAGTATACAGTTTTCTCCCAGTTGATGTCCATACCATTGTTTATAGACCAACGTAATAGTTTTTGTAAGGTTTGTTCAATAAGAATTGTCCCTCGGTGAAGGTCATCCGTAGTCAGTATGAATATAATGTCATCAGCATGCGAATACAGTTTTACTTCATGGTTAAGTTCTGTTATGAGGTCCAATATATAGAGATTGAATAGAGTAGGACTTAACTTACTACCCTGGAGTAAGCCAACCGATGTAGTTCTAGGTTTATTGTAATGTTTGTTAAGTTTGATAAAAATCTTTCTGTTGATAAGTAAGTTATGAATGATTCTAATAAATTTGGAAGGTATCTGTAACAGATATAGCTTTTGAATGAGAAGATCTAAGATAATTGAGTCATATGCTTTTCTCAAGTTAACGCTAACTGCAATAACAAATTGTCTTTCAAGACAAGCCTGATAAATGTCAAGAATAAGAGGCCCATGTGCGTCGTATGTTGAAGTGGCTTTTCGAAAGCCGGTGATAGTAGGAGGAAAAATTTGATTATGTTCCAAAAACCACTGTAATCTGGATAAAAGTAAGTCTTCAAATATCTTGAGAGAGCAAGGAAGTAATGCTATTGGTCTATAGTTGTCCGCTTTGCCAATATGTTGTTTGTTTTTCAAAATAGGAACAATAAGAACTTGTTTCCATTGAGATGGAATATGGGCAGTGTCCCAAATTTTATTATATATTTGTGATAATAGAGCCTTCCCACGAACAGCAAGAGTGGTAAAACGTTTATAATAAATACCATCTATGCCAGGAGAGCTGTTGGTGCGAAGATGCTGAAAAACAACGTCGAGTTCCACTTCTGAAAAACTAGTTTCCAAAACAGAAGATTCCTGTGGCAGAATTAAAGGTAAAAGATGACGCCGAGAATTATTGACAGTGCAGGGAGCCAATTGTTGATGAAAATCTGTGATCCATTTCTGGTCATCCAAGTGATGCATAGGCTGAGGTCGTGAATTATGATAACGATGAATTTGATGTTTGAAGAAATTCCAAATCTTATATTTGGGAGTGAGATAGGAGAGATTATTACAAAAATGTTCCCAGCTTTTCCTTTTGTAATACAAGATGATCCTTTTAACAATGGCTTTACATTTTCGGTAATGAAGAAAATCGTATTTTTTTCTGGTCTTAAATAAGTTCAAAGATTTTTGACAATTATTGACTGCTTGTTGACATTCTACATTCCACCAATGTGGATGATGAGATGTAGAGGTACGGTTTGATAGTTTCCTAGATGGAGGAGTAGTGGAAGTTGTCTTCGAGACTGATACAGCATGTTTGATAAAAGTATGTATGGTATTGACAGAAAGAGACTCTTTATTGATAAGGTGACAAGAATCTTCGATAGTATGTTGATATGTATCCCATTCAAGGTGAAGGGTAATAGATTGTAATTTCGACTTGAAATCTTTTGCTATAGGATTATGAAAAGGAGATGTGATGGCTACCGGCTGAGTAGAGAATAAGATAGGATAGTGATCACTTCCTCCCGGATCAAAATATACAGACCACGTAGTGTGAATATAACACGAATTTTTCACAAGAGTTATGTCCAGAACACTTGTCCCATACTGGGTAATGCGTGTGGGAGTGCCATCATTCATTGCAATATAGTGAGAAACATGTAATGCTTGGAGAAGATTGTTTCCTGCAGTATTATTTCTAGAGCTTCCAAATAATTGGCATTGGGTATTAGTATCTCCAGTTATGTAATCAAACTGATGAGTATCAGAAAAAATAGCTTCCCAAAAATCTGCATGAGGAACAATATGTGGAGGTATGTAGATATTCAGGAAGTTGATATTTTGGATATTTAAAGAGAAAAGTTGAATATCAGGATCCGGACACGGGATGGAAAGCTGATTGGTGATGTATGAAAGATTGTTTCTGATACAGAAGGCAATGCCACCATATCCATCTGCTCGGTTTTGTGTTACAATATGATAGTTCTTGAGACGAAAAGGTATGTTCGGTTTTAACCAAGTTTCCTGCAATATAATGATATCAGGATCAAAAAAGATGATAAGATTATATAGAAAGTATAATTTGTTATAGACGCTTTGAGCATTTCATTGAATGATGAAGAGTGGACGAAATTCTTTCACTTCCATACTGGGTATCTGTGAAAGATTTAAAGTATTGTAGATTTGTGTAACCAAATTCTCCAAGAACGTATGCGAAGCGTCTATATTTTGAGAAAGTAATATAGTAGCCAACAATTTCTTCAATGCTTCGGTATGTTTAGGGGATAATTATGAAGGGGAAGATGAACATTTCAGAGATGTAAAGTTACTAGTAGTATCAGATGTAAGAGTGGTAGAAGTCAAATTAGCGTGGTCACTGGAAATAGAATAGGGTCGAGTGTCGGCTGAGGTCTTAGGGGGTTTTTGAGGAGCATAAGGCTTCTGAGGATCCAGCAAGGTGAAATTCGATGCTTTAACAGAGGTGAGCTTTGAATCAAGTTTATTTCTTGTTCTATACGATTGTGGTAAATCGAGCTGAAATGGCTTATCCTTCTTGAAACGAGATGGCGTTACAGTGGACGAAGAAGGTAAGAAATGCGGAGTAGGAAAGGGAAAAGCCGATGGTCCAGAAGATCCCGATGGATGATCCAAGCTTCTTCTCTTTTTTCCTGGGGGTGTATCAATATCAAATGTTAAAGCAGATTTTTTCATGTGTGTGGTAGACACTTTATCACCAGCTGAGGGATGAGATGAAGGAAGGTTAGTATATTTCTTAGGTTCGGTAGAAGGATCCTGCAGTATTGCGGAGAAGGACAGAGTATGTGAAGCTATTGTGGTGATCTTGCTAACAAGTTTATTCGCTTCATTGAACGAAAGTCGTTGTATTGCCATCAGTTGCATGATTTGTTTCTGTCTGTGTCTTTCCGCACACTGTTCATAATCCGCAGCATGTGAAGCACCACAGTTAATACAGTGAAGATCACGATCACAAAATCCAGTACCATCAACATGATTAGAACCACAATTTTTACATAATTTATGTTTTAATTTACAGGAACGGGCAACATGTCCGTATTTCCAGCAGACATTTTTGCATTGACGAATGCTTGGAATATATGTTTCAACTGGAACTGATTGATAATAAATTTTAATATCTTTAGGTAACTTCTGAGAATCAAATGTTAGGACAACCGAGCGAGTAGGCTGCCGACCTTTTGTTAAATCATAACGAAAGATTCTACGTGCAGAGGTAATCGGGAAGTCACATTTACTATCTTTTAATAAGTCATCCATTGTGATGTCCGTGTCAACGTCTTTGGTGATGCCTGTAGTATACAAAACATGATTAGGGATATATGCTTCCCATTTGTTATGTTGAAGAATGTCATGATCTAGAAAATTATTGGCGTCCTGACCAGATTGAAAAGTAAGTTTAATTAAATTTCTACCAATGACATTAATATTAAGAATACCAGGTATTTCAGCCAAGTAAAATTTGCGGCTGATGGACATTGGATGTTTTTTACCTAAATCTTCTGTAGTAGACTTCACATAGACAACATACGGTGCAAGGTGAGTAGGTTTTGTATAAATTCTTATCAGGATGGAGAAAATGCACATTCTGATTATCGGCTGGAAGCACAATAGTAGATTTCTGATTGGAAGGTGTAGAAGTTGATTGAATATTAGTTGAAACCGCAATAGTGGAGGAAGAATTGGAAGGAGTAGAAGTAGGTGAATCCAAAGGTACTTGTATTTCCATAGCAATATACTTAGTAACATCTGCATTATTAGCATCAGCATTGTCATCCTCCTCCATCTTGAAAAAGGAGCAAAGTGTAAACCAAAAAATCTATAAATTGCAAGTAAGTTATACGAGGCCAAAACACATCATGATTACATGCTGTAGTAATATGTGAACCATGAATAAATAACACAATATATGCAATAAAACACAACAGTAATAATGAACCAGAACACAGAAAAAATCACGACAGTAAATATAACACTCTATACACCACACTTAACCAAATTGTAATCGCACTACACTTTCACTATTATACACAAACTAGATTATTATCCGCCATTTGCATTCAACCCGCAGTTGTTTGTCTACAACAATCTCAATCAATAAATGAATGGAAAATAGTTAATCAACAAAGTCCAGGCAAATACTACTGGCAGATCATGTATATAAATATACCTAAACCTTGGAACATCATATATAACTGGACAATATATCAAGTTATCCTGTTTTACCGACTACTCTTTAATAGGGGAAGGTGCTCTCCCTAGGGACAGTATGTACCTGGGGACATTGCTTCTACACTAGTGTGTACACAAACTGTGTTGTTGAATTTGTGTCAGGTAGGAAGTAAAAAATCCTAATGATGTGGCAACATTGAAACAATTGCACACCGTGTAAGCAGTCGTGCGCGGGAAGGTGTTTTGAGTTTTTTGTGTCGGAAAGTAAATTTTTGTGATGATAGTTCGTTCTCATTTGTGAAGTTCAGACTATGAGAGGGAGTCTGAATTTTGCAGAGATAAATCTACATAGATTACTCCATAAAATAGCGCAAGTAAGTAACTTAATGGGTAATAACAAATCTAGTAATTAACGTTACGCTAAAAATTGGCACAGTGATGTACCAAGGGACACATTACCGTACGTACCTAGGGACACAAAAAGTATCTGTCCCCAGGTACAACGAGTGTAATTTGCATCGGGAATGTAAATTTTCTTTTAATGCAGAAGAAAATTATTTACTAAATATTCTTTCTCGTCTCGTTACAGATTATGCAATGCCTCGCAGTAAGTGTGGGAAGAAAGAAATGCACCCAGGAAAGAGGACGTCGAAGCAGCTGTACGTGAAGTTTTGTCGTAAAAGTCTTCAATCAGAAGTGCGGCAAAGAAATATTCTGTTTCAAAATCTGCCCTTAGTCGTCACGTTACAGGATTCAAAGGGATACGAACGAATGGATGAATTCACCTGAAAACACCGGGAATCGGGTTACAATTTATGAGGTCGCCGAATTAGTTGGTAAAGCATACAAATTGATTGGCATTTACTTTAAGAAATATTACTAGTGAGTTCAGAGTTACTGGGATACTTCCACTAAATTCAATATTTTTCAGAACCATGAATATGTGAGCCCAAGCGGCTTCAGTCAATTTCCAGGTCATTCTCAAAGCAATCAGATCCAGGAATTGTCCATCAATTGCTCGGACGAATGTATGCCATTATCAGATAGTTCTTGTCATCAGAAGACCCTGTGGTTACCTCAGAAGAAGGAAGTTCTGGAGTAACTCAATTGATGGTAAGACCTCTTTTGTCATGTGAGAGGGAAAAAAACGCCAAACGTTCGAAGGAAGGTAACTTCTAGAATGATTACAAACACGCCAGAAAAGCAAAAATTAGAGCAAGAACGCAAGAAGGTGACCAAAGTAGTTCGTCGTTTGACACCTAAAATTAAGAAACGAAAGGAATATGAGACAAGCAGCGAAGATGAAGATTTAAGTATTCTTTTAATTCGTCTGAAGATGAATTAGATTTAATTCAAGAGCTTGTGGAGAAAGAAACTGAATTTAATTTTGAGGGCGATATTAATACAGGAGACTACATTTTAGTACAGTGTTCAGGAGAGAAAGAAACTAAACATTTCGTTGTAAAAGTTGTAAATAGAAATGAAAATGATGTAGGTTTTGCTGTGAAATACTTGGAAAAAAATAACAAAAACGGACACATTTGTCAGTGAAGAGGATTCAGAAATTTTCTTTCTTTCACCTGAGGATATCATAACAAAATTACCTGAAACTCAAAGAGTTGGCGGCACTAAAAGATCTATGAACCAGCTAAAGTTTTCGATCGATTTCTCAGGGTTCAATCTTGGTTGAGGAAGTTGATAAGCCATGAACGTAATCCTACCGAACTTTGTTTTATCAGCTCGAGGCTAAGAGAAAGTTATGCAGTTCTGTGAATTTTCATGGTGACTTCATATGTAAATTCTTAGAGTGAATTTTAAACTCAAACTTTGATTTTCATCTTCCCAATTTGGTGTTATTATCCTCTATTGTTATAAAGTAGTTTTTTTCCTCGCTCCTCTATTGGAACATTGAAGAGTTAAGATAAAACAAACGGATAAGGGACACAAAAGGAAAATATTGTTATTTTTGTTCTAGAAATGTAAAGAAAATTATTTCTTCACAGTGTAGGATGCAATCCAAGCAATCTACGATTAATCTATAGATTAAAGATAGCACATTATCTCAATTTTTAGAGCAAGCTATCTTAAACTTGTCATTCTAATCTTTGCAAAGTTTCATTCTAGTTTACAAGTATATATTGTTTATATCTTTTTTAAAAATGTATAATTTGTTTTATTAAGCATTTATCAATTAATCCTATCTCATAGCTACTCATTATATAGCCAAAATTTTAAAGAACTATTGTGTAGGAACTTACTAATTCTATTGTATAACAAACTATATTATAATTAAGTTGTGTCCCTTGGTACAACGCTAGGTGTCCCTAGGTAGATCGTATAGATGTACCTGAGGACAAACGCACCACCTTCTTTAATTTCACGTTAGTGTCTACAAATATTGTTGTAACATTCTGAGAAAAATTTAGAATGTATAAAAAGCTTTGTGCATGTTCTCCTGTTTTTTGTTTGCATGTATCATGTAAAATTCTATTACAAAAAAATCCGAGAAAAAATGTGTCCCTAGGTAGAGCACCTTCCCCTATAGCACTAACACCTCATAAATTATACCAAATAAATAAAATTGAAACCAATCTATGTTGTTGCAAAAAAGAAATTGGATCTATTGAGCACATAATTTTTTCTTGTGAAAACAAGAAAAAAGGAAGGAAATTTATAATAGATACAATCTCTAGAAATCTTGGATATGGGGCCTATTCCACCATTGGACTTTGCAACTTTTCACTTTTCACTTTTCACTTTGCAAAGTTTGCAAAGTGAAAAGTTTTTGAGTTCCACCATTATTTTTGAAGAACTTTGCAATTTGATGTTCTGCAACCGCAAAGTTGCAAAGTCTTTGCAAAGTGACAGTTGAATGTTCAAGTGCGACTTTAGGCGCTGTATTTAAAAGGATTAGTAATTAGGAGTTTTAGTAAATTATTTCAGAAATGGGAAGAAAAGAAGTTGAGGAGAAGAAAATAGCAGTTCTTCAGGTGGTGAAAGAGAAACGTCATATATTATTTGGTTCCTATAAAGACAACAAATTGAGCAAAAGTTTGAAAGAAAAAGCATGGACAGAGGTCTTGGAGAAAGCCAAATCTGTAGAACTTGCTGGAGAGAACAGAGATTGGACCTTTGCTCGTGACAATTTATACGGCTTATGGAAAAGCCGAGCATTAGTAAGTAGTTTCATTTGTAGTCGGCTTATGTTTAGCAGAAGGGGTCCAGCAATTGTTTCGGGTTATGTCGGACAGATGGAGGCCAAAATTAGGTTAAAAAAACAGAATGGTACAAGAGAAATCATTCAATGTTACGAAAAGGTAATTGAAGTGTGAGCAATGTGTGGTCGTAGTGATATCGAAAATCAGTGTGTGCAATTGGGGGGTGGGAAATATGTGATAGACTATTTGCTCTTCGCGGAATAATACGTAAGGGTGTACGAATACACAAATTAAAGTGTGGCCGTTTCGAGGTATCGGGTGCGACATTTGAATTCTGAACCTAACATAACCGAACCTACCCTAAGGCGGGATGCTGTATCGCGTGCGATATTTCAATTATGAACCTAACATAACCTACCTATGGCGGATCCTGTATCGGGTGCGGTATTTCAATTCTGAACCTAACCTAACCTGATCTGAAGTATCCTAATATAACCTAACCAAAAGTAACCTTAGTTTTAAGAAAGTACTGAAAATTTATCAGGAAGTAACAAATTTTTGGTAATAATTGCTGACCTCTATCTGTCCGACATATGCCATTGTCTAAAAGATGTTACAATTTCTGTTCACATTAGGTTAGGTTAGGTTAGATGAGGGCATATTTTTGGAACTGGGTAGCCGGAATATTTAACTTAAATTTCGTGATTTCTTGCTGTATGTTCTGTATCTTTTGATGGTGTAGGTAGATTAGGTTAGTTTGGGTTAGTTTAGTTTAGAATAGGGTAGGATATTTGGATTTGATGGACTAGAATTCTTTACTTAAAATTCGGCTTGGTTTTAGGTTAGGTTAGATTAGTTTAGGTTATGTTATGTTATGTTAGTGCTTAGTAATTATACTTACGTAACATCAACTCATTTCTCCTGTAAACATGGTGATTTTACCTGATTTTGCCCCCCCCCCAGTTCCAAAATTATCCCGGCGTGTTTAGGTTATTTGATGTTAGACTATATTAGTGTAAGGGTTCAGCATAATTTCCAAGAAAACGATAGAATTTCGCTTATTTCCACTAATATTAGGTTAGTTTACGTTAGTTCAGGTTAGTTTATGTTAGGTTAGGTTACATTTGGTTACGTTATGTTAGGTCTAAGTAGGGCCTACTTGCATCATCCATTAAATTCTGTTATTTACGTGCTTCTCGACCCCTTCTGCTAAACATAACCCTTGTAGTCCATAAGTAATTGCATAGAATGAGTACTCGACATTGTGTTTACTCGAGCAGGCGGTTCTACGAAATAGAAAATTTATAGGTAAGGTACGATGTGAAATACTTTTTGTGAAGGAATGAGAGTGTGAATATAAGTAATTACTGTCAGAATACAGCATATTGAAACGAATTTTGAGTGACACTAAAAGTATTGTATGTGTAAGCATACTCTTCCACTATCCTCGTTTATGTGCATACCTCCATAAATATTTTATTAGCAAAGCTATAATGTATTATGAACGGTCTGTAAAGAAAAACTCTGCAAAATATTTTTTACTCTTGTGTATGTCGAGATGATTTGTTTTAAAGATTGTTTTTCGAAAACTGCTGAGCCGGTTTTGTTCATATTTCATGAACAAATACTTCACTAACAACTCTATAATATGGCGTAAGCTGTTTCTGATTGAAAAATTTGCAAAAGTGGATTTACTCTTGGAGTGGATTTTTCATACTATTTTCTCAGAAAGTACGGCAGTCTTGCTCATTCTTTAGAAATATTTTAGTAATATCATTTATTATTTTATTATTATTAACATTTATTATTATTAAGATTTATTATTTTTAAAATGTATTATTTTATTTAATTAATGGGAACGAGAAAGTTATTGCGGTTGTCCTTATCTTGTGTTGTACGGCATAGGCGTCTCTGGCGGGGGGGGGGGGCGAGGGGGTCGCGTACCCCCCAATATTCTGAAGTACAAAATATTTAATATTTAATTCTAATTTAATTTATTTACTAACGACAGAATAACAAATAAACTTTCTTCGATGTCCCCCCAAATTTTACATGCCAGAGACGCCAGTGTTGTACAGTATTGTTCGAAAGATCTTGTCCAACTGCCTTGCTTTAAAATGCCACATTCTGGCAACCTTAGATGCAAGTTAAATTAATGAATTATGTAAAAATTAATGCAAACAAGTATAATGTGATGTAAATTCATCCTCAATTTAAAAGTTCTCAAATTAAACGAGGGCCATTTACACTTAATTCTACTTCCCAGTTTTATTTATAATTTTGCGATACGTATTATGAAAGAAGAAACGGCTGGTTTAAATAAAAAAATCGGTTTAAATAAAAAAAATCTTGATTTTTTTTCCATCATGGTATATAATCTCGTATATTCAGATGTGATGGTCGGTAATTTCATGTAATAGAAACAGAAAAAAAACAAAGCAGTGCTGTTTCTTGTCTTATATTAAAATTAATTATTTTATTAAAATAATAATATATTTGTGACAGATGTAAAAGGGCCAGTTTCAAAATTACGTTTTTTCGTAAAACGCATTTTAATTTTTTTGAGTGTATCGTTTCAATGTATTTCAAACATTATTCGGAAAATCATTTCAAACTAGTCCATGCTGACACAGCTCTTCTTGCACAGGAAAATATGCATTTAAAATTGACAAAAATACGATTATTTGGCAAAAAAAAAAAAAAAAAAAAAAGTTGCATTGGCCCGTTTAGATTGAAGTCACATATATATACACACATAACCGTGCCATATTTTAATTTCGACTGAAAACAAAAGATGTCAGTTTACCCAAAAGTCGGATATTATATATTTTTTAATAAAGTAGTGGTTTAATAAAGTATATTGTTTTTATTTTCTGCACTTTTCTTTATTACTCAAGTAAAGCTTTTTACTGTATACATTTCTTTTTCCTAGGCAAAACGAGACAACGTCAGGAAGACCGGACATCAGGGCGGAGCAGCTACTAAGCTGGATCCAGTGGATGAATTTATTTTTACTATACTAGCAAAGGACAATGAGGTTATAGATGGGCTGTCCCTTCCAGAGTCATATGCAGAAGTGCGGCTGCCAGAACAAAGTCCTGCTATTGAAAACGAAGATTTCCACATTTCTGAAGTTGTGATGCCCGAAATTGAACTGAGTGATCCAGTGCCAACAACTTCTAATAATATTCCTTTAAAGAAGAGAAAGTATGCCAGACAGGTCGAAGGAAGTGCATCCGAGAAAGAGAAGTTGAAACTCGAATTGTTGCGCGTTGAAGTTTACCATAAGAAGTTGAAGGCGTTGAAACTAGAAAGGGAGATGGGTCTCCCCCCTTCAGAATTCACGGAAGAACTGGCACAAAAAGCATCAGCAACATTTCAAATTGTAAATGCGGAAAATGTGGACCTACTGTAACTGCTCTCTATAACAAATGAAAATGAGAAGTAAAAACTTTTTGTCACGGTTATATGATTGATTATCTGTTTTGAATTCCTGTTTTCGTTATATTGGCAAAGACATTGGAATATTCTTGTTTTCATACGCAGGGCGTTTCAAAACAATAGCGACAACGTTCGGGGGGTGATTCCTGACACCAAAATAAGAGAAAACTAATAGACCAATCTGTGGCCAAATGTGCGGAGTTACAAGCTGCCGAAAATGTGGAAAAATGAACTTTAAATATCCTCAGCTCCACCACGATGTCTCATCGTAGTCGGGTCAAGACATCATTGTGCCCTATCCAAATATCAGTGTTTCAGAATCCTCCGGTACTTGCACAACTATTCTCATAGAGCCAGTTAAAGAGTATTTAGAAAATTTGAAATATTCCCGAACTGTATCTCTAGAAATTGTAGCGCAAGTACTGAATAATTCTGAAAGATGCATTTTTGGATAGAACACTAGTTCCTAAGTGATGTCTTGACCCGACTACGATAATTATCTATAAAGTTCTCTTTTTTTACGTTTTCGGCAGCCTATACCTCCCAAACTATGCACTTTTGATCACAGGTTGGTCTATACTGTTTTTCTTTCTGTCAAGAATCACCTCCCAAGTGTTGCCGGTGTTGTTTAGAAACATCCTGTATATGTTACTTAGGGTTGGCCTGTTTAAACGAAAATAATTTAAACCTAATTGTGTGACAGCATTCAAATTTGAACGAATTTCGTTTTCGTTTAATGAAACATGTCTGAGGCAGATTTATTATTATTATTATTATTATTATTATTATTATTATTATTATTATTATTATTATTATTATTATTATTATTTATTCATGAACAGAAATAGAATTTAGATATATAAATATATTGAAAGTTGAAGAATAGAGTATAGATTTACAAATTACAGTGTATAGTGTGATTTTGATTTAAGAATAATTACACTTTTTATAAACATCAAGCATGACATAAATACTTATGTTAAAATCCATGTGTGACGAATAACTAATGTTCCTGTTATGACAAAGATTATACAGTATGTTTGTGTGAATTATGTATTACATACATTCCTATTAGATTTTGCATGAATAAAGTACTTTCTAAAGTTATGATAATTCTTTTTCTTTCTTTCTTTCTTTTTCTTTTTTTTTTTTTTTAAGTTTGCTAAACTCCGTTTTTAAATTTTGCCAAATACTAAATAGTCAACAGAACAGCTAACGTAACTGAAAACTTTCAGATGTGAATTTATTTATTTTATTTCTTGTTTTCGTTTTATTTAATTTATTTTTGCTGTGCTCGCTTTTGTGAAGTAGTAATTATTGAGTTAATTTATGCGTTCCAGTAAGTAAATGTGTTCCTATTATTTCATTTAGGCTAAATTCTTTTACGTCCAGTATTTAACAAGTTAGTGGTAATTGTCAGTATGAAATGTTGTGGTATCAGTTTCATAAATGTTATTTGTTTTGAATCGTGTTTCTTCTTAATCAAGTATTTCTACAAATAGAATATTTCACAATCGATCTCATGACGCACATGTTAGTTTATTATGAACAAGCACAGAATAACTTAAAAAGGATATATTTACTGAATGTATTTTATAAAATATTTATTTACACACCCGTAGCTACTATCGTGTCTTGCAACAAACAAATTATGAGTTTACTTGGGTCTCAGTGATTGGTTCTGTGTTATGGACTTGGGGGCTTTAAATTTCTGAGCTCTCATCATCTTAAGGCCATTTAGCCGATCACGTTTGAGGGATGACATCCCTCGGCGAACCCACTATCCGGGCAAAGGAAAAGAAGAAAGGATTGGGGAAGGAAGGAAGCGGCTTAAGACCTATAAGTTAGGTACCACCCCGGCATTTACCTAGTGTGAATGAGGAAAACCCACTAAAACCTCATTCAGGGTGGCTGGCCTGAAAAGCGTTTTACACTTTTTCGACCGAGTGTCCCCACCGGGAATCTAACTCGGACCCGCTCGCACCGAAGGTGAGAGCGTTAGCGACTACGCTACGCGTGGCCACTGCTCTGGACTTGGATAGTGTTTCCACTTGTGTATTTGCCAAGTATACATCTGAATAATGGAAGCGCTGGCTCTTCTACTAGTGTCTAAGGAGGTTTTCATACTTTTTGTTACGTAATTTTTCATTTAATTCATATTCCTGAATTTATTTTTTGCCGGATACGTTAAACATTATTTCCTATGACGTCGTTACCTGTTTTAGACATCTCTGCCTCCAATTTTTTTCCATTACTATTGGGGAATTACATTTATTCAGAATGTTCTCTATTGCAATGTCAACTAATTATTCCGAAGTAGGGGCTAATCTTTGGTTTTAATATCAATCGTGGGCTTTAGATTCCCCCCTTTCTTTTCTTGTTATCGTCCACTCTCTTCCTATTGGCTCATTTATTTTGAAGATCGGTATGCAGCGGCTACAGAGTCACTCAAGGTGAAGGTGACGAGGAAGTCATTGAAATGTAGCGTCGGTGCGCTGTCTTAATATTTGGATGCTTCCGTTAGTACAAAAATTTCTACTTCTATTATCATTAATATGAATCCTATTACGTCATTAAGTAATACAACATCCTCCTTTAGAAACATTCTGTATGTGTTACGGAGGGTTGGCTGATTTAAACGAAAAGGAATTAAACCTCAATGTGTAAGAGGCAATTTTTTTCTTACTCAGGGGGAAAAAAAAGTTTCGAGATATGAATGTAATTGAAAGGTAAAGAACATGGTATAGAGTCACAAATTACAGTGTATAGTGGCACTTTTGTTTGATAGGTTACTCAATAAACCAATAACAATATTGCAAGGATCCCCACATCATGACAAGAGCACATAACAACACAACACGTGGTATTGTTTGAAAACAGCATAACAGACGAGAAGCCGACACGGAAAACTCCGAGGGACGCCGAAAGAAGACGGACCTCACGGAAGGACCCGAAGAGGATGGATAAAGGGCGGACCACCGAGGGACCCAGCATCAGTCGTTCAACCGATCAAACCACCTACACTGCCCTGAGGTCGCACTGGACTAGGGGTACACCTATCCTTACCCGACATCGCACTGGACTAGGGGTCCTTTCTACTACCAAGTCTCGCGAAGCTTCCTTGAGCTGAGAGGGCTATCCTTCAAGACTCACCAGAACCGGCAGGTGCCTTGGAGACTGCCTTGAGAGAAGGGGCACCATGCAAACACCTACTTCCTCTCATCTGGACAATAACAAGATAGACACTATTTTACTCTTTGTAATCAAAGACGTTTTGTATTTTACAAATTTTATAATAAATTCGTGAAAATGAAATGAAATCTTTGAGATTTACGTCCGACGGTTATGCCGGTTAGGCTAAAGGAGACGGTGATGATGAGTAATGAATGAAATGGTGGAATGAAGAAAGTGGGAGGAAACGGGTGAACCCCGAGGAAACACACGCACACGGGGTTTGTCCACCACAAAGTTCACTTGGCGGGGGCTGGGATCGAACCCGGGATCCCAAGCATCAGAGGCGAACGCTCTACCACTGAGCCACCGCGGTCCCAATAAATTGGTGAAGGGGATAAATCTAGGTCCATTATTGACTCTACCAAAGTCATTACAATATAGAGTTTTCACCATGCACATCATTTACGTGGGTGCTCCGGGGCTGCAGCGCCCACACAAATAATCTTGTGGGTGCGCCGCACCCACAAGATTTTTAGTTTGGATCCCGGTTTGAACCCGTTTCTATTGCGTTTAAGACAGCCGTGTTACCGACTGAGCTAGGGCAGCCCCAACTTTATAGTACTTTATCACAGCATAGCCCTTTATGACAGTGTTCATAAGATTTTAACTAAAAATAAGTCAATCAAATATCAAAACTTACCTGAAAACATATAACACGTCCCGTACGCACCCACATAAATTTTGGAAAGTCGGCGCCGTTGGTTGTCATCTTTCCAAAACAAAATGTACGCGCTATTTATGCAACTAATATGTGGAGAAATTTACCAGCAGTTCTTTTCCAGTAATCGTGCAATACATTTATGTGTAGCGAATTATATTTATCTAAGTAATAAAGAAAAGTGAAATAGTTGAAATCTAATAGGTCAGGATACCAAATGTTGTCTTTCCCCGGATATGGAAAATTCTTGAATAAGATGTACGAGATTTAGGTTCATTGTGAACGGCACATCCACTGGGTGAACTTCTAGAGAATTCCATTCCATTAACGGGACACAAACGCACTTACTACTGCCTCAATTGTCGCTAAAGGAGGTTCTAAGGACTACTGTGCATCTTATAACCAACATATATGATTTTATTGTTCATTGGGGACGGCTCCATCATGAGCTTGCACAGTGCTTATGTAAAAATACATGGTGCAGAACTACAAATCTTAACTTCAGGATGCAGCACAAATAAAATAAAACAAGAAATAGTTAACCTATCCCAATACTTTAATAAATATACTTAATAAACACAAAATCTGTGAAATCGAAGATCAAGCAGTTTAGGTTGGCTAGGTTAAGTTATATCAAAATAATGTGAACAACAGATATAATGGTTCTGTCATACATGTCCAAAATGATTGTCGCATATCTATAACTGTCTACTTGTAAGAATATAATTTGATAATAATCTTACAGGGTACTTTTAATACTGCCACTATGTGTATAATCGGGAAATTTATTCTTCTGGTAAATTTCATAGGAAAATAATTAAAAAACACGAAAATTACAATTAGTAAAACAAAATGTTGCTAGATGGACAAGAAAGTTTTATTTTCGTTGTATTTTTCTTATTTACTGCTCTTTTGACATGAAATTTCCCACATACGTCTTTACCGATTATACACATACTACCATTTATTAAAAAAATACCGGGTGAATTCGTTATCAAATTATATTCCTACAACAACATATTTATAGACATGCGACAATAATTTTGGACATGAGTGTATATATCCAATAATTCAGGAAAAGTATCTCAGAAGGTTATTTAAACGTTCAATTGCAGCCGGTTGGGCTACGTTCTCTTCCTCGACATCGACGGTCCCATCATCGTTCTCTTCCAAGCCATTGCCCATCTCCAGAAACTCCTGCCGACCAACAGTACATGCAACATTATGCAACGTGGCACACGCTAGAATGACCTTCCCAGCCTCTTGTGGATTCATTCGAATATGATTTAAACACGGGAACTGCTCTTTTAAAATACCATAACTGTTCTCAATAATTCTCCTTGTGCTTTTGTGGGCTCTATTGAAACGTTGCTCAGACGGATCTTCTGGATTCCTATGCAAAGGTGGTATAAGCCAATTCTTCCATTCATATGCACTGTCACCAAGCAAAACTGCACCGGGAAACGGTCTCCAACCTCCTTCAAATAGACGGCTTACCGCAGAATTCCGTAAAACACGACTATCATGTACACTTCCAGGCCAATTCGCACTTGCACTGTAAAACACATAATCGGGACCACATATCATCAAAACATTAATTGAGTGCTTCCCATGCCTATCTACAAACACCTCTTCATTTTGTGATGGAGCATCGATATTAATAAGTGTTCCATCTATGCACCCACAAACTGATGGAAAACCACCTTTCCGTAAAAAAATCTCGTGCAATGTTGTTTCTGTCATTTGGCCATTTTACTATATCTGGAAACATAATGTTTATAATAGAATTCACAACACCATGTACTGTTCTACAAACAGTTGCTTTTGATACACCGTACATTTGTCCTAATCCGTGCATTTGAGCACCATTTCCTAACCAATGAAGGCAAAGAAGTACTTGTTGCTTTGCTGTAAGGGCTTTACTACGTTTTGTTGTTCTTTTCAAAGCCGGTCCAATGTGTTCTAATACAAATTCTACTTACTCACTTGTCAAACGAAAGCATTCTTTAAACTGAAATAAATTCATGCCGTGGAAGTTGATTCTGTTTTTATACACTTTCTTAGGAATCTCATCCTCACTTGATTCATCACTTGAATATAATAACCTCCGAAACATTTCCAAATGGCAATGGCTCTTAGTCAATCATTCAGGCAAAGCTAAACTATTCTTTGCAAAATACGATACAACTTTGCAGACTCTTGCTTTGCACTTTTCAGTTTTAAGATGATGGTGGAACAAAAGTCAGAAATTTCTGCAAAGTCTTTGCAAATTTTTGCTTTGCACTTTTCACTTTTCACTTTGCAGAAATATTTTTTCGTGGAACATAAATCTTGCTGCAAATTGCAAAGCGCAAAGTGAAAAGTTGCAAAGTTCAATGGTGGAATAGGCCCATGGTTTACAAAATCTTCTGGCAAGAAATAATTGGAAAATCATTCACACCATTATAGAATTTCATTTAATTCAAATATTAATATATTTCATATATATTAACACGGATAAATCTGATGAAGCATTTAGCGAAACTCATAATTAGATTATAATTAAAATTTACCAAAATATGAAAAATTATTAAATTATTTCAGACCGTATAATCAGTCCGTATAATCAAATGTGATTTAAAAAAAACTTTTCTATATCCAAGTCAAATAAAATTTTAAAAAATATAATTTTATGTATAGAGACCAACGAATTCAGAGACGACCTTCCAATAATTTGGTTTCAAGGATTATACGGAACCTCACTGACAAGGAATTTTCATTCAGATCTTGGACTATTAAGACAGAATATACAACTCATATCAAGGAAACCAAGTAAAGAGTAATAGGGAATACAGTTTCAAGGCTGCCTAAAATAATACCTAAACCATACGTCTGGGTATAAGAAAGAAAAAGAAAAGTACATTCTATCGCTAATTATCTTTGTAAAGACTACTTTAAAAGGAAACGAGTGTATATTTCCGACTTTTAAGAAAATATTGTTGTTGGAAGCTTAAATAATATTTTCACGTCTCAATAACAACCTCTACTGATGATATCATATCTCTGTAAGTACCAGAACAGAAAAATTGACATAGCTGATATTTTAGATAAGGTATAACCTTATAATCAATCCTTAGTGAAAACATTCATGATATTGCCAAACAGTCTCGTAATCTACACATGTCCCGTTATGCACCACTTCATCAAGAGAGAACTGTCCGTAATCCACTAGACATTTTCCATCTCCCCACCAGGACAATCTTCAAGATCATTACTAACATAGATTTCTAAGTTCAACCATTCTCTCGAAGACTCGTCTTCAGCACACGTAACATCTTTCTTCAAGGATTTTTACTGGAAGCAAGGAGTTACAAATGTACATTATGTTAAACCTTTAGCAGAAATTTATCTGTTTTTTATCTTTTAACAACTCCAGGGACATAGCGGACCTAGCTACTACGGCGCCGCATCTCCTTCTTTGTACAACCTCTGTGTGAGGTTACCAGAACAAGAACTTTTATAAGCTGCGGGGCCGCCAATTTTTGGCGAGATATCTCTAGTTGCCCATCGGTGGTGCAGCGACGCTTACGGCATGGGGGCGACAAGGTTCTAGAATACAGTTTCCCCTTCCCATTTAGCTGCAATAAAGACAGAAAACAACGTGCCCTGCGGGGCTCTAAACCGCCTCACTCGTTAACGCTCGCTCGGCAATACTATGTGAATTAAAAATTATACCTTAGTACAGAAAGGAACCAATTATTACGCTTTTAGCCAAAAACTAGGCGGATGACCAATTTCGGAATAACTGCCTTTAATTCATCAATCTTAGCTAACGTTGTAATTTTTAAATCATGTTCCATGTGTTTGTGCAGAGTTGGCCGGGTTATACCAAGTTCCGCGGACCGTCTGCAAGTTGATCTTCATTGGGATCCTCTCACTGACGCCGCATTGTTCTTATTTTGTTGATAGTCTACGATTTTGTTGTTTATTCTTAATAGTTACGGTAGAAGATAGTAACTGTTCTCAACGCAAAAGTGTTCTCGAAGCTGGAAATCCATACGCGGTTGTTGCAACATTTTCCCTTGTCTAGGCCTCTTGTGAACCCAAATGCTTGTGACCATACTTTCTTGAAGGATATAGCCTAATCATTTGTATCAACCATTGTATATACCTGAAATAAGAAACAAATACATTTTAATATCATCATATATATTTACAGTTTACATAGTTTGATTATTTTATACTTAAAGAGTGTGACGAAATTTTGTGCTCGCCCTGTACGTTTTATGCCATTAATGCTTGGAGCTTTTCTTTGAAATTATGGTGATGTATTGCTTCAGAAAGGTAATAGGGAAATACCTAAAAAATAATTTATTCTTACGATATATAATAGACTACTTACCTACAACAAACCAAACCTAATCGATACCAATCTAGTTTCTTCTAGGGTCAAATTTCGTTCAGCCCCGCCGTGATTACTTATTTCATGGTAAACTGAACAGAACCTAACCTTAGCAAACCTAATCTAATGTGTGTTTTGTAAGCTAGTGTGGGTTAAATGGAATTTATGCCTCACTCTGTTGTAACCTATACTACGCTACTTTATTATATGATAATCTACAGTTCTCCACTCTGTTTTTTTTTACTGTACCTTACTCTATACTTTACTACGTTATTTTTCCCTATGCTACTGGGCATTACTATACTCTACCCTATTTTACACTACGTTCCTCTGACCTACGCTTCTGTTTTACTCTACTATACTCTGCTACTCCATTCTGTTCTACGCTACTTTATGCTTCATTATTATATGTTATTATACTGTAATATGTGCTATTTGTAGATATTATGCTACTGTACACTATATTTTGTTAGTCTACTCTAACAAGGGATGTTTGGGAGAAATCACTCGCCTGCAGGGAAACTAAGCATGACATTTGAAAGACGAATTCATGCTGATTGATTACAATAAGATAATAAAATTCCTGTATGTGTAACTGTACCAAAATTCTGCTTAAAATATTTTTCGTATAAACGCAAATTCTGCGTTAGAGCGTTATGTGACGTTCATCTGAATTCGTACACTTTGTGCAGTGTATGCTTCTTGTCGATCGTGCTGCCGCCTGATGGTGCTAAAAGTCAGATAAAAGAAGAGGAAAAGGAAAGAATGGAGTTTTTAGTTGGACTTCAATGTGTGTTGGTGTGTGTGGGCGCTATGAATGACTCAGCTAAAATTTTAGAATATCGCTGAATCCTGAACCCAAAACATTTTGAAGAATATAAATAGTAATATTCTTTTTGAGAAAACTTTAATATTCATGATATCGCGTAATCATCCATTGAAAACAGTGCTGTTAATGTGGATGTTTTGGTAGTTTTGAAATAAAACATTATTAAAGTAAATCGACCCTAAGTGATATTTCATAACAACGAGGTGGTGTGATCAAGATTAAGGTGAAACAAAAGGACTTAGCGGGCGGTACCCGAAGACAATGGTCATGTAATCAGCGATTAACATAAAATTTGGTAGAAATAAGTCAATTCTTTATCAGAAACAAGAACATAATGTTGTCATTGCGTTCACTTGGAATGACTGCCTGTTAAATTCTCAACATCGGAAGAAAGGACGATTTTTGTGAGTGGATTCGACGGATATATAGTGCCTCAACTAATATGTGATCACACTTTTCCATAAGCCATGGCGGACAGCAAACATTGAAGTGAGTGGTAAAAAGTATACTTACGAATTCGTTACACAAATGGGGCGACAAGTGTAAGAAAAGTTTGTTTATTTCAGGTACGTTTGTTTATTTCCAATAAATGGCACAATAAGATGTAATTTTGTCAGTTTTTCTTTCACAGATTGCATGACGTAACGAGAACGTGGTTGTTGGATAACTTGTGTTCGATTCATGAAAATAGGTGATGCTCTCGTCTATTTTCGTAATACGCCTTAGGTCTTCACCCAGGTGATCCGTCCGAATCTGGACCGTAACGGTGAGGTGTGTCGCGTCTTCCTCAAACTATCGTCGCGTGAACAAACTTTCCGAACCCACGAATAAAATGGTGTAAAGCTATATTATTTGAGGGCGAGGAATAGGAAGTTCTCTGCGGAGGCCGGTTGAGGACGGTGTGCACCATGCAGCACTATGCTGCTCGAACCCAGAACCGTAATAGAATGGCTAAGCCCTTCACAGGGACAAAAGTTTCAGTCAGGAAGGTACACGGATCGAGCCCAGCACCGTAATATATGGTTGAGAACTTACGCCTCCTAGCGACCTATCGTTATTATGCAGTTTTGAAGCCTAATGGTTTGAACTTGCTACTGCTTGATCTCTGGGGTCCATTCACAGACAAATTGTCCATTGCAAGTTGGATGACGGATGGCAAAGACTTAATGGTTGAGAATATACCAAAGAACTACATACGATTTGTACAACCATTTGATGTGTTTGGATACCAACCAATCAAAGATCATGGCAGGAGATTTGTATATATAATGAAACTTTTTCATCCGGTCGTTATGATGCACCAACGAAACAATCAAATGAAGTTCGTGTTCACGCTAATGAATCAGTTACGTCACAGCGTGAACACAGCGATACATTGAATTGTTTCAGTTTGCGTTCCACAATCCAGGTTACCGAACCTTCTGAATCAGCTTCGAATTTGCTTTTCGCTTTGGTTATGCGAACTGTTCCCTTGATGGATGAAACGCAATTGCACATATAAAATGTTCATGGTGCAAGGAAGTCTTTTGCCTACGTCATTTCTTCATAGAACAGAATAACAACAGTGATCACTTTTCATCTCTAACCTATCATTATTGTGAACAGTATAAAGACTAATTTTAACTAACAAACCCGTTAGTTATTGCAGAACGGTTTTTTTCTGTTACCTCCAATAGATTTCAATTCCTCTGTTAATATTCGTTGCTAATAATGTTGTGCTTAACGCGTTTAATTGTGCACATACTCATTTTTTCATATAAACTTCCAAGTTGAATCCCTCCAACAATTCTCAACTGTACAGAAATTTTATTAGCTTGCTGTAATCAGCATGAATGGGTCCTTCAAATAGCATGCTTAGTTTCTCTGTAGGCGAGTGCTTTCTCCAGAACTACCCTTGTAAATTACTTTTTCATGTTCATCCTATGCTACTCTATGCTATGCTAGCCTACCCTATTCTACGCTACGATAGGTCTACTCTATTACACGATCGAAGCTATTTACTATAAATGCTACATTTACGTTAATTTATTTTGAAAAGTATTTCTAACTGTTTAATATCATTCAATTGGTCCTAATCTGCTTACCTTCGAGCACAAAAATAAGCATCACTACATCCCGTTACATGCAATTAACTCAATATTATCTTCTTTGGAATTTCCATGGTTGCATAATTCAGGTAGGATTGACATTAAATTATATTGTTTTTTTATTAGAACGAAGAAACTGCTTCAGTCCAACAAAAATTATAGCAACAATTTACATTAGTTGCTATGTGAACATCATACTTATTCCTACGTTAAAGGAACACACATACCACAAGAATACTCCAAGTATCCAATCATAAATTAAAATTAAATTTAATGCAGATAGATTAATAACTCCGACAACAGAGAATTACCATTTAACATTTTAAAGTCTGCCAAAACTAACGAATTCTTCATATTTAACTTTACATTACAACGAACTACTTTCAAGTTTAAACATTCCGCCATAATGAAAATCTCTTCCCATATACAAACCTCTCTTTATATGTAGGTCGTGTCTCAGTTCTATAAGTCGAGACAATATACCAATACTCAACATTCATAGAGTTACTTAAGATGAGACCGAGATCTAGATAGACACTTGTTCAGGTAATTCGAGACGAGAAAGTCTCGGTCTCTGCTCGAAGATTGACAAAAAATGCTGACATTATCTTTACTCGAAATTCGTGTGTAAAGTTACATGTAAAGTAGTGGAACAATTGCTTTTGGATAGGCGTATACATAGGAGAAAGGGTTGTAAATGTCACCTCTTGTCATGTGGTATATCGAATTTTAACACAAAATTTTGAGTTGGGGTTCGCAATGTTACATTCTCTTTCCAGTAATTCTAATTACTCAAATGAGCGTTTTGCCAGCCTATTCAGAAACGTAAAAGTTTGAAACCCCAACATTATTTTCCACACAGCTAAGGAATTATCCACGGAAAGATGAGTTTAGAAATTTCTTGTTGTTTTATTACAATCGCTCGCATAAGTAGTGAACTGAGGATAAAATATCCTTTGAAACTGATTACAAGAACTTAGATTAGAGGAGAATACGAACAACAATTTCGGAATAGAATGGGGCAGGACAATGGAAGAGCATCAAATTAAGAGCATCAGATATTTGGTTAGTTCTACCATCCAGTAGGCTCTACTTTACATTAGAAATGTGTATACTATCTCTTTAATCTTTTTTTTTTTTTTTTTTTTTACTAATTCATAAAACTGATAAAAACCTTTTCTCTCTTCCTTCGTCTCTACCTTGATTCTACAGGATGGCCACAAAGTCCCGTCACCCCTGAAAATAAGTAACTAAACGTACATAAATAACTACACGAAAAGAACTGAATGACATGAACAACAATGCTTTCGAGAAGTTTTATTGAGATAGGAAACATTAAGTGTCCAAAGGAACAACCTATTGACCGTCATTCTCATGACAAAGGATAATACGCCACCAGGTTCTGTGCGACATTTTGCGGAGCATTGCAGGTGTAACTTGAATGAAAGCTTGTTTCACAACTTCTGTCAGTTCGGCAGTGGTATCGCCTTGTTTCATGTGTTTTTGCATAGTCAACCGGGATATACCCAGTTCTGCAGATTGCTTACGCGTCGACTTCGGCGATCTCTCCACGGATCCCGCGTCGAAATGACATGTTTCTGTTCGTGGGAACTGCCACTTCTTTCCTTATCCTTCACACTTCCTTGTGGCGAATAGTTTCTGTACCCATCGTAAAAGTGTTTGTTTCGGGGAAGGATCTCGTTGAAACTTTGTCCGAAAGTCTTCACGCACTTCTGCCAGTTGTGTAGTTTCTCTCATGCATTCAACTTGCAATAACACGTTCTTTAGTACTGTGGCTGGAAGTTTCAACCATCGTTCACACAATCTGCAACAATGGAAAACTTTACATTAACATTTATAAAGGGGTAACGGGGAAACTTATATTAGCATTTATCAAAGGGTAACAGGAAAAATTGCATTAGCATTTATCAAAGGGTAACAGGAAAATTTACATTAGCGTTTACCAACGGGTAACGGGACCTTGTGGCTACCCTGTAGCTTGAGATTCCACTATTCCACTATTTGTCGTGAAATCACAGATTTTGTCTTAGCTATCCTATATCTCTTTTAAATACAATAATGTAAACCTCATCACATACGACTACTTGACTTAACCATAATTTCAGGCTATTAGCTAGGAGACCTGCAGGCTCTTAGCCATAATTTCTTAGTTTTTATGAACTCTATATGCAAACTATGTATTGGGTGATTTCTATTTCTTATCACCTGTGTTTTCTATCATTTTCAAGTTATATGCAGATTTTGTCTATAACTCAAATTCATTTTTATGGTTGTAAAATTTTAAACAGGTGCTTCACTTCTACCAAAGTAAATAATAATAATAATAATAATAATAATAATAATAATAATAATAATAATAATAATAATAATAATAATAATAATAATAATAATAATAATAAACAGTTAAATTAATATTACTCCACTGTAAAATAACCTTTGCTACATCCATGAAAGAAGAAAAGTATTCCTCGTTTGCTCTGTAGTATCGTTTATTATTATTATTATTATTATTATTATTATTATTATTATTATTATTATTATTATTATTATTATTATTATTATTATTATTATTAAGTATTCTCCTTTTTGGCAGGTCTTGAAAATAGTTAGGACTTGGTTCGGGTCTAGAAATCTTTCTTCAACGTTTCTCTAATTTCGGTTTCCTCTCTCGACGAGCACTATTTCCTTCTATTTTTCAAACCAGTTCAGTTATGTTCTTCTTCCTACTCCTCATTTTCCTTCCATATTTCCTTCTATGACAGTATGAAGAACATCTTCGCAAGATCTGTCAATCCAATTGGCTTTTCTATAAAGGATGTCGGATAAAAGTGACCTATTTCTCCTACCCATTTTAAAAGATATTTGTTTGTCACTCTCTCCGAGCATCTTGTCTTCTCCATCTTCCTCCAATACCACATTTTGAAGCTCTCTAAATATTTCGTCCCTAACTTTCGTAATGCCTAAGTCCCCGAACCATTCAGTTTAATATTCCATGTACAGCACTTAACCAACTTCTTCTTTAGTCCAGTGTTAAGAATACTAGTTGGGAATGATCTTTTCATCTTGTATGCCTCTTGGGTTACGGCAGTTCTTGTCTGATCTCTTTGATGCAGTAAGCTCTTCTCATCAAAATGCTTCCCAGAAATGATCGCCCTCTTCAAGCTCTCTTTGTTCTACTCTGATCCCAAAATGCGTGTTTCCACGAGATATTCCTATGACTTTCGACATTTTTTTATGTCGATTTCCATTCCATATTGTTTCCCAGTATCAACTATTTTATCTATCATTTCCTGTATTCCTTCGTTCCAGCTACAATAACAGTGTCATCCACATTTCTGACAATGGTAGTGATCTGCTCTCCAATCTTGAAATCTATTACTACCATTAATGCTTCTTTCATTAAGTATTCATTGTAAATGTCAAATAATTCTTGTCTCACTTCTCTTCCAAGTTCCATACTATTGCTTTCTCCGTGATTCAAGCGCAACTTTATTCTTTGTTCTGTGTATAAGTTGCGAATGAGTCAACGATTGCTTTAGTTGACTCCGATTTCTTTAAATATTTTTAGAAATCTGGTCCTGTTGACCAGGTCGAAAGCCTTTTTCCAGTCAATGAAGCACAACCCAACTCTTCCCTTATGTCAAGAACTCGTTCTGATTCTAATCAACTCAATAACATCTCTGGTGTATTTTCTTTTCAGGAATAAAAATTGATCTTTCTCCAACATATATTCTACCTTACTTTTCAGTCGCCTATTCTCTGTGCGGAATAATCTTTCCAATGTGAGAAATAAAGTTAATGGATCTGTGTTCACTGCGTTTCTTTCCCATTTTCCTTAGGTAATGCAGAAAATCCTATGGCCATTCTCCATTTAGGTAAGTCTTGCTAATAAATAAAGCCAGTACTTTCATTGCATTGTATCCTAGTCCCTTGAACAAATCCGCTGGTATGTTGTTGTCTCCAGTGACCTTCTTCCATATCTTTGATGGCTTGAATTATTTCATTTTTCAATACACTGGGTTGCAACATGTCTTCGGAAGTTCTTCTTTGTGTATTCCTGTCAGATCGAAGAGATTCGTTCATGGTCATTCATTACCTGAACTTGTTGATCTTCGATTTTAAACATGCCTATACTTTTGTTAGCTTCCCTTGACACCCTTCTTTGGCATCTTTTGTTTTCGCCTTTCTGTAGACACTTGAAGTGCTTTTGGAGATTGATTTTGAGGGGTCTTGCTGGATAGTTGCTGCCAAATCCTCGGAATTAAACAGAGAAGAAAGCTTTCTACGGGATTCATTTTCAAGATTCATGTCTCAATCTCTGAAATTGGCAAGCCAATTGAATGAAGCGCACGTTTAATTTGCAATCACCAAATGCACGTCAAACATTTGAGCTTGCTTCTTCAGCATCAGATGTATTCGTATAACATAATGATGCGTAGATCTTATTTTATCTCAATAACTTCTTTAAATTGAAAATCAATAGGAAACATGCTATTTTTTAGAATGAACACTATTTTAAACATTACACAAAGTGTTGTTTCAATCAAAATAGAATTAAATATTTTGAGTTGATCATCTTTTTAACTCCTCAGACAAGTGAACTTTCGTGTGTAACTACCCAAAACTCTGAGGAAAGTCTTTATCCATATTAGCCTACAGGTACTGATTTCCTTATCTTAGTAAAATTTGACATTGTCGGAAAAGTTCCTGTTAAATGAGATGTGGATCATTATTTGAATTTTATCTCATGCTTGATAAACCCAATGAGAATTGAACCCAGGAACACAAGCACAGACGGCACAAATATTAGCCACGTAGCTAGGAAGGAGTATGCCACCTACAACTATTTTATACTATAGTCAATAATAAAGAGAACAAATAAATAGAGGAAATGTTATTGTATTACAAGATAATACTACTCACACATTTTTAATTTCACACAATTTATTTCGAGGTTATTGAAACAAGACCGAGCCTTAATTAATTTGGTCATACTTTCTACTTAAAAAAATCGACACATTTGGCACTTTTTAAACAAAGAAAAAGAAATTTGAGTTTTAGAAGCAGGACATCCGAAAACATGTATTTCCTTATTTTTCATGTAGAGTTCGTATGTTGAGTTAATATCTATATAACTTCAAAAATTAGCAAGATACTTAGTTCTTGGCGGAACAACTGAACTTCTTTTACCCCTTAGGATAGTTTAAAAAAAATCCTTCCTTACCTGTTACCTCCATGCAAAAGAAGTAATGACCTGGACGATGATGAGTGGGTCATTTCTTCTCTTCTATAACAGCATAGATATATGTAAATAAGGATAATGATTCGATCCTATGTTTGGCATGTTCTAAAACAATTAATAAACACGGGAGATAAATGTGGGATGACATATATAAAGGTAACCAAGAATGTTCTGTCGTTCTTGTGGAGATCTTTACTCAATTGACCCTCCCATTATGAGTTGAATGCGAATCGAGGTAAGATGAAGGTCAGTTGTTGATGTGGGTATATCCAACAAACTACCTGGTTGTGGCAGTTCAGTTACACCGTGAACTTGTGTTGGACAGAGTGAACATGGGACCTCCACAGAGCGCCATAAGGGTGTGTATGCTGTACGAATTCAAACTGGGGTTAAACACCGCTGCAGCAGGGAGGAAGATATGCCAGGCCTTTGGTGAAGGTGTCATTACTACGCGCACAGTGCAGCGGTGACGAAACACTCAAAGACGCACCACGTGTCGGAAGACCAACACATGTACAAAATGAAGATCTTCAATCAGCAATTGAGGCGAACAGTGGCCAGACATGTGACGAACTGGGACTACAATTCAATGTGAGTGGAGAAACCATTCAGCAGCACCTCCATCAACTTGGGAAGCACTACAAGTGGGGTCGATGTGTTGCATATGATTTGACTCCGGGCCAGAAGGCAACGCGAGCAGACACCTGTGGTTCTTTGCTGTCTCGTCTGAGGAAGGGGCCATTTCTGGAAGGGTGTTGACATGTGACGAGAAGTGGGTCCTGTACGAAGCTCCATGCCGCAGTCGTCATTAGTTAACATCCCGTGAGACCGTTCCAAAACAGCCGAAACCAGCACTACACCAGAAGAAGGTCCTCCTGTGTGTTTGGTGGACTGCTCGCGGTATCGTGCATCGTGAACTGTTATCAGCTGGTCAAAAAATCAATGCAACTGTGTAGTGTCAGCAGTTAACCCATATTCGAGATAAACTCAAAACTCTGGATCCAGCACTTCTGGATCACAAAGAGGTCCTCCTGTTACAGGACAACGCTAAGTCCCACGTGGCAAGTATGACCCGGGACACCATTTATGCCTTGAATGGGAAACACCATTGCATCCGCCATACTCCCCGAACATTGCTCTGTCTGATTTTGACCTGTTCCGTTTCTTGGATAATCACCGTAGAGAAAGCCAGTTCAAATCGCTAGTAGAGGTGCAAAATGTACTTGATACCTTCTTCGCTTAACAGCCCACCAAGTTATATCGCGATGGAACCCATGGCCTTCCAGAAGATTGGCAGAAGGTCGTCGATGCTGATGGGGACTATTTTTGATGTTTCAGGTACGTCTTAGGTGACATATCGAAATTCGAAGGTGGTGCGTGAAAAAGCGACAGAACTTTGTTGGTTTTCTTTATACATATAAAATTCATCTTTTGCAAAGAATATTTTTAAAATTTCATATTTTTTCACTTTTGAAACTTTTGATTTTAATATGTTCCTACTTTTTTTCTTCAGATATTGCCTCTGTTTAGCCATCACATATATATCCTTAATGGATTTCTTTTCTTTGCAGTAAATCACCAGATGTCCAGGAATTCTTCTTCGAAAGTTCGGTAAATATCGGAATTATACCTGCATTATTTTTACTTAAGTAATTAACATAATCAAGGAAATTAATATTATATATTAAATTAGGAAATATTATAATCAAGAAAATTAAAATATTGTTATATTTTTACTTAAGTAACAATATAATAATATTTTAATTTACTTGATTATAATATTTCCTATATTATGTGTGTAGCTAATTATCTTTTCTCTACTTTCGTTGCTTCTTACAATATCTTTTATTACTTTATTACTATTATTATTATTATTATTATTATTATTATTATTATTATTATTATTATTATTATTATTATTATTGTACCATAACTTGAAACTACTTTAATTTCATGACTACCTAAAATACCCGTTTTTCCCACGGGGAGACTAGGTTCATGGGATATATTTAAATCTCCTTCTGCCTTAGAATATAGGCTATAGAATGTGTAATGATAAAACTGTAGAAATTTAGTCCCTCGTTCAGTCCCTCTGTAGGCAGTAAACTGAGATTTCCCTCCTGGTAGAATCATTCAAGCAATACGGGGCTTCCTCTAGTTACGGTAGAGGTACATCATCGTACATTACTAGATCACTGATCTAGACCATCTGCATGCAGACATCTTAATTTGGGAGTCAAGGTATTTCTCCTGGAAGGCTTTCCCAAGTAATACCGAGCTACCTATCTTTAACGTATTTAGGTACAAGGTACACGTTGTAGCAAAGAGCCCAACAGAAACCCAATGTTGAATTAGTTGATTGGGTTCCTAGAGCATCCGACCTGTATCCAATGGAAAATCTATGGGCAGAAATTACTAGAGCTCTATACGAAAATTGGCCTGAGAATCCAAGAGAACTGGCGACTTATAGGAACTAGTTCTTAATGCGTTGAAAAAGTGGCAGAAGATCACCGATATGTTCCAGGCTTAGTTAATTCCTTCTCAAGACCTAAGAGCCGCAATAAAAGCTAATGGGGACTAGAAATCGTACGAATCTTTAATAAAGTCAGAAGCAACACAAAAAGCTTCTTTTAGAGCTGCCTAATTCCATTCATTTCTTCTATAATTTTATTTCAGTATAGACTTAAAATTACCCCATATAGTTCTACAACATACAACAATTATTTACCGGTAAGAGGTTCAATGTTTCTCGTGGGCAAGTGGTTAGTGCTCTCGCTTTCAGAGCTATAGATCTAGGCTCGATCCCAGGTTGGGTAATTTTTGTTTTTATGCCTAATTCCATCGTTTTTATGAATGAGTAACACTAGTTTCGAATTCAAACACTTATTGTATGGAATATTGAGAATGACGATATAACAACGAATAAGGGAAGTAACCATCTATCAATATTACTAAGAGAAGATATTGAAATCCATACCATCAACCAAAATAAATACGTATATAATATAAAGAAAAGAGAAAGAACTGCAAACTGGTAAACAATAAAAATGTAAAAGAAATGAATAGAAACACGCAAAATAATGAAACTAATAAGAGCAAAATTTTGCGGAAAAGTTTTATTGCTATAACGAGAACAAAGAAACAACATTAGCATACATAATTTTCTTACTATTATGCTCCCAAAATGTCTTGAGCCGCGGCAAAAATGCGAACTAAAGCTCACACCCGACACACGCACGCGTTGAGCCAATAAGGGTTCAGTTGTTGCTAAGCGAGAGAATCTTATCCAAAGAGAGTGGAATTCCTTCAGCCGTTAGCAGCGCCTGAAACGGAAGACTAGGTGTCAAGTCAATATGGTATATCTATAGCATGCTTGTCAGTCGCCTCAAAGAATGTTCCGTCTAGGAAATTCTTCCTAATGCAATCGAGAAGTTATTATAACTTATAAATTTGGGAGCAGTGGTGACTCAGTGGTATCACGTTCACCTCTGGTACATACTGTCCTTGGTTCGATCCCAGCTCGTGCCAAGTGAGCTTTCTGGTGGACAAACACCGTGCGCGTGGGTTTTCTCAGGTTCCGCTTTCCTCCCACTTTCTCCATTAAACCATTTCATTCATTTCTCATCATTACCGTCATCATCATCTTTTAACCTAGCCGGTATAACCGTAGGACGTAAAACAAAGATTCCGTTAAAGATTTGTAACTTATAAAATATAACACTCTTATGAAATACAGTGCTTTTAATCATATATTTCCTTAAAAAATTAGAACTCCCTATAATGAATACCCTTAAACTAGCTGATCTCTCTGTTCTTTGCAAGAGAATAAAAGATTTATGGAAAATATTTGAAAGGTATAATTGAATCCCTTTTCTCCCACTTACGTTAGAATACATATTTGAATTGAAAGGAAATTATAAAAATCCATCACGGCCAAAGTCTAACTAACTACTTTCCAATATTCATCTAAAATAGTTCAAACGCTTTCCCGTAATAATGAAGAGGGACGACGTTCGGTATAGTTTTTATATATTGAGGGAAATATTGTAGAAATTGCTCCCTTCTCCACTTTTCCTTGGAATTGGAATTTTATTAAACGCTAAGCACATCCATTTATTTAAGAACTTCATATTTTAAGTTTCAAATCTGTAATATGAGAGCTCATGAGATACTCTATTTTGGTATACTTTTTTGCCCTTTCCTTCCACTTTGGATACGCATTTTAATCAAAGTGACAAGACCTAAAACCCAATTCGATGTATACGCAGAGTACCACAAGCTTTTCATCTTAGTCCTCATAGGTTCTACTAGTCAATATCCAACCGTCTTACACGAAACCCCTAGACTGATCGACACACCTTATATCAATATTTAAACTCCCGTCCCTCTAAAATTCAAATAGATCAACAACTATTTCCTGGTTATTTGAATAAGTGGAGTAAATTTTACGTGGAATTGTTGTAAATGATCTAAAATAATAATAATGAAAAACACTGCGATTCCTTTATGTGACGTCGGTGAGGTAAACCATAGCATTCATGTAGCTGCTAAGAAAAATAATCGCATCGTAATAAATCAGGGGAAGAATGATGCCACTCGACATCTCCGAAACGAGAGACTATTAAAAAAACAAGGAAATACGTGTTTCAAAGATTTAGAAATTCCGTTTCTAAAGAGGGACGATTTATCGTTTCTCTCATATTCAAGCTTGTCTTTCTTTATTCAAAAAATGTCGAATGTAAAGAACCGCTTTAGTTGGAGATGGAATTTATATAAAGGTTTTTAATTAAAAGTAATGAAAAATTTCATTTCAGCGTTTCAAAAAATTTCGCTCCTAAGGAGTTATTTCTATATGCAAATTTCCCTTTCTTTCCTTTATTTTGAATGTTCCGTATGTAAGGATTCATTTAACATGGACGTGTGAAATTTGGTAAATAATTTTTTTAATTAAATATAAGACGTAAACCTATAGCTTAAGGTGGGATCCGAAAACACCTGAGTTCCCTCCGGAAATATAATTCGTGTCTCTCAAGCCAAAGGCACGTATGCTAGCCACAAACTCAATGGTAATGGTATCTTTAAAGCTTTTTCTATTACTACCTGCTCACATGTCTGCAGATAACTCGACTCAAATTATACTTATGTTCTTCCATTTAATTGTCCTATTTCGGAAATAGCGGAAAGTTCCATAGATGCAGACATATCCTGTGTCAGACCGTTCCTTTTAAATCTCAATTGAAGCAAAGATGTCGCTCCATCTAGTCTTTCCTCATACCGTATTCATTCTCATATACTTTCAATAATAATAGTAAAATATAGCCTACTTATGCTTTTACCGCGTATATGTAATCACTCATATAAATTAAAAAGTATTATTCTATTTGGAATTTTCATAATAACCAATATGAAATAATGAATAAAATATAGTTTTTCATTATGTAATATGTTCTAAAATAGTAAAGTAGATTTGTAATATTTTGTTTTTGTCCTTTCATGCTACGTTATTGGTGGAACTTTCAATATAGAGGGAATTTCCTTGGGATGTGCTGTTACTGGTATCTGCTATGCTGTGTTCTTTGATGTATTTCATTAAGGTAACTGCATACCATTTTTATTATTATGGCTAATTAAAATTTATAAATTTCTTTTTCTGTATTATAAGATTTATTGATATGTACTACGTATTTGTTTAAGGTTCACTGACAGTTGACAATCATAGGACAGTATTCTTTGGATTAAATTTGCTTTACTTTAGAAATGAAGAACTTAGCGGTCGGTGAAATATTGATATACGTTCCCCAGAAGATTTTGTAATCTAGCAATGTTCGCAGTGCTACATAGTAACATATTTAACGGGGTGGCTTCCGGATTTAAGCACTCACCGAAATTTTATTGCAAGTTTTTTGTTTTATATAGACATTGCAGAATTTTCACATTTCCAGGAATAAAGTTAGCAAAGCTCCTCCTAAAACAAGCAAAGTCTCCCCGAAACAAAATCGTAAATACCCAACTGATTCTATGAAATGGAAAACTCAACTAAAATTACACAAAAATATTATTATTTTATCCTGTACATTAACGTTTGGTACATTTATATATATGTTTCATGTATCACACTTATATTGTACAAGCTATTATAGTCCATGTGTGAAATTTGGTAAATAATTTTTTAAATTAAATATAAGACGTAAACCTATAGCTTAAGGTGGGATCCGAAAACACCTGAGTTCCCTCCGGAAATATAATTCTTGTCTCTCAAGCCAAAGGCACGTATGCTAGCCACAAACTCAATGGTAATGGTATCTTTAAAGCTTTTTCTATTACTACCTGCTCACATGTCTGCAGATAACTCGACTCAAATTATACTTATGTTCTTCCATTTAATTGTCCAATTTCGGAAATAGCGGAAAGTTCCATAGATGCAGACATATCCTGTGTCAGACCGTTCCTATATGTTTCATGTATCACACTTATATTGTACAAGCTATTATAGTCCATGTCCTATGTAGGAAGAAAAAACAACTACTCTGAATAACTCTTGAGAGTAACAAATTATCACTAATAGAAATACATAATTTTAAACGGAAACTTCTTATTCTGTGTAAAGGAAATCATTTTATAACATATTAGCATTGAAAAATGCCTTCAACACTAGTGCTCTCAAACAGGTCGGGTCCGATCAGGTCAACTCGGGTCGGGTTGTCGGGTCGGGTCAGCTCGGGCCGGGTTGTCGGGTCGGGTCAGTCGGGTCAGCTCGGGTCAGGTTGTCGGGTCGGGACGTTTTAATTACCGAGAAAGAAAAATCAAAGTGGCACGGGTCCTGGAATCATAGGAACCTATTTTGGAATGAAAGTTGAAGGGTTGGAAAAAATCACAGTTGTTCTCCCGTTTCGTCAACCCTTATCATTGTAGTTAAACGATTTCCTTTTGTCTCCGCCAAGATACTCTTGCTACTGCCTTCCGAGAAGACCCCCTGCCGTCCGAGCAGGTGAGAACACTGACCTTGAAAAAAATTTCGTCATATAGAACTAAAGCAAGAAAAAAATTCTCCCACGTCGGACATTGGTATCAGTTATAAAAAGAAATAACTAAACCTCAAAAGTGCCAAATATTCATTAAGATGCATATACAAATCCCCCGCTTGATCTAGCTAGTGGTTAACGTGTAAGACTTCGGTACACGTGGTCCGGGTTTAATTCCCAATGTGAGTGCATTTTGGCGTTCACCCAGTGTCGTGACCATAGTGCTCTCAAACGGGTCGGGTTGACCCAACCCAACCCGCCTCGGATCGGGTCAGTTCGGGTCGGGTTACGGGTCGGGTCGGGTCAGGTCAATTCGGGTCTGGGTGTCGGGTCGGGTCAGTCGGGTCAGCTCGGGTCGGGTTGTCGGGTCAGGTCAATCAGATCGGATCACGGTTCGGGTGAGTCGGGTCGGGTCGGGTCACGGGTCGGTCTTCAACCCAACCCGACCCGACCCGTTGAGAGCACTATTCAACACTGAAACTAAACTCCCAGAGGCGAGCCTTCGCACCATCCCAAGAATGTGTGCAATTCCCAGCGATAATAGCTTCGCTCCCTGATCAGCATAGATCGTAACCCCGTCTAGCGAGCTGGTGAGGCTCAGACGGAAGGGTCTCCAGTGTTTCCACCCTATTAGTTTGTTACCGAAAGAAACGAAAACAGAAATGTTGAAATATTGACTTTACGGTAGAAAACAGGGGAGGCCCGGCCTCAGCGCCTCATAGCACGCTTCGCCACTGCACGAAGGCAGTTGTGATGGTAAATTTATTTGGTACCAATATATAAATTAACATTATTGTTCTCATGTTGGGGTCACCGACCGGCATATTTTTTATTCCTGCCCCAGCCTAGGCTCATTTTCATTGGCTGATGAGATCACGTGCAAACTTCCTTTTCGCCATGTTTTTCATTGTATTCAGCTTGGAACGTGAGCCATGAGGTGGGTTGAAAGTATATGCTGATAAGAGAATATTAAAACAAGACGGTGTGTGATTCGCATGTTGAGTAATCAATTTTCGACAATATTCAAACCATAGAAGGCAATGGAGCAGATAAATGTTATAAAATAGGTTGTCGATCAGTATTCACACAATCAGTTGCAATTCTGTAATCCACCTATCCTTGTTGTATGTTGAAGGGGGTTGTATGCCTTTTGGTTTGTTGTCAATTGTGTTTAATAATCTCCAATTTAAGTTAGTCCAGATAATTCTCTACTTGGTAATGATGTTATGAAGAATCTTTTTACATTATTACCGTGACTACTTGTTTCACATTCTTATTAGTTTCATTAAACCTATTGCATACTTAGTGGTGAGCGTTAGCGTGAAGGTGATTACTTTTACTTCAGCTTATTTCCGTAATCGATTCCTTTAGTTCATTTTATATTTCTTTTCACGTATTTAAATTAAAATAAATATTAACTGCCCTCTATTATACCCTTTAGTCTAAAGACGAATTATTAATTAAACGGTACTGAATAATAATTAGCCTGGTTTAATTGAAACGAAAGTCTGCTGGTAGACTACTGCCCCCCATTTAATCTGCGTGTGGCAATAAATAAATAATAAAAAAAAATGCGGCAATCGTTTATACGCAGAATGCAGATAAAAATACTGTTCTTCGCGTTTCTTACCAGGCAAATGCCAGGATAATTGATAGCAAAATCGGTCTAATGGATGATACTTTCCCGAATCTTGCCCTTTATTATTTGAGCTTATCAACTATAAAATGGTATATTGGTGTAGAAGTTCGGGTCTTGGGTCTAGCTTACAATAGAAACGAGATACAGTAAAATTCTCAGTTTGCCAATTCAAAAGGGACGGAGCTCGCTTGTGGCTAAGCGGTTAGATTTCGCGCCTTTGGCGTGGGAGACCCGGGCTCGATTCCCGGCGAGAGCTCATGTGGTTCGGATTCCACGTTAATCAGTAGGTCCACGTCTCATATAGTCTCGCTGCTGAAAGGGACGCTAATCAACTCAAAGGGGGACCTTTTTCTTTATACCTAAAATAATTGTTCAAATAGGATAGGACTTAAAACATTTTAATCTGCGTAACGTCCTGAAAACGGATCGGACCTAAATGGTTTTTAATTTCTTTTATTCATATTTGGAGGGAGCAGATGGGGCATATTTCCCCATAAAATCCTAGGGACCGGCTTTTGGGTCCATCCTAGAAAGATTTGAGCGATTGGAACGAAACTTGCAGGATTCATAGCTCTTCATTCTACAATAAAAATGTGAAAAGATAGCACATATTCATTTGCATATTCAAACAGGGGACAGGGGACGTTACCCTTAAAACTTGTTCAAATAAAAAAGAACTTAAAATTATTAATCTTTGTAACGTCCCGAGAACAGAAATATTTTTTTATTTTTTTTCAATTCCTATTTGGAGGGAGCAGAAGGGGAAATTATTTATGTTCTCAGGACGTTACTCGGATTAAAATCTGTAAGTTTTGTCCCATTTGTTTAATTTTTTAGGGTCATGCCCCCGTACCCCATTTGTATGTGCAAATTGAAAATTTTATTTTTTAGTATTTCTATAGTGTTCCGAAGAGCTATTAATTCTGCAACTTTCGTTCCAATTGCTCAACTCATTCTAGGCTAGACAAGAGCCAAAAGGATTTTGTGGAGAAATATTCTCCTCTTCTCCCTCCAAATGGGAATAGAAAAAAATAAAAATTGTTTGTTTTCTCAGGATGTTATCCGAATTAAAATTTGTAGGTATTGCTCCATTTGGACAATTTTTGAGGGTCGTGAACGCGTCTCATTTTTGTGTGTGCAAATGGAAAATTTTGTTTTTTTCGCGTTTTTATTTTAGGCTGAAGAACTAAACAACAATATAACTGTTGTATCTCAACCACTCTCCTCACCTGATTTGGCACCTGCAGAATTCTTTTTATTCCTCGAGTTGAAATCGATTTTGAAATGTATTATTTCCTATATGACTAGCGACGTCGCAAATTCATTTGAGTGGTTCTCAACCTAATTACTGTCATGAACTATGACTTTATGATAAACTATGACTTTTAATATATAGAGAGCAATAAATCGAAAACTCTATATCGGTCTTTTCGCCTCGTTCGAAAAAATCCTGCAGGCGTTAGTGATTATCATGTTGGTTAATTACTGTATTATATTGTGCTATACATGGAATAGATACTTCTGTGTTTTATTTAATAATAAGACCCTTATTTACATTTATTACAACCCTTGCTTGACGACAGCGAAACATACGTTCAGCATAAGGACAGTGAGACGAATGAAATAATTGACACATACATTTAGGACTTAGAAAAGTGTCCTGCGAACATGTCGTGTTAAATTCCTGAAGAGTGAAAAGCGCTAGTAGCAGTTGTCAGCAGTTATTAACTTAACATATAAGAGAATAAAATGAAAAACTGAGAATAAGAATCTTTTCAGAGATGATAGCGTACTGATGCTTCAAATCTATGCCTTTACTCCCTATACCTACGTTATTTCCCTAGTCAAAATAAAAACTGTTCAAAATTAACCACAATTTCTTATGCAACCATCCCTTCCTTGGAGTACTGCGTAGTCACATACCCGTCACGGCGATGTAAAGGCACATTTGGCGACGAGGATACATACCCATATTGCTCAATGTATCTTCTATTCAGACGACCAAACGGAAAGAAATCAGACGGGTTCAGGTTCAGACTATAAGGAGGTTGAGGAACCACTTTCTATCCCATACTGTCCATTTTCTGCTCTGTGTGATAGGCAGAGTAGATTTGTTTCTGTTCGCTTGTGAGCAAGTGTGGTGCCCAACGGACACAAAATTTTCTGTAACCTAAAGACTACGTTAATGTTAGAATACTACCCATAGATGACTCAATCCTTTCAACAAGCTGCAGTGTGGTCTTTGTTAACGTTGTTCACTGTACTTGGTGGTCTGCCGTACCATGTTAATTCAGCAGACTGACATCACCACTGTGGAACCTTTGTACCCATTACTGAATATTGGCGCTATCCAGGGGCGGATCCAGGAGGGGGGCGATCGGGGCAATCACCCCCCAGAAGAGGAAACTTTCCTCTTTTATATACATATATAAATAAAACCCATCCCAGAGTAGTTTGGAACTCTTAAAAGTAGCTCTAAGTAGCAGTATTACAACCCACCGCTCCTCCAGAAGTCCGTCCTGGATCGGTCCCTGGTGCAATCCAATATATCATCCCCATATACACTAAGCAATTTGTGTCGAATGGATGTGGCTGAGTAATTGGTGGTTTTGTACAGGAATTTAATGGCCGACTGTTGACGGGTGGGGCTGTCTACTTCCTTCTCCATTGTGAGCGATCTGTAAATAGAGGAAGAAAATTTGCTACACAATTTCTTCATAACGGGCATAAATATACGCACACAAAATTTCATGGTTCTAGTGAAACTAGATTTAAAAAAAGTTGTGGTCCTTTGTTCAAAATTTTTGAACGCCCTTTGCGTATGTATATAGATAGGTACGTGTCATTGACTTCTTAGTTTATCACAACGCACAAGTGCACACACACACACACACACACACACACACACACACACACACACACACATACATACATACATACATATATACATACATACATACATTCACTAAGGCCGGGTGCACATTGACGAGAGAACGGGTCAGCCGAGCCGAGATATAAAGATACTGCAAAAAATGCTCTACCGCAAATTCACTCGAGCCAATGCTAGGCAAAGGCCTCTCCAACGTTGGTTGTTATTGATTCACACTGTCAATGTACTCAGAGGTCTGTCTCCTCTCTCCTCCTGTCTCCCTCTGCTTCAGCTTGGATGTACTGACTCTAGTCAATGTGCAGCCGGCCTAAGATTGCCTTAGTACCGCTACTGAATTCTGCAATAACAAAATTAGCTTCTTTTTTATGTTAATTTTTGCATACTGTGCGTTAACTGACATAGTTGCAATCAGTATTTAAGTGCTTAGAGATTTGTCGTTACTCATTATTTTATTTATAATGCAGTATTCTATATTATAATAATTTGGCGGATCGCTCTCCTCTGATGCAAGGTATCCCTGGTTCGATCCCAGACCATGGAAGTGTGTAGTAAAGAACATCGTGCTCATGAGTTCTTCTGTTTCATTTCACATTCGTATTCCACAAATGATTTCGTAATCATTCACTGTCATTGATCATCCGATACTTTAGCCCGAAGAACATAACATGTTAAACTACAAAATTTATTTCTATAATATTCTTTGTGTATTTGTAATATTCTATAGCCTAATGTAAATAGATAATAACTCTACTAGAAAGAAATGAAATAATTACAACGGCTGGTTATTTATTGATTTGGTTCTCGAAGCAATATGTTTGAAATTTTCCGTAGCAGGTAAACCAGGTTCATAATTGCATAACGGTAGCTCAGGTAATTTACACAGTTGACAAAGAAGAAGTAATTGTTTCAAGTGTCAGTTAGTAATATGACGATATTTTTGTATGTTGTATCTCCTTGCAAAAAGTATGGAAGGTAATCTGTTCGACCATAAGACTCCTGACAGATATTATGGAGCATATAACTTCGGAATATATATATAGCTATCGTAGACCTCGATCATCATGTAGCAAAGCAAAGCAGGAACTTGAAAAAATAGTCATGTTCGGTGTAAGAAAATGCTAGGAATGTTATAAGGGGGCGTCTAATTCTACACAACTTGTAGATATGGTGGAATCACGAAATTGCGTTCAAGTGTGTAGATTACAGGGCATGTGAGGGGAAAAATCCGACATGTTGGAAAAGTCGCCATCTTCGATTCAAAATGGCGGCTCAAAAATTTGTAACCATGAAAATTGTAAGTTGTGCTCTTGGTAGGTAAGCCAGGTTTCGCTATGTTATTAAGGACGTAGTTCAGTTTAAGTGAAGAAACAAATCATTGGAGAAGTCGCCATCTTGAATGCAAAATTGCCCTATATTTGAATTGCCTTCATTTGGACTCTTATGTGGTATATTGAGGAGAATAAAACAAACAGAATTCAACGTAGTAAGTTAGCTCCGCGGTAAAGTGTCTGCTTTCTGAGTAGCAGGTCTGGGTTCGATTCCCCGCCGAACCTTCTTTTTTCTTACGTTTTTTTTCTTATCACGTTGCTTCGTTTTATCAAAATAGTTTCTGTTGGCATTGCGGGAACAAAATATTTTCGTTATTACACACACAGACGAAAATAATATATTTATACACTAACTGTTGATATCGTCTCGAAACTAGGCAGTATGTTCGTGTGAAGCTTCGAGACGATACTCAACTATTTAGAAAGAAACATATGTAGCTTTAGAGATGGGGCAACACCAGTGTTTCTTTCAGAAACAATGTTCCTGAGGATCACAGTTAGTATTCCCAGGGGCACTGCTCATAGTATTCTATTTATTATTCTATTATACACGTATTATTTGGTCTCCTGTGGGGGCACTCTAAGAGCCCCAAGGAGGCAGTGTACCCCCGAAAAACATTTTGGAAAAAACATTGACCATCATTTCCACGATATAGTAAACATACGAGACAAAAATACATTTTGTCTCGCTAGGATAGTGTGTGCTTCGAACCGGAAATAATTGCAAACAATCTCCCTTTTTATACTGGTCGTTTAGATAGATCCGTATACCAAGTTTGAAGTCTATACCACAACTGAAAAAGTATAAGATTATAACTTTTAAGGAAATACACACACACACACACACACACATATATATATATATATATATATATATATATATATATATATATATATATATATATATATATATATATATATATATATATATATATATATATATACGCACCTTTTGACAATTTTCTCGTTGGCAGCGTATATAGTTATAATATACGGGATACGTGGAAAAGTGCCTCTTTCGGTTCAGTAGTTTGTTTACAGGACCGGTTGGAGTGAAATGCGTTTTATAATAGACTCAACCTTATAGGCAAACAATATATGCTATGAAAATAAACTTTCAAAGAAAGAAAAAGTGAGAAAAAGATTGTTAGGAATCGAACCCAGGTGTCCTGTCCAGTAGGCTCACGTCAATCCTCTACACTACCGATTTCCTTAGATTTTCGACTTCGTTCTTACTGCTCACATAATACTGGTACGTTGCGGCCGGCATCTGTGGGGAATTACACCTCTAAAATCGGAATAGTAATCGGGTTATATATGCGTTTTTTAGTATCACTAAGGAAATGATGTCTTGTTATTTAATTGTATTAAGAAATGAGAAAGACACCATTCTAATACACTGTTATACTACTATGCAAAAAGTGGTTTGTTTGAAATGCTATAAACAAATTTTCAAAAGCCTCCAATAATATTCATATTCTAAATTACTTAGTTAATAATCGTCTTCATTGAAAATATGAGAGTAGAGATGCACGAAGACTCTATGTAATTGCCCAGTGTATATAAACATTTCAAGAAGTCTTGCTGCCCAGTAAGTACATTTTTTACCAAAGGACACCATTATAATAAGATGTACTACGTTACACTGCAAAAACTAGTGTTGAATCAAATGTTATGAACTAATGTTTAAAAAGCCTTAACAAAATTCATTTTTATAAATTACCTACAAATTGTAGTCTTTATTTGAAAATACAAGACGAGAGATACAGGTTGACTGCAAGAAATTGTCCAGTAAATATGAAATATTTGAAAAAGTCTTGCTGCAGGTAATATGTACAACTACGCCCAAAGTTTCCATTATAATCCACTGTACTACATTACAGTACAAAAGTAGTCTTCACTCAAATGCTATGAAAAAAAATTAAATAATTTCCAACAATATTCATATTTGTAAATTACCTAGTAAATTGTAGTCTTCATTGTAAATACAAGAATAAATATGCAGGGAGCCTGAAATATATTCGCACTCTATCACAGATGTTAATTACTTTTAGTGCAGGTAATATGTACAATTAACAACAGGGACACTATTATAATACATTGTACGTACTAAATTACACTGCAAAACATAATATTTAAAAGGGTGGAAAAATTCACATTTGTAAACAGTGAGTGTTTTCGGAAAATGAAAGGTTTAATTGGTAGGCTATTGCAAGACAGTTTCCGCTGTTTATGTTTCAGAAAATAAATTCTGTTATTGTCTCTAACATGTATAGATGTGCGCAAAGTGTATATAATTAGCCATGTACATGATTGCCAGAATAGAAGTAGTAATAGAGTTCTTCTTATAAATTGTGTGTTTGCTGTCCAAAGTTAAATGGAAGAAATAATACCGGTTCAATTGAAGTATGTGTTGGTAACAGGTGTGTGCTGTAAAGGGAAGTGAATTCCTTAAGGAAGTTTTCTAGAACTTGACAGCTTATGGCAAAGCCATGACCGGGGGTCTGGGGGCGGAGCACCCAGCGAGCTTTAGCGAGTCTCACTCTAAAGTCGATCAACCAAGGTGATTAAATAAAGTTAATATTACGAGAAGTAAAGCAGAAACATTTCATTTGTTTTGCTTCTTTATTCCTGTTCATCTTCAATTTAAACTGAGGAAAGTGAAGAACGTTCAATAATGTTTTGGGAGTACCACCAGATGTACAATAACTAAATAACATCTTATTTCCAAAGTTCATTCCCTAAATTCTCCTGGATTCGTTAATTCTTCTTTTTTTTTTTTTTTTTTTTTTTTTTTTTTTTTTTTTTTTTACAAACAAGTATGAAGACTTCGTTTTATTTTCATAACATTCTCTTCCAAACAGTGGGCCAATCTAATACCAAGTTAGTTTGCAACGAAAATCAGCATTCTTTCCTGTTTAGAATTGTTGTATTATCAGATGGTTTACAATGAATAGTACGAATTGCAAAAACAGGGTAAAACATGAAACTGAGACATTGTGGACTCATTACAAAAATTAATAACGTAACATGTTCAAAAATAAAATGTATGTCACTTCAAACCATTTACAATTACAATCCTCACTTTACAATTAAGAAAAACGCAGCATTTGACCATACACTCAATTACATGAGGAAAGTTGCTTTCTTCTTATTATTCTTTTCTACTTTTATTTTCTAGAGAGGAAAAACAAGTTGAATATGATGGAAAATTATACGAAGTCTTCAATTACTTCTTAACTTTAAAAAAGAAAAGATTTTCATTCCATGGCCTGAAAGAATCATTTTTCGATCATTCTGAACCATCGGTTAATAACAATCGTATCACTTGCCTCAGTTCTGAGTTGAGTCTATCACTCAAATTATATTACTTTCAAATCTAAACCATATTTAATATTGTGCTAAAGCCAGCAGCTATGAGGAAAATTTACTGTATTTCTCTTCAGAGATTGTCCCAGACAGTTAGTAGTGATTATCAAAGGAGGGCTTCCACTTAACATGGCATAGCAAAGGTGGTAAAAGCCATGAAATAAAAGCCCTTTGCTATATAGGATTGGATAGTAGCTTCAACAATACAAATATAGGACTCGTGGTTTTCATTTGGGTTGAATGCCGCAGCAAGAGCAAAACGCTTTCCAAATAGCTTTCCATCTGCTAGATGGAGGTATAGAATCAGCTGATGATGTGCTGTGATCAGTCGGTTCTTCACTTGTCGTAAATATAACTTCATCGTATTCTTCCTCTGGAATAGAATCAAGATCCTCGTCCAAGTTTGATGGCACTTCTGGAGCACAAGGCGAAAATGAAATTGAAGATGGATCGTCTTCGTTGATGGTAGATGATGATTCATTAGAAGAGGGAAATACCACGTCTTCGCATGTGTTTGATTCAGAGTCATTACTTCCAACGGAGGAGCTTTCATAGAGATAATCACAAGGTGGATCTGAGTAATAAATAATATTTTCCAGCTCTGGATCTTCAATGCTCTCAATATCACTTTCAGACGAGCTTTCATATATGTAATCAAGAAAGTCTACCTTATCCTGTGAATCAGAGAAG
>NC_137463.1:106278830-106363845 GCF_964235325.1 Thermobia domestica | reverse complement strand
GTAAGACGTAACACTAAAAATTTCTTTTAATTTTAATTAAGAAATATCGAGCTCCTGTCTTTTTAGAAGAATCATCGTAACTATCAGATGTAATTATCGAACGGTATTTTGAAACAATTTGCTATGCGAAACATGTTTTCCAGTTTCTTAACTAACCACCTTAGTTACTTAAATAACTAACAAAATAAATAAAAGATGAAATTTTCATTGAAACACATCTTCTAAATTCAATTTATGTACTTATCTATAACTTTCCTGAAGTGAAAATTGAGGTTCACTGAAACCCAAAGTCTTTCAGTTTGTTCACTGTCATCAGTTACCTTCAGAAAGTCTCAGCTAAACCAGGTCGAATTTTAAATCCAAAATTGTAATATTGGAAGATGATTTTCAACAGATTGTGATTTTTAAAAAAATTATAGGCTGACTGCTAGCTTCGACAGTCCAGTTGGTGTGTTGGATTGGAGTTTAGTGTCTTTTTCAGCACCGATGCTATATTATATAAGATGTAGACTTCAGTTTAAGGTTAAATCAGACCCACTGTAATCGATTAAATTTCAAGGCTCTCTTATCGAGAATTGAATCCAGGATCCCAGTATGTCAAAAATGCACTTGGTATCCACTAAACCAGTGTGGAGGGTCTTCGGCAATCCGAATTAATATTTCGGCTTCTGGTTTTCCCCTCTGGGTACAGCATGAGATAAAATGTAATGGGCTTATTAAAGCTTGCTAGCTGAATTTTCAGGCACCTAAACGAAGGTGAGTCAATTGACTACATCTTGCCTTGCATACCTACATGCAACAAACTAACAGTATAATGCAGTGATTGAAAAATGAAAATGAAATTTAATCTTTTAGTTTAATGTTCGACGATTATCTCAGTTAGGTTAAGGGAGATGGATCATTAAGGAAAGAGAATGATGATGGAAGAATTGTTTGGAATGAGAATGTGGAGGAAACCGGAGTATTCCGAGAAAACTCACGGACTCAATATCAACTACAAAATTTACTTGGCCGGGGATCGAACCAGTGATCTTACACACTAGAAATAAGTTCTACCACTGAGCCAAAGTGTCTTCTCTAATAATTGAAGATTTCTGATCAACGAAATTTGCTAGTGCTAATTAAATTGTCCAGACAACATGGAGGATATGAAAATAATTAATCAAAACAATGAGTTTGCATCCAAAACTTTTTTTTTTTTTTTGTTGGTGTTGATTTCGAATTTTAACATCCCTTTTTAGCTCCAAGGCTACACGAGACGTGGATCCACAACTTAACATGGAATCCGGACCATATAAATCCCTACCGAATATAGTACTCTTATGATAACCATAGGATCAGCTACCAGATAGCTTTTCGAAACGTATTTCCAATGGGATTTGAACTATGATTGCCATATCGTACATTTTCCCCCGTAAGTTTAACAGTTTACGTTATGTATTTTTATTTTGCTCATAAAACGATTTCTTTCTTTTTTTTAAGAAATGAAAACTGATAGTCTTGGACACTTTTAAAATGTTTTTTGTAATTTTCTCCGAAAGAATTTTGTTTTTCAATTAGAGGTACTAATTTCTTACACAGCCAACAACACAACCCAACGATACAACTTAGTATTCTGAGAGAAAATGGGGTCTCGGCGGCTCAGTGGTAGAGCGCTCACCTCTGGTGCTAAGGGTCCCGGGTTCGATCCCAGCCCCCGCCAAGTGAACCTTGTGGTGAACAAACACCGTGTGCGTGGGTTTCCTCGGGGTTATCCCGTTTTCTCCCACTTTATTTAGTCCACCATTTCATTCATTTCTCTTTATCACAGTCTCCTTTCGCCTAGCCGGCATAACCATGGAACGTAAATCTCAAGGATTTCATTTCATTTTTCTCAGAGAAAATGTAATAATTTACGTTCTTATCTCCTCTCTATCCGGTACCCTAATCTTACATTTCAGAATAGTTTGTTTTAGCATCTTAGACTTTATCTGTCAACACCGTCTCGTACAATTCTCTTGATAGCAACGTAAAATTATTCTCCTTTACAACGAAAAATATACTACTTTATTATGTGAAAAAAAAAAAATGAAATTAAACCATTCAGTTCTATGATTATGCCTTTTGGACTAAGGGAGACTAATTAAAGCAAGAGGATGATAATGGAATAACTGATGGGATGAGAAAGTGGGAGGAAACGGGAGTACTTCGAAAAAATAGGCGGACACGATGTTGTCCACCACAAACTTACTTAGCCGGGGTTAAAACCAGGGACCCTACACACCAGAGGACTTTATTATGTGAAATTGTATACGTATGTGTTTGTTATATTTGAATTTTCAATATCACATATCACTAAACATCTTCCTCTTATTTTTCTCTGCAAAATCTGACAGCACTAGTTTGAACCTTCAAATACACACACTGAAGGCGGGAGATACAACCATGATCGTATGGGGAGATCTGTTACTTCATTCTCTCTGTCCCAAATTTTTCTATGTAACAGGTAGAAAAATTAGTCTACCATCAAGATGTCTAACCAGCTAAAACGACCCTAAGATATACTGAATATTGATTGATTGTTGGGAGCTTATGTGGTTCCGATCCTATCACTTTAAGCTGTAGGTTCTAGCTATATACAGCCTCTTCGCCGCATGATCAACTAGACAGCTGAATATTGATATTGCATATTGTTCTCCCCGGAATTACCCTAAACCGTGCAGTTTTCCTTCTCTTACCTGTTTGCCACTATTGTTTTCTATTTCAAAACTTTTCTTTTTCTTGTTACTTCAATCCGTTATAATCAGATTATGTATAAAATAAATTGCAAGATAATTATTTTACGTGTTCCCTCATGTATTTACCTCAAATATAAAAGAAAGCAATTACTTTTTTTCAAAAAAATCTCTCATTACGATTATAATGTTTATACAGCTCTAAACTTGACCTGTTTTTTGTTTAATGAAGGAAGGGGGAGAGGAAGGAAAATTAGCTTTTGTCGTTCAGAGTAAAACATTTCCAGCTGTTGTTTGTTGATGGTTTATAGACATCACGTACAGTACCATGTCCACAGAGAGGAGACCTTCATGCTACTTAGTTTGCAGCTAAAACATGTTGGTAAATAGAGGTAATGGGGTTATTGCAACACTTGAGCAGAGAGCACCCTTTCTACTGCGTTATACGACCTCGATGACTTTCTTCTTCAAAATAAGACGTTTTACAAGCGAAGAATCGTACTGTAGTGCAAAAAGTAGATTGTGAGTAGTGCTTAATAGATGTAAAGAGGGCTTTTTAAAAGAGAGAATATTGTACTAATAGCGCCTTGTATTGTCTTCATCTAATGACAGTTCAAAGCACTTTGTGTACCCTTACCGACATGGGCTTGTTTCTAACTTTTACCTTTTCTTTCGTTGTTAAGAGCAGTGATAGCCAATTTATAAAGCGCTTCGGGCCACAACAAAATAAGACTTATGCTTCGAAGCCGGGCAAATTACAAATTACAAATCTTTATTTTTTTAGTGTTTAACAGGAAAATAATTGTCCAAAGATGAGGCCTGTACTAACAGATAAATCTCATCGAGTTATATAAAATAATATCGATGAGTGATTCCTCAAGCGTAATTTTCGAGAAAGTCGAAATTTTTTTTTTTATTGAAACCCACAAATCGATCACCAATCGAGAATGGAATGGCCAATGAAGAGCATTGAAACAAACGATTAGCCTATCAAGATGTCTGAAACCATTCCCAGGTATTCCGAAAACGGCTGCTATGTCATTACTCGTAAAACTTCCATTTACTCTGGATGCTGTACGATGGCTGTGTCACCTGTTAACATGATACTGAAGTAAACCATCAAGCTTTTAATTATAACTGCGAGCAATTAACTCTTTAAATTTAAATTTTTATATTTAACTATGCGATTCAGCAAATGTAACGACTATCTGTATCAATTGATAGATATGATCAACCTGAACAAGCTGACATGCCTACGTAGTTTTCCAGGAAATCTAGAGAAACGACTTTTTATGCCACTAAAAAACATATATTTCATTGTCAGTAATAATCGATAGTTTTCATACAACCTGAAACCAGAGGTAAAAGTGCAGGGGAACGCGGGGGGAGGCCGTCTCCCACCTCGAAAAAGTATGTACGGTGTCCACCCAGTTCCTAAAAAAGTTACAATGGGTAAAGATGGGCAGGGGAAACGGCGTGACGTCATGCCACTACTTACCGTCCCCCCACCTTTTCAGATCCACTTTTACCCCTTCCTGGAACCGATTGTATAGATTATATTTTTTGTACTACTGTATATCAGTTAACCAGTAGATTGTATCTTGTTGGTCTTTACCTAACAGTGACGCACTACTTGTAGATATATATAAACAAAAATAAACAGCAGCAGCAATTTAAGAACATATTGTATGCTACTTTATATATTGTTCTGTAAATCTTCGTTCTATGTGCATATGTCCAGCTTAGGCCATTACAGCCTGAGCCACAAGCATTCGAAAGTCTTTTAAATATCTACATTTTTCTGAAACCAGTTCCAACAGCCTTACCTTGCAGAATGAGCGTGGTGGTGATCAAAAGGCTACTAACTAATTCTATGGCCTATGGAAACCAGAGGTTCAATACTGCGTTCAGAAAAGCTCTCCATTGACTTCTGTTCTTAGTCAAATGAATCCAGATTCTACTTTGTTTTTCTATTTCTGTGAGATTCATAGACCTATTAATATTGTCCTCCCATCTGCGCCTAGGCGTGCCTAATTGTCATTTTCCGATTGGATTTCTAGTTAAAACTTGGAAAGCGTTACTACTTTCTTCCATTCTGGATACGTGAGCTGCTCACCTAAGCTTCCTAGACCCTAACAACGTTTGGTAAACGGTATTAATTATGCAGTTCCTCGTTATGATGTTTCCGTCATTCCCCATTCCCATTCCGAATATTCATCTCAGGATCTTGTTCTCAAATAGTTTGTCTACGTTCTTCCTTCAGAGTAAGCGACCATGTTTCGCAACCATACAGAACAACAGGCATAATTATAGTTTTATATATTTTAAGTTTCAAATTCCTCGACAGAATTCGTGACAACAAAAGATTTTGAACTAAAGTTAGAAGTCAAATCTCGATTCAGATACGATGTTCCTGTTACGCATGGAATTAAAAAACAGAAAGAAAAGAAAAAAAATACATTCTTGTTCACGGGCCGGATAAAACATACTCGGGGTCCATTTGACCATTACTGGTTAAGAGAGTTGAATATCTTTCTCACCTTAGTTTTTCACACCTCTAATTTATATGGGGAAGTATACTCTTCCTTTTGGAATAAACGGATATTTTAGCAGTTTGATATTCCTACTGTTTTCTTCGTCAAGTCTTCGTTAAAATATCTCATGCTTTATATATATATATATATATATATATATATATATATATATATATATATATATATATATATATATATATATATATATATATATATAATATTAGCAATATATTAGCTTTATATTGCTATATATACATTGCTATTAGCTTTATATATATATATTAGCAAATGCGTCGACATGTTACTGCGGCAATACTATTTTATGTTCTTTCTGCACCTTTGATATAATAATATTCATTTGAACTTAACTCTAGCACGAAATTCAAATGCTCATGTGGGCATCTTAGATAACTAACCCCACCTGCTTTATATTCCATTCTAGGTTAAGATTCCAAGAAATTGACACCTTATAATAGTGGCCCCGCGTAGCGTAATCACTTATGTCCTTGGCTTTGGTACAGTCGGCCCCGGATTTGATCCTCAGTAGGGATACTGGGTTGAAAGAGTGTAAAAGCATTTTCAGGTCAGCTATCCTGAGTTTTCCTCATTCATTCCAGGCAAATGCCGGGATGATCCCTAATATAATGGACCCAGGCCAATTCCTTCCCTATTCCTTTCTTCCTCCTCAATTCGCTGGGTAGTGGGGGTCGCCAAGGGACGTCATCTCTCATACGTGATCGGCTAACATGATCATCGATACCGAAAGCCAAGAAATTAATTCCTAATCCTAATCCTTAATATAATAACTGCAAATCTCATTCTTTTTCTTTTCGTTTCTATTTTCTTCTTCCCTAGGTCAAATATTTAAAAGAAAGCACCGAAACATGTGTTTAATTATTTAAAATTAGATTTTTAAATATCAAGTTTGATGTCTGTAACCTTAAGAGATTTCGAGATTTGAATATCCTAATATAAAAATTACCATCCCATTGCCCCCTTGTGGGTCGAGTTTCCAAAAATTTCTCTTTAGTGGTACCTTACGTCTCAAATCCTCTCTCCTGTCCAAATTTCAATTTTGTAGCTTAAGTAATTTGGCCTGTGCGTTAATTAGTCAGTCAGGACTTCTTTTATGTATAGAGATAAATTCAATAATATTTACATTAGGCTTCATAGGTCTAAATATTTAAAACATGTTAACATACAACTAAATTTTCACAAAGATACATTTAAAAGTAAATCTGAAGAAGAAAACCTAAGTTCATCCCTTCTATCCTGTCCATCATTAAAATTCCTTTTTATTTCTAACAAAATAGAATATTTTCTCATAGAAATCAGTGGATTGAAAAACATAGCGAAGTACAATCACCCCATAACAAGTTAACATTCATCCCATAACGAAGAGTTAACCTTTTTTCATCTTACAACGAATAAATTGCATTTAAAGTAATAATAATAAAATACTTATTTGAATTTATTGATATTAGTGACCACAATCTAAGTCAGCGTTTCCCAACCTTTTTCAACTTGCGGCACACTACAACTGTAACGAATTCTTGCGGCATACTCATATATATTATTATTTGTAAATATGAAATACCGTGGTATTTTTTTCTGTGATTACTGATCTTCTCACAGAGAAGAAAGCTCGATCACTGGTTTTCCCCCGTGGTAAATCATTATGCTTATTTTACATTCTAATTTAAAAATAGACAACAATTGCAATGAAATATTGGACTCAGGTTCTTAAAACTATGGTTTCTTTTTCGAAAACTGTATCCAACCTTCACTAACAAGAAAGATCACTAAATAACGAACGAAGAAACAAATCTCTTAGTTTTAAAACACAAATGTAGATAATTTGTATGCATGTTTGCTTTGTCGAAATAATTGAATGATATTTTAAAATTTCAAGTTACGAAATAGTCTGCAACAATAAAGAAGCAATAATAGTCATAACAATGATAAATACTTTTTTTTCAACATTAAAAATATACAGAAAAGTAATATGGTACGAAACTTAAAGTTGTAGATTCATAGTAGACGTTCATAGTAAATGTGAAATACAAATATACATTTTCCTTATGTCTTGCAATTTGATTCCTATAGAATTAATAATTTGTTTCGATTTCCTCGCGGCACACCAGCGGCCCATTCACGGCACACCGGTTGGGAAACGCTGATCTAAGTCACAATTGGTCACGAATATACAAACAAAATGCAATGGAGGATTATATCATAATACAAAATAAAACTAAATGAACACATTAAAATAATAGTATATTAAAATAATTTAAACAAATACAATACTATATGTCGTTCACAGACTTTATATATAAATAATCAACACTTTGATTTCAAAGTAAACTTTCAGCATTACTTCCATTCACATGTATTACATAAATTGAAAACTGTGATAAAATATATAACAAAAGTATAATAATAATAATAATAATAATAATAATAATAATAATAATAATAATAATAATAATAATAATAATAATAATAATGCTTCAATTAGAGATTTATATAAAAAAAAAACAATGACAAATTCATCCTACTATCTTTCTGGATTCCTGCGACTTTTCGTTTTCGTTCAGTAATAAGCTTCTTTTAGCATTTTTAAGTTGAGTGTCCCAAAACTCCTTCAAAATATATACTTTGTGTGTGTATGTGTGTGCCCGTCGGGGAAGACAAAAATTCTTAACAACCACTTGATGGATCATCAATTTTGATCAGAGAGTAGAGGGTCAAGACTTAGGAATAAAGTTCGTTGATGGTAGCTTATATCCAAACCAGAAATGATAGAAATCAGCCATTTCCAGTTTTAATGTTGATCGCTATAAAATAAAAACGATGATACTTAACAGCGTAAAGCGGTTTTCTGCAGTCGATTACAAGTGTGCTGAGAATACATTTAATCTCTATTCTGATCTCTATACTAAAACTGAAAGCGATAGAAATTCACTACAACTTCAGGATTCAGTATTGATCTACATAGACCAAAAACTTTGTCTATAGTCTTGGCCGTCTTTGTTGAGTGTACGCGCGGCACACTAACAGGTAAGTTTAAAAGACAAGCTCAAATTTCTCATTTAATTACTGGTGTCCGTTCGTGAATATCTGTGGAAAATAGATACTTGTAGGCCTTCGGTATATTTGTCGTGTTCCTTTGTTTCCAATTTTATGTTGAATTATATTAATTTTTAACTTTTTTTTCACCTTCATTGTCACATTGCCTCGGAACTTCCACGGCATACATATACACACGTTTAATCTGTGTGACAATTCTTTGCCACGGTATACCCGTTGAGAACCACTGATTTAGATTGTGCACCTCCTTATAGAAGCTATCGGAGTAACCGAAGACTTTTTAATCTAACATTTCTTTATTTGATGCAAGTGAAGTACGCACTTACACAGGAAGAAAAATATTGACGTCTTGTGGTGACTTTAAGTTTTTATTTATTTTTTATTTTATTTTATTTTTTGTCTGTCATGCATTTATTTAGTAGACAGAAAGTAGCCGATAAAGTAGTCAATAACAAGCAGTAAGACTTTCACATGCTTAGTACTGATGGATCAATGGATAATCTGACATTTGACACACAGAGGGGGTTGTTTATTTGCATATCGACCAATGACATTTCCGAACCTTCACGGTTTCCAAGTTCTTTGTGTCATTCGTGTAGCCTAGAGTTGTGTTGATCGAGATACCGAGAAGTTCCTCACGTTTAGCTATTGTTTTCTGCTTTGTACTTAATGCGAGACGTCTTTTGCATGTTACTACAATAATCCATCTTCAGTACTGTCAATGGCAAGATCTAAAGTCACTGTAAGTTCATTATTTTCGTTGTTTTTACCTTTAATTAAGAATCGATTTTTACAAAGTATGTGTTGTTCTTTTATTTTAACAGAGATTAAGAATTATCTTGTGATTTCCTTACTGTCATTTACAGATTTCGAATTCTTCGTAACTAAATGACTAACTAGATTTCTCCACGTCAGCCATCTTGATTGAAGTTTTTCTAGGGTTTTTCTCCTTTACGCCAAGTGAATACTGGGATGGTACCTAACATAAAGGTTCCTCCTTTTTTCCTTTCCCAGTTTCTAGAGTAGTGTGATCACCAAGGAACGTAATCTCTAACACGTGACGGGCTTGAAAGGAAGGTAATATCCAAAAATATAACTCCTAATCAACGATAAAAGACAAAACTCTAAAGAAACAAACAAGTAATGTTTAATGTTCAATATAAATATTGTATTTACTCGTCAGTTAATTATGGGAGCATTAAATGTTTTCATGGTACGGCGAAATCTCCCATAACGAACTTTTCTCAATAGCGGACATCTCGAAGTCCCGTCAAAAATGTAGGCTACGTGTAATGATGGTAAAGGACCTCCCTTCTACGGTACGGACGCACTCAGATACGAACATTTTTCTTTTACCTCCGCGTTTTAGTAATGTCTTCATAACAGACAGGAATTATTCTTAGCTCATGTATATTAAACAGAGAAAATACCCTAGTTTCTGTGAATTTATCCCTTCAGCTAGTCACCGAGTTACAAGGAAGTTTTGATAAGAAATTAATGTCTGCAGAATTACACGACAGAGAACTATTGCAGATTCCCTCCTCCCCAAGAAATTCATAAACCGTAATGATTGGTTATCTCAAGGGGCGCACCCACGGGTGTCCACCGGGTACGGGACACCCCCCAAACTTCCTAATTCAACATACATTTGTACATTTTCTCAATAAAACTATACTTATTTAACAGGGAAATGATTCACGTAACATGAAAATTTGATCTTACCCTTCATCTGTACTTTCTCTTATAAAAACAATCTAATTCTATCATTTATTTTTCTGAAAATATAGGAGGAAGTATTTTACAAATACGTTTCGTCTTTTCGGGTACAGAATAATACCCGTTGAATACTACATAGGCATAGTAGCTTGTAGTATTGAACCCCTCCCACAGCAAACATTTTTGGGTACGCACTTAGTTATTTTTGTCTACATTTTTAGTGTTTACTATGCCTAATAATATTGCAAGTTTTTATTATGTTTTTTTTTTTTTTTTCACTTTATTGCACGTCAATAAGCGAATTAGGGGACTTTTATACAGGCATGGCTTTCACTTGAAGAGAAAATTATCACGAATATTTTGCAGTGCATCCCCATATAAACATATCTCGCAGCGGTACTTCTGTTTCCTTACAGAAGGGGATATCCCCCATCATCCCCCAGTAATTCGAACACTGACTACCGTATTTCAGTAATCTATATTTAAGTTTATAAAATAATGCATTTACTGTATATTGCATATAATGATCTGTAAGATAATTTAAATTTATGTAACCACACTCTAGCTTATTCCTCTCATATAATAATTGCTACTACAAACCACATATTCCCTGAGATGTGAACGTAAATTGTACTAGTTACGAACAGTGATGACAAAGTCAGTTGGGTTGCTTTTGTCACGGTTAGTGATGATTTCAGAATATTTCTTCCGGAGAGGGAATACTTTCCAGGGTGCGAAATCCCGGGGGGACGGAGGGAATTTTCCCCCACCAAAAATTTTACGCTTGCATTTCCCTCCTACCAAAATCTGTAGGGTGGACACCTTAATATGAAAATATAAGTATGATGAAAATTCTCAAACAAACAATTTTAAATGCATGCCTACTCAAAAAAAAAAAAAAAAAAAAAAGTTGTTTAGTTGTGACTATATGAAGATCTTTATCTTCTAGCGTATACTTGGAGCTACCCAGAAGAAAATAAAAAGTTCATTCACTCTCTTCATGTACAATGTTTGTCCGATGCCCACACACCGTAAGAGGTGAACGATGTCACCAAACTTAGTAGACCCTATGGGAGCTTATTTATTTCCGGCCAGAGAGTCGATGAGGATGTTCATCTCAAGGAAACAACTACAGAAAAAGCAGGAAAAAAGAAATGTGTCAATAAGAAAATTGTCAGGCTGAACCAAACAGTTGCAAAATTACTAATATAGTATAGAGGGCACCACTGGTGTCTCTAGCATGTGAAATTTGGGGGGGGGGGACATCAAAGAAAGTGATTTAAATGGTACTACCTAGTCCAACGTGTTTATTATAAACACAGGTTGCTCTATTATCTTCGACTTCATTTGTTACCTTTCTGCTTACCTTCACGGACCCTTTGATTGTATATCAAGAACTCTGTAATAATAGTTTCACAGCCCGAATATTATATTCCAAATAAATATAATAATTATTATTTATATGTTCTATTGTCATGACTAAATAAATTAAATTAGAATAAAATATTGAATATTCTGTACTTCAAAATATTGGGGGGACGCGTCCCCCTTGTCGCCCCGCCAGAGACGCTTATGGAGGGCACAGTGGCTCAGTGGCAGAGCGCTCACATCCCGCGCGAGATATTGATATGAGTTTTTCACATGTTCCAAATCGTGAAATATTGTAGAAAGCTATGATATATTTATTATAGGTATCAAATTGTGTTGTTGTTTGATGTTGCAGTTTAAGTTTTCTAGTTTCATTTTTGCTTTAATTCTGCGTCGTTTTTACAGAGCTAATTAAGAGTAATTTTCCATTTTTATTGTTAGGATGTACTATACATATTTATTATTAAAATATATTAGTCAATCTATGTATCAAAATAAACTAAAACGTTTACCAAACTTTTTGACCTTTGCGTCTATTATAGAACTTTTTTCTTTCTTTTGTTAAGTCAGTTACTATTTATACAGTACTTACTATTATTTCTGTCTTCTAGATTTCATACTGCTATTTTCGTGAATGCAGCCCTCAATATGATGCTAAACACAAGGGGACTGTGCTCCCATGGGATCTAACCCTAGACCATACGCACTGAAGTATATATTAAATGCAGTAGATAAGTGTACCAATTTAGGTTAAATGAATAAATAGCATTATTAAAGTATTTTAAATAACAATGACGACTAGTGTGAACATATTATTATTATTATTATTATTATTATTATTATTATTATTATTATTATTATTATTATTATTATTATTATTATTATTATACTTGAATAATAATAGTAATCCATGAATATTTTCAACTGTTTGGAGTCCCCACTTCATGTGTGAAGCACAGTGAGGTATTAGTGTGGATCACTGAACTTCTTCCCCCCACCATTTTTAAACGATTTTGCACCCTGATACTTTCAATACATGGAGGGGTGAAAAATAGTACTGTAAATATACTGGTAACCCCATGGACGGAGATAAAGCTCCGGGAAAAAATTTCCCTTAGGATACCTCCTGAAATCATCTTTGGTCAAGATTTTCATCCTTGTCACCTTTGTATGAGTCTCGCTGCTCAAACCAGGCGAACTGAACACATTGTGGTGGTCCAAAAGACTCGGTGACCCGGAAGAAGTCGAAAGTGATAGTAGAGCGCTCACTTCTGGTGCGAGAGGTCTCTGGTTCGATCTTCTGTCACGTAAATTTGTAGTGGACAACATCGCATACGTGGATTTTCCTTGGTCTTTGTCGTTTCCTCCCACATTGTCATTCGAGCAATTAAATCATAATCATTTACTTTCATTAACTATCCGTCTTCTTTAGCGTAAAGGACGTACGTGGGGATGCTGAAATGTTCCTGGCTTTGCTCAGAAAGAGTACGTCTAGAGGGATGAAATTACACAGTTATTCAGCATATTTCCCCCTGAGATTGGTGCATCGATATTGCAATTTCTCTGACTTTTTCAAATAAAATTCCTTGGTTGTGCCTGAAACCAGGTCTCCGTAGTATGTTAGACGTCAGGAATGTTCTAAAAATGACGTCCCCTGAAGAGTTCTATGAATTTGAACATTATAAACAAGGGGAACCAGGCAAGACGAATAGGGGGGATGGGTGACCAACTGGAATCCTAGAGTGTTCAATTTGGCAGCCACAATGTAGAACATATGAGCTATGCACTTATGCAAACTGATAATTCCTTGGAACAACTTTCCGCGGCGTTCCGTCGTAATTACCTCTTGCAGCTGGCCGAATAGCTTAGCTGGTGATATTAGAGTTCCGAGATAGATATTCCACAAACAGAATACTGTCTTTGTTCCAGAATATTGAAGCCACGATCATCTTTGCTGGTTTGTGTATGCAGAACGTCTTTGGCTGCGAATGCCCGGATTGGCGCTACTCCATTGACTGATCTTTGGCCTCAGGATCATAAATATGAACCCAGGGTTCATCCTCAGTCCTAATCGGGCCAAAAAAATTTAGAGCATTAGCCTCAAACAGGCCCAAACTACCTTAGATGTTTCAACTTTTTTTAAAAAAAAAATCCGTGTTCAGATATTTTGGCATCAACTTTGCTGAAATCTTGCGCATGTCAAGTATACTGTTGATAATGAATCCAACACGCTCCCGTGAGATCTTTAGTTTTCGATATTCCCCTGTCCTCAAGAATCAGTGTTACGACAAAATCACATGTTCCCACGATGGTTGAAGTTGGATGGCGCCACTCCGGGCTCATTTTCAACGATGAAAATGGCCAGTCTTGAAACGAGCTATCCACATTTTGTTGGTGTTATAAGAAGGATACTGCTTACCTAATGTTTGTGCCATCTCAGCGTGAATGTCCTTTGCATATTTTCCCTGAAGAAGAAAAAAATCATGACGGTCTGACACTCCAAAGGTGTGTAACTTGCTTGAGCTTTTATCATTATTGCTTCAGATCAGAGGAAATAATAATGAATGATAAGAAACATTTATTTGCACCATTTACATATTGATACGAAACTTCACATGAACCTATATCGGAGGTTTTTTGTGGATGGGAGGGGAGCAAAACCAGAAAGTTTTCAGCATTTCTTATAAATGTGCGACATAAAATCACGAAAAGAAAAGAACACCATTTCGTTTAAAATTCGCATCAACATCACTTTCTGAAAAATGCACTTCATTTTATTTTTTCTACTCAAACTTTGATTTTTTTCTGAAACCTTTTGATTTGTAAGTAAACAATGAATAAATTGTAAAAATAAATAGACGAGTAGAAGTAACGAGGAAAGTGTGGTAGAACTAATGGTCAAAAATATTAAAACTTCATTTTTCTTAAACGTGTCAAATTATAAGGTTTCATCATTGTTCTGTAGTCCTTCCTTCCTTTCAAGATTTCATGGTTTCTTGGAATGAATGAAAGAGAAATCATTTCGTGATTAGTACAGAGAAGAATCAAGGACCTATTGCCTTTCAATTTACATATTAAGAAAGGAAAAAAATATAATTTACTTCATCTCCGTTTTCTTCAGTCGTAAATTGAATTTGTGTGTCAGAATATTTTGCTAGGGCTCTGCTGTTTTCAACCTCTTTTAACCCTAGATTTGATCTGAATATACGTACTATTTTTTTTTTGTTTTTTTTTTTTTTTGGTTTAAATCAATTACTATAAAAATACAATTTTAATAGATTCTGTATAACATACTTTAAGTAACTTTTTTTCCCCTGCTTTACAAGACGTCGAGGCTCAATAGCACAGAAACGAAAGTCCGCTATTGCTTCTACCCTATGCCAAGTCATTCCATATTACTCTCTTCCCTCAAATCCATTTATTTGTTTGTAGTTTAAGGCTCTTTTTTAAAGCACTGAGACTAGAAAATGAAGATCAACAATGTAACTCGAGTAGCTAACGCGCTTGTTCTCAGATTCTGAGTAGTAGTATATCCGTAGTATAAACCTGAGTAGTAGTAATTAGTATTCCTCTTTTAAGCGTAAGTTCCGTTTCATAGCGTTTGTGTTCCAAAGGGACGTTAAACCTCAACCAGTTATTCAATTTTATTTTGTCAATATCTTCAACGTGATAGGTTCATTTTGATAGTTTTCTGTATATGTGTGCATTCCCTGTAAAGCAGTTCCTTTCATAGTACAGAACCTGTAAAATTAGCATCTTATTTATACTATTGAAACTATACGGCAGCCATTTTCATCCCAACTCGCCAGTGTGTGACGTAGGAGTGAGCTTTTATGATAAGAGCTAGGAGAAAGAGAACTGGTCGAGTGAAACAGAGGAGGAAATGTAGTAGTTAGAATGGAATAATGGTGGAAGGGTGGCAGTGGTGGAACAAGGATGGCTGGCAGTGTTCAGTTAGTCAAAAATCCACGAGTAGTGTATCTGCAAAACGATTGACTGCGCCTTGTTGGCCTGTCTGCTATCAACGCTAGGGTTGTGGCCTTCTTGCTCTTTGTGAAGAGTTTGTTGAGAATTCGATGACCAATCTATGACGTCACTGAGCATCACTTGGAAATTACTGCTCTACGGGTTTGTATATGTCTATTTATGTGCACTACAATTTGTGAAAATTGCAGAACCAAGAAGAAATGGTGAGAGTGCGTTTAAACTCACAGGATATGTACGATGTGATGTACGATTGGGTACAATTTCAGCAGGAAGGCACATACGCATATTCATTAACATATTTTTGTTTTGCTTGGAGAGAGTTATTTGGGCAGCTTTTCAGTAGTCGTTGGTTTTTTCTCATTCGACAAACATGTGGACAACTGACATTATTTCTCGTGTATGTCAAAGGGAACAATATAAACAGACGACTGCGTTTGAATGGGATCATGTAGTCGGTCTACAGCAAGGCAGGTTCTTGTACCACGGAATTCGTACACGTATAGAGCATGCCGCTACAACAGAGATGCATATGTAAGCAATAGTCAAGAGAACTGTTTGCAGCGACGTTCGGGATGTGAACCATGCAACATAGCTACACCAAGCGATGCCTATCTTATCAGCATAGTCGTGACGGACCGTATAATGCTGTCCCTAGTATTACCTAAACACTGGAACGCGGTAACGGATGTGAACTTGCCTGCGGCAACGGTTCGAGAACGGCTACTGAACGCTAGACTGGCGGTACGCATGCCTTTGTGTCGGTTTCTATTGACCCAGGAACACAAACACCTCATGCATTGTGAAACGCCATAGTGGCCAAACAATAGAAGTGATTGTGTGGGATGCTATTAAGTACGAGATCGCCCTATGCATTGAAAGTAGCCTCATCACTGGCTGCTACGTTGAAGAAGTTTTCGAGACCTAAGTAAAACCGTTCCTTCAGACAGCTACGGACGCCATATTTCAGTAAGACAGTGCTAGGCCACATATGTATTTATAAGCCTTGTTGGAGAAATGCCAGATACTGGCCTGCACAGTTGTCTGACATGAAGCCCATGGTATATGGTTGGTCAGCAGCTTTTTCGTCATGGTCATTAAACATGAAATGTCGTTGTTTTGTAAACTCGCATACAATAACTGGCACGTGGTTTCTTAGAAACACATCCAACATCTGTTTTATTCGGTGTCACGACGTATAAAACCTCCGGTTTTAGTACTGATTTATTAAGTTTAGAAGTATTGTACACTTTGAAATAAAATCATTTCTGTATAACCGTGAAACGAAACTGTGATATAAATTTCATCCTACCGATGGGACAGCTTTCATAAACAGCAGTGTACATGCTTACTTATTTAACCCAAAAAGCTATTGATCGATTTAAATGGGCTTTTCATCAAAATTTTCAGTGAAATCTCTGGTTGGTTGTCATCCATATGTCGTCATTCGTAGGATGTTGACCAATAACACATTAGATGAAGCAAGTTGACTCAAAAATTAAATATAAATACTAATTTCCTTTGTAACATGTATTTTTAAAACACACTGAAAATGCAAAATAAAACCAATTTAATGTAACAATAATATTGTCTGAAAATTTTCATGAAATAGTGAGAATAAGCGGCTTTCCTAGTGCGGGGAAACTATTTAGTTAGGTCTCAACTTCCGGAAAATTGACTTAGGAACAACTTTGTGAGGAAAGTTCCGAGAACTCAGGTAGTTAACTTTTGCAATCGGGGCTTATTATCCTCAATGAGGCTCAGGGTCACATTTGCTCCTAGTCGGACTCCCAATCCTCACTGAGCCTTGCAGTTGCTCGATCTCGCGTTCTCTAAACTCATTGGGCTTACACGCGCTCGCGCTCAATTATTGAGTCTGAGCCCTCGACCCGGACTCTCAAGTTTGGATATCTTTGCAGTTAACTCTTACACGCGACATCGAGCTTACTTCACCAAAAGCCAAAGATTGTGTATTTCAAATATTTTCCATTAATATTATTTCTTAGAGGGCGAAGAACAGGTATTTTAAACTGAAGGGGTATTTGGTATCAGATAGTGCATCTAAATGCCAGGTTCACTTGAGCGAAATATTTTTATTTAACCATGTACATATAATATTGCTAAACCATCTATTTTACCGACTTTAAAATGTTGATGGCTTTTTTTTTTTCTACAATCTTTAAATCAGGTCTTAATTTTAAATACGAAACTAAGGCGTATGAAGGGTTGATAGTTAGGATGAACCATCTCCTTTAGAGACTGAAATCGACACAAAATATATTTTTACAGTGTTCTGATGCATCCTACCTGCAAGCGCATTATATGCAAGAATGATTTCTGCAGACACTTTTAAAAGGATGCAAGTTCATTTTATTGTTTAGAGCAAGAAGAGTCCTTTCCATACGTTGAATTTACTTTCCTGTATAGCAGCTGTTACGTTTTGGGATAAATTTGAGTACTTAGCAGTTGCGTATCTTTGAAACAATTGTATTCATTGAGCTCGAGAAACTGAAAGAAAATTATAAAATCAATATAAGAAAGGAGACAGATTTGTAGGTAATGGTACGAATTCTGCGATACTTTCTCGATAACTATTTTTTTTTTTTCTTATGCCCTCTTCAAATGTGCCATTATTAATGTCCGATTATGCAAAGTGGCTATAAGTCCAGGAATTATTGGATCTGTTTTCCTAACACTGGATGAAAAGAATGGAACTGGGAAAAGTACACTGTCATCTTTTCTCAGCTCAGGGACTTCCTATGAGGACTAATAAATGTTAGATGTATGCTATGAAAATCCTAGATAATTTGTAATTACTGCTGGAGATACTCGGGTATTAAACAGATTTCAAAATAACACAATGGAATGATTAAGAAGCGTTGAGAATAGTGGAAAGCATGTAGGGATATATTTTCCATTAGTTAATATCAGGACCTTGGAAGAGAAAGGGCAAAGGGCGATCTCGAAAAATCGATTTTTAATTTTTTCCCCCTCGCATCAGACAAGTCTGGACAACACATAGATACCGTGTTTTGCTCTGGTTCGCCCTTAGTATTCTCACAATTTCTAGATAAACAAAGATTCGCCCTTGCTATCTTGAAGCGCTTGCAAAACTTCCAGCTTGATTTCCCAACACCCCGATTTCTGGATTCGCCCTTTCTCTTCCAAGGTCCTGATATGCTGTTCGTCGGTTTTCTCATTGCTTCCTGAGACTTTACAGTCATCCTGTATAATAATGTTAATTAGTGTCTGATAGATTTGTGTATACAATATAATTTGTTTCGATAGTTTTAAGAAAATACTTCTTATTACACATTTTTAAATATAATATTTTTGTTGTTTCCCAGATTCCCGAGATGCAAACACAGCATAAGCTCCCTCCACGAGAAGAAATAGTTCCTGCTTCCAGGAATTATACGTTGGTGACATGGGACCTGGAAACTACAGGAAGACTGCCTAGTGATGTCATCTGCCAGATTGGTGCTTACTGTCCCGAGCAAGGTGTCTTCTGCCAATATGTTCTCCCTGATAAAAAGGCGGTTCACCCGAAGGCCACCGAGGTCAACAATCTAAAGGTAATAATTCGGGAAAGGAGAAAAATGTTGATTAACGTGAAGACGAAGCAGGTACTTAGTACAAAGGACGAACGAACGGCATTGTTGGACTTCATTGAGTGGCTGCAAAAAGCTAAAGGAAGGAGCCAGGGGGTAGTCATTGTGAGCCATGGGACATTCTTTCTGGACGTACCTTTGCTGTTGGCTGCTCTAAAGCGTCACAGCCTCCTGAACAAATTTTTCCGCGTGGTAAGTGGCTTTGGTGACTCATATGGTCTATTTGCTGTTGAACATAGGGAAGAGTTCGAGTCTTTGTCCCTGCAAAATTTGTATTTAGACATCGTAGGAGAGGAATATGAACACAACCACGACGCAGTAGGAGATGCAAAGGCGGTTTATCGTCTCCTGAAGACTTATTTGGAAGTAGATGGCGACTTAAATCTGACGATTCCTGCCATTCGTCGTTACAGCTTCACATGTGAGTATGTGAATGCTTTGTTCGAATGGAAGAACGAGGCTCGGAAGAGAGGAAAGCATATGGACAACCTTGTAGCTCATATGAAAGATAAGAAAGAAGCTGGCGCTGTTAAGTGGAATCTACTGATGATGGGTTACGACTATGAAACACTGAAGAGGAAATTCAGGACACTTGGAGCTACTAGATTTTTAGAGGAAATAAAAGGAGCTCTCATACAAAAGAAGGAGTTCACCAGTTATCTCAACAGTACCAGCGATCTCTCAGCGGAGGCAATTGTTAAAGAGATCTCAACTCATTTCAATACGAAGCCTCAACAGTCGAAATGGCGTGGAAATGGAAGTTCCGGTCATTATGTTCATCAGCAACAAAGCAACAAGGTGAGAAATAATCAAACCCGTTGAGACATTTCACACTTGGAAACTTAAAAGAAAAAAATCATATACAATATATACATTAAAACATATATTTTTCATATTTCATGTGTAAGAAAAGTTTCCGTTATAAATTCATTGGTTCCAGTCATCTAGTTCAGCAGTAGTACAACTATGTAAACATACGTCATTAATATATAGGTATGTAAGCCCAGTAACTTTACCTATTCAGATTTTGTTGAGCAATACATTTTCTACATACTGCTATTTTTCTATTTTGAGAAAATATTGTTAATTTACATATAATGAAGAGTAACGAATCATGACAACTAGAATGAACAACTGTGTGTAACAGATACTCGATATGTGAACTTATATCGCAATAAGAATAATTTATCTATTACTTTATAACTTGATGCTAAAGCACGGTGTGCTTTGTCTTTTGATAATATGTCCCCTCCTCCTTCATTCCGTTCTGTCATTGCTTTCTTTTCTCAATTTCTTATGCATTATCTTTAGGTCATCTTGAACTTGATCCATTCATCTTATCTTCTGTCTTTCTCTTCTCTTCTCTTCTCTTATTTGCATATATCCTTTCTTCCACTGGTTGTTCTTTTGAGCATTTTTATTCATCTATCCTCAATACTTGTCGAGCAAAGGTAATTATTCTTCATTTAACAAATCTAACTTTGTCTTTCGTTCTTCAATATGTTGTTTATTTCTTCATTATTCTGCATAATCCATATTTCTCCTTTCACTGGTTCGTATATCCTCCGAATTATTTTCCTTTCAAATTTGAGTAGCATATTTATATCTTCTTTCTTTAGTGTCTAAATCTCGAAACCATACGTCGTAATGACTGGCCTAATTAGTGCCCTGCATATCTGCGTTTGGTACTTCTTGTTATGCTGCTTTGTGGTTGGTGTTATACGCTTTATTTCCTTCTTGCACTCCGTCTTTTACTGTCTCGGATATGTTACTTTTATCATCCAATCTCATATAAGTCTGGATACCGAAATCCGTTTACTTTCTTGAATATTTTTTCTCCTATTTTAATTTCTTCTTTTGTCGAGATTTCTAGTATTACCTTATTCATTGTGGAAAATTTATTTCAAATTTTCTTTTATAGACATGTGCTTACTGACAAATTCTGATCAACCTTGTAATTATCAGAACAGATTACAATCATTCTAAAAAATAAATTAAACAAAACTATTGCATGCTTGGTTGTTGCTTAAGCTAGTAAAACATCAGTAATATTTCCCCATCGATTTCTTGGATAAACGTATTATCGTTATTTCCTGTATATACTATGTCAAGTATAAGCACATATACAGTTCCTTAAATATTTATTTCGAATTGACTTTGTATGATACAGCTGTCTTGTGTAAACGATCTTGGTGATATCATGTTATCACCATAAAAACTGAAATTGAGTTCTCACATATAAACCTGTTCTTCAAATATACCAGAAAAAAACTAAATTAAAATTAATTTTTAAAGGTGTATTGTTAGAATTCCTGTGAAAACTTGGAGATAGAATTCACTTCAGGGATCGTCATTTATTAAAACGTTTAAATCAAATTTTTTAAATATTATACAGCAGTGTTACTCTAAGAAACACACTCATATTGACCGTCATTTTTCTGGACTCAATGTGGTGGAACTTATTTTTTTAAAAATAATTATTGTTATCAACAGGTAATATATTTTCGGAGATATCGTCTTTGTACATGTATCTTGAAAACTTTTTGAACTTTTTATTTCTATTTTAGATACTTAACGTTTGCTGCAAAGTGTATACAAAGAATATTACTCATTTTCCGTATCATGAATTTGATTACTGTTTTCATGAATACTATTACTATTAAATGTTGTAATAGTCTGGCGAAGTTGTGTTTTTTGTTTACAAGTGCGTTTTTATCGTATTCTATATATAATGTATTTATTTAAAATAGTACAGTTATTAAACGCCACAAGTAATGCTACTTTTGATGTGCAAACATTAAGTGTGTGTTTCTATGGTCATTCTCGAGATACTTTCATTTTCTTATTCTACTAATTGTTTGTCATGTATCTACATACCATCACTGTAGCCAAGAAGATAGAGTTATGGGATGTTAAACTAAAAATGTTTCATTTTCTTTCGAATAGTCATTTTAATATATTTCGTTACAATGTGGCATATGCAGTGAGAAAGAAACATATGAAAACTTCCAGTTCGTTATCAAAAGAATTACGATTGATACTGATATTAAAACAGAAATTTTGATAAAACTGTTGCACAAGCGTAAATGTAATAATTTTCAACTTAGTTTTTTTTTTTTTTTTTTTTTTTTTTTAGATATATGTATGTAGCGTGAAAAATTAAGATTTCTTTTAATTGACTTTGTATTAGTAGTTCTTGTGAATGATAACAGTAATATATCATCATCATGTCAATCAAATGGAGAGAAAGAATATTGAGCTGTACTATGTTACGTCATTTAAACTATAAATGGATTTTAACGCACAGTTGTTCATTTTAAAACAAATATAAGTATTTTGCTTTCAAGAATCATGATTAATCTGAGAAAAGGGAAAAGCATGATTTGGTTTCAAATCATAATAATCTTTGACCTTATTTCTCACTTGGAGTAGAGTTTAAAACGGAATTGGAGTCTATATTGAAAGAAAAACTCTAAAATATCTGTTAGTCTAAGAGAGTCTTTCCAAAATGTCTTGTAGCTATATTGTTACTATTATTTTTCTACGTTATACTTAAAGAGATGGTACAGAGATGGAGTCCATATAAAAGTAAATCATGAGAATGTTTCAAGTCCAAAGTACTTAGTAATGTAATGTTATAAATACCGAATAATGTATTTTCTAGCTAGTTCTACAAGAAACATTTCAAGTTTTTGAATGTAAAACGAGAGTACATTATTGACGAGAAATATATAACGTATGCATCTACTGTGTTGCACGTACATTTTCTTTATTTTGTTTAACGACAGAAATTACTTTATTTTTTATTTGAAAGTTACAGTGACATTTTTTTGGTTGAAATGTCATATCCGATACTTTTTTTCTGTATTTTAGATTAAGATAACAGTTTAAGTGTATAATCAATACTCTTATATTGTCATGATTCGATATGCCTTCTTGTATGTATTATGTACGATTTGAAATCTTAAATACAATGGGCAAAAACATTGATAACAGATGAAGTTTTCATATTCTGTTCAGTAACCAGTACTAACATGTACTTTTTCTTGATAAAATCGTTAATAATTAACAAAATATCTTAGATGTGAAATGAATCGATGTTTCTCTCACTTACTTCAAACAATGTTGTCAGTTCATTCACGATAATTTATGTTGTAAAGTAATTCATTTATAACTATAATCAGTTCGCCTTAATTTTGCAACAACAAAATGATAAACCAACATTCATAATGCATTTGTTTGGTGATTCTTGTTTTGCTTATAAGTGTGCATGAATTCTACAATATTTTTATTGTTGTTTTGAGATTCGTTCAATCCGTTATACAGGAATGTCACAATAAAATGCAATTATATAAATTAATGCATTTTTTCGTTCGTTATTTTGTTTTCTTTCTAATATGTTATTTTATGTTTTCTTGTGTGTATGTCATATTTCAAAGAAAAATATAGTACTGGTGAATAATGTCATTTTAAACTACAAATGAACTTCTTTGTATGTGCCTTTGAAGCTAAACTATTATTGTGCAAGTAAGATCTTTAGTTTACGAATTATAATGTTGTAAATTCAAATCAGAATTGTTACTAAAATTTTTAGTGTTGGTTGAAATTAAAATTTTAAAATTTCAGTTTTGTTGCTAAGGTTGATTAACAATTTTAAAAATGAATTTGATTGTCATAAACTACTGTTTTATGAAGCCCAATATCAAGATGTTAGAAATATTTTACCTTATGGTAGAAAAGAATAAGAAAATGATTGGAAAGAGTGGGACAAAATATATGGGAAAGTTCATAACCTTTTGAAAGAAAGAGATTTATATTGTATATACGAAAACAAAAAGACTGAGCTGTTTAGAGGTAGTATCGCCAAAACGTGTATATTTTTTTTAAAGTTCATTGTAATCATTAAAGGATTAGTCAAATTTATGTTAAAGCCTAAGTGGAAAAGGTTTTTTTTTTTTTTTTTAGTTTTAGATATAAATAATGGGTGACAAATATGGTACATATATGTTTCATTCTTATGGTATATGCTGGAAGAGAGAGTTTGGAGTGTTAATTATCTCGAGGAAGGAATAAGAAATATGGTATTTATTCCTATGGAATTGTATGTCAGAACTTGGATTTTTCCATTCGTGTGTTGATAACAATGTTGAAAACTTACATTAAATGTTGCACATGGGCTAAATGTTTTTGAGTTCTGAATATTGAATACATGTGTTTAGCATTTAACTCTTAACATAATTTTGACTAATCCTGTAAGTGAAAATACAAACAAATTAACTAACAAACACCGAACGAACACGTTGTAAGAAAAGATCGTAATCTTCAAACTGCGAACTAGTACTACTGTCTTCTTTAAAAATATGTGTATATGTTAAAAAGACATTACTTCATCAATGCTAGAATTTTTGATCTCAACACACAAACAATTTATAATCATTCACTTCCTACCAGTAAACTCGAAAGACATTCACTACTGGATGCAGGTTATTTTTACTTTATGTACAATCATTATATTCCATTTTAAATGTATATTAGTTTTTTTTACAAGGATGTGCAGTGAACAAACTTTTTGTCAATTACAAAATGTTGTTCCTATTTTTAAATATAAATACATATATGTTTTATGAAGATTTAATAAAAGTTCTACAATATAGACAACAAATGAAATCAATACTGTGGTCGATTGTCCAGAGACTTTCCACTGCCTTAAGCTTATAAAGATGAATTATTTTGAGTGATAATGGTGTTACAGTTTGACCTTTATATTTAATCTAAATTTGTTTTAAAAGTTTTATTCATATGCATTCCATATTTTTCTTTTATCATATAATTATTTAAGGAGAAACGAAATAATGTTCTTTTTTTTAAAAAAAATTACAATGTCATATTTCGATCACAATATAGTCAAAAACAGATTTCTCTTAATGGAAAAAGTATTTTCTTTACTTTAAAAATATTCATTTCTATAGTTCTGTATTAATGTGGTATTTTCTTGTGCATTTGGTTTAATAAGTTTTAAAATATTTTATTACATTTATGTTTTCTTCTTTTCTAAAAGCATGAAAAATGGACTTAGTTTTTATAAGCGTGGTGCTGTGAGTTTTTTAAAAAAGGAATCTGTGATTCATTAATAAATGCTCTGTGATGTCATTTCGTATTATTTTTTTGTACACAGAGAAAAGAAATATATATATATTAACATTTTTAAAAAGAATCCTATAATGTATTGTATTATTACATTGTAAAGAAGGTCTAAAATACGAGCGCCACCAGTGTTTTAAAAATATATATATATTTTTCATGTTTCCTGCAGAAGATATATCTCTTTATAGATATATCATTATGTGCAGTACAAAGTGAAGGCGTTCTTGTTATATAGTTTTACTGAAATATTTAAAAAAAAATAAAGAAACGTTGTCAAATACTCGTCTTTCTTTCATTTTTAACAATCTATTCTGTTCTTTAGTTTTTTTCTTAATGTATCCAAGATTTTTTCAGAGTAACTAAGTCACATGTTGCATTCGTTTATTACAATGATAAAATTCTACAGAGTTCGTATATAAATACATACGTAAAGAAAGAACGTTTAGGTCTTGTGCCTTTTTCATTCACCTGCTTTAGTTCTGAAATTCGTCACCACCACACGAAATTGCGACGATGCAGTAACTAATTGTCAATAATGTTACGAACGTAGCTAATTCCAACGGTAATAGCTATATTTGTACTACTAAAATTAGTATTATTATCTGTTTTGCAGTTATACATGAATTACATTATATAACCTATTTCATTCTAAGAAATAATTATATAATTGATTAAGAAATTCGTTTCTTTCAAATTGAGATACCGGTACGAGAATCCCATGACTAATTCCTTAAAAAAAATAAATAAATAAAATAAAGTAAAAGTGTTTAAAAAGCATATTTTACCAGATTTTCTGAAGCCAAGTAAGTACTCAGAATTGCAATATATATACTCTGTGTAGTGTATTTTACAAAGCCCACTCTAACTTTCCAAAGGTAGGAAAAAGCCCATTAAAGTTTGCTTAATTAGGACAAAAGCCCAATAGATACTTCACAAGTGAACACTAAATACCGACTACATAATCGTATATTAAGAACGCAGACAATTACTATATTTCACAGTGTATTTTGATACGAGTTGATATGTATAAGCCAGAAAAAATCAACAAATAACGCTAAATTACTAATGTAATACGTAACACAATACGTTGGAAGAAACCAATATATAGTCATTTAGGGGTGTAGCCTGCAAACTTTTCTAGGGAAGTAGGCTTTTTAACATACGAGGGCCATCCAGAAAGTAGATTACGTTTTGGAATAAAAAATCAACAAAGTATAGGAAACAAATTTTATTATATACAGATGAAAGCCACACACAAATACTACTTTTCGACATAGTCACCATTCAAATTAAGGCATTTATCGTAGCGATGTACGAGCTTGGAAATTCCTTCGTCGAAAAATTCGGCCGCCTGCGACTTCAACCACTTCGTTACCTCTTCTTGCAGCTGTTCGTCGTCATCAAAACGCTGCATAGCCAGCCACTTCTTCATTGCTGGGAATAGGTGGAAGTCGCTCGGTGCCAGGTCGGGACTGTACGGCGGATGAGGAAACAACTCCCACTGAAAAGATTCAAGAACTTCACGCGTGACATTTGCCGTGTGGGGCCGGGCGTTGTCGTGAATCAACAAGATCTTAGAGCTCAACATTCCTCTGCGCTTGTTTTGAATTGCTCTTCTGAGGTTTTGCAGAGTTTGGCAATACCTTTGAGCGTTTATTGTAGTGCCTCTTTCCAGGAAGTCCACCAAAATCACACCTTTTCTGTCCCAAAAAACAGTCGCCATCATCTTCCTTGCCGACATTGTTTGCATGCATTTCTTGGGTTTTTGGGGAGAACCTGTGTGCCCCCACTGCATTGATTGCAATTTCGTTTCACAGTTCACGTGTTTCACCCATGTTTCGTCACCAGTAACGATGCGATCGAGTAAAGAGTCACCATCCTTATTGTAGGCGTCCAAAAAGTGCAACGCTGCAGCCATTCGCTGATTTTTGTGGTCCTCTGTCAAGATTTTTGGAATCCATCTTGCACAAAACTTGTGGTAACCAAGCTTTTCGCTGATGATTTCGTGCAACAAACTTCGCGAAATTTGTGGAAAACTCAAAGAAAGTTCCGTTATTGTGAACTTTCGATTTTCACGGACTTTAACATCGACTTTTTCGACAAGTTCGGCAGTCACTTTGCTGGGTCTCCCACTTCGATCTTCGTCGTGAACATTGGTTCGGCCATTTTTAAATCTTATGACCCACTGTCGCACTCCACCTTCAGTGATAATGTTGTCCCCATACACTTCACACAGCTGCCGATAGATTTCTATCGGTTTACAGTTTTTTGCTGTCAGAAACCTTATTACTGCACGCACCTCGCAGCTCGCGGGATTTTCAATTAACGCAGACATTTCAAACCGTCACAGTATCTTAACGGAGCACAGCACGAACCTCTCACTAGCACGGCTAGATGCCGACTGAGCTGCGCAACGTTCTGACCCCAAGATGGCCGCGCTAGCCCCGCCCCTAGCGGACACAGACGAAAACGTAATCTACTTTCTGGATAGCCCTCGTATTAAAAGTAAACCAAAGGTATATTTCCAAATTACGAAAGCTTCAATAAGACAATAAACACATATATATTGCATACGTCCATAAATACATACATACATATATTAATAATAATAATAATTTATTTTAAGTTTGTTACCTTTTTGAAACCTGGGCTTTGACAGTGCGTGAATTTAGAACTATAGCTTGTGGGAAATGTACGAATAAGTTGTCAAAAGAAATCGGAAACTGTTCATGAAATTCAATGAGTTTGACTGTGTTTATCTTCTGTACCCATATATAAAAGAGTTAAGATAAGTGACTTTCTGGTATACTACTACAAGTAGTCGTTAAATTTTAATTAAAAAAAAAAGTTTTCTTAAGAAAGCAGAATATAAGGAAGAATTTTTGGAAATACGTATCGTAAAAAGGGCGGGGTAAGATTTTTTTTTAAAAAAAAGAGTAGTGTATCTCGTAAATCTCTGAAGCTAGTAAAATGAAACTTGCCATATAAACTTTCCACGGTTTAAAAAAAACTGAAAATTCAACACACAAAAAAGAAAGAACAAAGTGTGGACCTCCTTTAATGTTCGAATTTCCAATTACTTATTCCGAAAATATTTATAAAGTAAAGAAGGATTTGCTTAAGCTGGATGCGTGAAACTCGGTATATCAACTTTTAGCTAAAAGTAATAAAATATATGTTCCAGCGTCTTGAAAATTACATTTCTAAGAGGGAAGGAGGGTCATTTTCTATAGTATTTAAATTCCCCACTGCTTATGAGACTTGGGCAGAAAACTCTCTTTCTTGTAGGTCTGGGTTCGTCCAGTTAAGCAAATGGGAGTACAAAGGGGATGATTAATTAACTGCCATGAGCATTATAGGTGGTGCTCACTTTATTTCTCTCTGGGGCCATGAGCACCATATATGATGCTCATGTTTGATATCACAAATTACTAAAATATTCAGGTTCTTGAGCATCATATATGATGCTCATTGTCACAAATTACTGTGAGACCATGAGCATCACATATGGTGCTCGGCTCCCATTGGTACATTTTCGGGAGAAACAAAATATCGCGACAAAAATGTGATATAACTATCCATATTCGAGCCAAAGGTAAGAAGAAATTTGTGGCCTCCTGGGACCAGTACCCTCAAATCACCTTGGCAGTCAACCTGTTAATTAAGTTTTTAAAATTATTTTAACATGTTGATGTAGTTTAATTTTTAAAAAGTGTTTCTTTCACAATCTTTTATAAACATTATCAATTTGCTGTTATTATTAAACACAGACTAACCCCCACTTGGGGGGCCAAGAGTTTGTTTTGGGTATTAAGCCATCATTTGCCGTCTGTGACATAACCTTTGATTTTAACTTCACGTACAGTAAAGGCTCAGGTCTCAAAAATATAGCATATCTAAAATATTACTACTACTACTACTAATAGTTAATTCTAACGGTAACAGCTATGTTAGTAATACTAAAACTACTGTTAATGATGGTAACAAGTAAAGAGTAGTTAATTACGAGTATGACAACTATTTGCTACGGAAAGAGTTGAATATGATAAATGTATGTGTAAAAATAATTTACTTCAAATCAGCACAAAGAAAGCAAAATTTATAACGTATATAACTAAAACATAACATATGTTACTAATACGAGGTCAGTGGTGTGGGAATTATTAAGAGGGAGAAGGAGTGCGCCACAGCGGCCGGAATATTGGTGTTCAATTTAACATGGGATCTCAACCATTTTTTAGGCAAATCACGGTTTCATTTCGTTCTTTCGCAAAAATGTCTCAGTAGCGCACTAAATATGATGCATGTCATTTTAAAGGTGCAATTTGAACGCTGTGCGTGATAGTTTCTTCTTATAAATACAGATAATTATAATCCAAATTCCCATAAGAAAATGATCAAAATCAGACGGAAAAGTCTTCTGTTTTTTTTTACAGTAAGGAAAAGAGCTAAAAACTCCGGACTTTTTTGAGAATGGAGTACAATCTTTGTATTTGTGCGCTACTGTACTATTTTTTCGCTGTTTCCAAAGACATCCATTTCACAATCGATGAGAAATTATATCCTTCATAATTGAATCTACAGAAATCAGATTTTTTCGTGTTCACGTACTTGGCCGTATAACTGCTAGATGGCACTATAGTCATTCCTCATCCCACTTTCCTTCTCAGCGGGAGCCAGTCCTTTTGAAAATCTACTTTGAACTTCTTAACAGGGACAGGAGGAAGGAAATCATTGTGAAGAACGGGAACTTCAAACACGAGGAATGGCAAAATTTATGACCTCTTTGGTTGATGGTTTCTGTTTCAGCAGTACAGTGTGTTTGTAGATGGTTTCTGTGAGAAGTAATTTGTGTTTGTAGCGATAAAGTCAACCTTTCGACAAAAATTTGTGAAGGAGAAGCCGAACCAAAGTCTTCGTTTATCTATTCCAAGAAAGAAATGAAAACTTCCTGCAGGACTAAGAATATACATGCAAGAGAAAAAATAAGATACATTATTATTATCTTTAGGATAGATTAATTCCCGAAATATTCTTTGTTTACCTGTCAAAAAATCAAGAATAATATGGTATAAAGCTCTTTCATCAGTTTCCATCGTACAACATACTAGACACACACATTTATATACATACATACATGTACATATATATATATATATATATATATATATATATATAGTGGCGGATCCAGGATATGATCAAGGGAGGAGCTAAACCATAGTTTGCCTACGTTCGTGTAATTAATAGGACTCCTTCTACCAGTCTGCTTCCTAAATTATCTCTAGTTTCTTCATTGCTGTATGTAGGATGCCTATGTTCATCTGGACACATAAAGGACCCCATTACCTTCAACAGCTTGGGGTCCCACTAAACCTAAATCCGACTCTGACTATTTATGCATGTTTGCTCCCTATTTTTTCGAAGCAGTGTTTCTTTGATATTGCTTCCAATTCCGGCAGGTTTTACCAAGGGGGGAAGAGTCCTTACTCATTCCAGGCATTCAAACTAGGGACTGGACTACTTGCTTCCAACATTCTGTCCCCCATGTTTCCCTTGTCTAAAGCCCATAAAACATTCAAATTCATATGTAGATGTTGCTCAACAGTGTCGACACCTAAATATTTCTCAGTCAACGGTAGGGGTGTTTGGTATCCTCAATCTGTCTCCCTCTTATTAGCGGAGCGGTAGTAATATTCGGTAGTAATTCTTAAAAAAAAAAAAAAAATGCTTTTTAATGTATGTAGTAACGCATAGGAAACTAAACTTTAATATACCCTAGTAGTATAGAAACGTACCATACGGTACCTTACCAAAATAAACACCCTATGCCAAGGACGCAAACATTAACAATAATAAAAAAAAGATAATAATAAACATTTTAAAGACATTCTTTCATTAATCAAGTCGCACTTAAAAGTTAAAAAAAAAAGTTTATGCGTGACTAAAAAAAAATGGGATGCGCTCTCATATAGGCTTACAGTTACTTTATAAATTCTTAAAATGACGCGCTCCATTCTTTTTATTTAGTCTTGCATAAACAAAATTATTTTTAACTTTTTAGTGGGAATTTATTAACAAAAGAATGTCTTTAAAAGGTGTCTTATCATTTTTTTAATTCGTTGGACACCTTTTCCAAATCCTAAAGTGATATGCAACCAGGGATACTAGGGCTGGTTAAAGGCTAGTATTTATTTTAGGATAAGGAAGTTGAAAATAAAAACATATTAAAATTTGCTTTTAAAATAAACAGATATATTGCAAAGTATGAAAGTAAGAATGGAATGTTGTATTGTCACCGGACTTACATCGCTCTGCAACAGTTCTTAGTTCTATGACGTCAGGAAATAAGTTCAATTTATACGAACACTTATTTAATGTTTGAAACAAACACCTGTTACATCCTTGTACACTCATGTCCAAAATGATTGTCGCATATCTCTAACTTTCTTGTAAAAATATCATGTAATAATGATTTTGCAGGAGACTTTAAATACTGATACTATGTGTACAATCGGGAAATATATGTGGTAAATTTCATTGGAAAATACAGTAATTATAAATACGAAGATTAGAATGAGTAAAATAAAATGTTGCTAAATGGACACGAAAGTTTTGTTTTCGTTTTATTGTTCTTATTTACTGCTCTTTTGACATGAAATTTGCCACATACATGTCTTTGCCGATTGTACGCATACTAACATTATAAGAAATACCGGGTGAATTCGTTATCAACTTATATTCCTACAATAACATATTTATAGACGTGCGACAATAATTTTGGACATGAGTGACACATCTTTTAATTCTATTGTTAATGAAGTGGTCTATTTCCCCCAATAAAAACCAACATCAAGCAGGGCATGTGCTCCCTCCTGTCCTTCTAAGCCGGCCCCCAAGGCTGAATGTAACATTGCGGCTTTTTCCTGTTATAATAGGAAAAACTCAGGATGGTCAGCTACTGGTATCGAACCCAGGACCATTCGAATGTGAAGGCGAGAGAGAGGGTAAATCTGGTAGTCATATTTTGAAAAGAAAATCAGGAAATGGATTCCACTAAAAAAATGATTCACATTGTCAATACATTTCAAATCTTTGTCTGGGTTTTCTGCCTTTCAATTCCAAGTTTTTTTTTCTTTTTTAAACCACGAAGGCCCTAAATAAATTAGAATATCGACTCTCCCGTGTGTGTGTGTGTGTGTGTGTGTGTGTGTTTTAATATTGGCATGGTTCTTCATTTTATATCAGATTCTTCCCGCACTATTCTGTTATTTACCATAGGTAGAATCCTTTGAGAAAGAGACAGGCGACAAGTGCTTTAGTTCTCTATGGTATGTTTGTGACCGTTGTAGATATTTGAGTGCCTCTCTGACACGGAGCTGACGGCTGATATCATGTTGGTCCCTCTTATTTATTTGTTTCTTCAGTTCTGTTTCTCTTTTAGCCAAAAGAAAAGAATTTCACTCTTCTGTCCCATTTACAGCTGTAACCATCCCCCTCCTACGCTGTCCAACTTTGACCACATGCAGGGGAAAACGAAGGAAAAGGACGGGTGCATTTGCTTTGACGGCATTTTAGCGACAACCCCATCTGTTGCCAAAATAAGGAAACACTTTGAACTGCAAGGAGAAACTCTATCTTCGATTTGTCAAGGTCACTTGAGTCCCGCCGGCTCTTAAAAACAGACATTATGAAAGATACGGGAATCACATTTGATAGGTTGTTAATATTTTGTCACCACACAAATGCTATCATGCAAATAGCAAGAAAGAACAATAGGCTTTATTTATTTATTTATTTATTTATTATTTCAGAGCAATAGAATATTTATACAAATTACTTGTAAGAACTAAGCTAGCATCTGGTTTTGTAATATAAAACAGTGTATCTAAAACTTTGACTAACAGATTGACAGTATTCTTGACACGGACGCGATGGTAGCGCCACAAGGGATTTTTAGGTCCAATGCCGTTTAGAAACAGTGCCTTTTACGACTTTGGCCGTTTAGGACTAGTGCCGCGTCCCCTGTGGATTTGCATTAAAATGATGAGTGTCAACACTCAAATTTCAAATATTTTGCGAATATTCTTTCTATAGCGCGTCTCACTCTTAGATTGCAGTACAGAGTAAATGGAGCGCGCTGTTGCCACAGTTCTTCCGCCGTATGTTTTCTTCTGAAGAAAGATCAAGAAGGACTGAAAGAGTGTCTGCCTCTGTAAATAAAGCCTTTCTCAAATGCATATATTTTCATCGCTTTTGTCATTCCATTTGCGCAAATTCATTTGGAACGTCGAATTGGAGGGTACGAAACAAGAGTCTAATAATTGTGTGTTAGGTAGGGGATTTCCTTTTCTGATGATTTATAAATCGTTGCAATAAAAATTTAATGGGAGCAATATGAAATCGAGAGAATATATGAAACGAATAGAAAACTTACGATTGAAATAAATGGCAGGCTAAACTGTTTCACACAAAAATTTCTTGTACTGATTGTGCGGCAAGCTAAGAAATAGCAATGGGTAAGATGAACCTGGATAAGAGTGTTGGAGTAGGAGTGATCGTAATATGTGACAAGAAACTATGACGTACGAAAACGCTCATTTGTCTGTGTACGCAAAATATCCGCAAAACTAATTTCGTTTGTCAAACAAAAGTTATATTGTAAAGTATATTGTAAAGGCGGCTGCACCCCACTTCCGATGGTTTAGATCTGATTTTCCGCGCGGAACAACAGTATGATATTTAACAAATACCAGGAGGTCTAAATGGAATATCGCACTATAATGGAAATTATAAATGCATTTGTGAATATTAACGAAAGATTTGTAAGTTTAAAATTAAAAAAAGAAGAAAAGAACGCATGCTAAATAGCTTTTAATCACTTCCGTTGCTTTCGCTTAAAGGTGAAATCCTTTCCATGTATTCAGTCTGTTTTTGAAAACCCGAAGAGCATGTGTGGAATAAATCCGAAATGTAATAAAAGCAAGGATTGGAATAGCGAAAGAAGCCTTTAGGGGGAAAGAAAGTCTGTTTTGTGCGACCTTGAATAAAGTTGAGAAAAAGACTCATGAAATGTTTCGTGTGGAGTATTGTACTGTAAGGGTCAGAAACATGGTCATTATTCAAAAAATTTAAAACGACTGGAAGTTTTCGCAATGTGAGTGTGGAGGAGAATGGAGACAATTAGCTGGGTCGAACGAAAAACGAATAAGAGAATATTAGAAATGTTGGGGGTCAAAAGAACAATTTTAGATATAATTAAGAAAAGGAAGAGAAACTGACTGGGACATTGGCTAAGAAGGAACTGTACCATGAGGATTGTGCTAGAGGGTATGGTGACAGGTAAAAGAGGGAGGGAACAAAGGAAACTACAACTACTGGACGATATCAAAATAGAAAAATCACACGTGAAGACGAAGAAGTTAACGTAAGACCATGGATCATGGATGCTTCTCGGTGGCAGGAAGTGACCTGTCAAAAATGGCAGAACACCTATGATTATGATGATATGACAAAATGTAATGGTGAATAGACACTGAACCTCGTGGTTTCTATACTCACTTCTGACACCTCAGACACACAATGTCAGTCTGGAAACAGAAGAAGGATGAAAAGAAAGCCTATTATATCTGTTCTTAACAAACTCACAAGTTGTGACTTTAAATCACGTATAGTGACAGCCAACAAGGTACAGATCGTTGGACGAGGAAACAAAAAGCAAACAGAATTATCAAACTCTCCGAAAATTCATTTTGCTTCTTTCATGCTTTCTAAAGAAACATCGGGGAAAAGAACAAAGAGCCTTTTCATTCTGCTTTGTGAGCTCATGAACTTATTTGTTGTTAATGTTTTTCTCATCTTCATCTGCATATTCAAAGTAAATAAAGAAGTGGAATTACAAACGAAATCAACTTTTATTGTCAAAATTGTCAGAATTCGAAATTGTCAGAATTAGGGACCACGTGCGAACTGTAAATGAATCAATTACAAAAATAAATAACTTTTTTTATCACCAGGAGTGAGGAGTTTTATTGTTAACAGATATTGGTCTGCTTTTCTCCCTTCCATAGATATTGATCTTCTGAAGAAACAGTTCGTTTTGTTCGAGCACCAACTGCATTTTTGTGATTTATATTATTGCTAACTGAACTGATTCAAGTGTACTGTACTTACTATTCATCCGCAGTTGAAATTTGTCTTTCTTGGAAGAGAGGAAATACGAACTATACGCTTCCGATGTCTGAATGTCACATTTACATATATACATGATATTATATATACTGCCGGTCAAAAGTTTCCGGACAGATCAAAAAACAAGGAAATATTAAGTTAGGCTTGTAATACGATGCAATTTTGGACAGTATACTTGGTAGTTTAGAAACACAATGATAGTTATAACATCAGAACGTTATCCAACAACGAAAATTGGCAAATTCTTTTAATGTTCTTCTCGTCAAAGAAACCGCCCTTCGCCGTTATCACTCGTTTCACCAATCGGGGCATGCGGCTTCCAAGTTTTTGAAGATTTTCATCCGAATTATTATTCCAGGTGTTCTGCAGAATATCAAAAACATTATCAGCAGATGTTGGACAGTCTTTTCGTACACTTCTGGCAAGCTCTTCCCAGAGAAGTTCGATGGGATTAAGATCTCGAGACTGGGAAGGCCATTCCATGATACAAATATCTTCTTTGGCTTGTTTCTTCGTAAAATAATTAGAACAAAGTTTTGACGTGTCCTTCGGATCAGTATCGTGCAGAAAAGTGATTCTGGGACCAATCAAATCAAATCCTGAGGGAATAGTATGGCTACTTAAAATGGAATAATAACCATTTTTGTCCAGATTTCCTTGTATTCTGTGAATACAACCAACTCCAGAATTTGCGAAACACCTCGAAAGTATCACAGAACCTCCTCCATCTTTAATAATCGGAGTTACATATTTAGGACGCATCTTTTCTGTAACAGATCTTTGAACATAAACTCGGTGTCGTTGTCCAAAAACTTGAAATTTTGACTCATCAGTCCATAATACTCGTTTCTACTGATTTGTTGTCCAATTTTTGTTCTTCAAGGTCGATTAGAGCCTCTGTTGCTCGTTTTCACTAAACTATTAACTGTTTCTGCACAGCAAATATTACCCAGAGTGCAGCTACTCTCAAATGTCGATTCACAGTAATAACTGAAATGTTTGTAGTGTAACTATGATTAAATTCTGATTGGAGTTCCGCTGCAGTTAGTTTCAAATTTCTTTTGCTAAACAATACAATAATATGATCTTTCGTACGTGACGTAATACGAGACCTTCCAGTTTGATTTTTGTCCACGTTCTTTCGTCTTCGCTGGAGTCATCAAAAGTAGATGGAGTCTATTTCAGTTTGAAAGGTATCTGACGAATAGAAAAGCCCACAGTATAACGCGCAGTGATTCCAACGTATGCCTCTTCATTTAAGATCTTACCTCTGTCCTGATTTCTAACAATAACGGCAACAAACCCTCAGAAGAGGCAAAAAATCCACACAAACACTGTTCAAAACGTCACTGTACTCTATCTTATAATATTGTTCACTAATGATGTAAACTTCTGACATTATTTGTGTCTGATAAGGCCTGTATACTAAGGAATTATAATCCAGGGGTAACTATAAAAAGGAATTAACTGCCGACGTTTAACCGTACTTTGATCAGGCATGATCCTGATTACGCTATTTTTAATTAAAATGATGGCAGACTTTACAATAGTTCAATAATCTTTCTTTTTTACTACATGTAAACATGTTACAAAAACGAAAAACGTCTATTATCCTCCTGAGACATTATAGAGACTTAAACAAACAAAATATTTCGAATTGGTGGCTTTCCCTATCGAATATAAATTGATTAGCTCATAAAAATGTAAGTTGAAGCGCCTGTCCGGAAACTTTTGACCGACTCAAACTCAAGGAAAAGAGGCGAAGTAAGTGGAACGTAAGATTGAGTGGAGTTGACGCAATGTTTCTCGTAGGTGTGGTCCAGGATTCGATTTTGCGACCATGCTTTTGTTAAGCATCTCGCATAGCATCAAGTGTGAATACTCATCGGTATAGCACAATACTTTACATCAGTAACTTTAAAACAAACATTATAAGGAAAATAGCATTGGCAAAATTCGTCACTGCCTTTCTTCTGGTCAGATGAGCGCGCTTTGGAAAGTTTACTCTTAACACTAAAAGTCATAAAACCTAAATAAAGAAAGATATCGACCTGCAATTTGTTTTAAAAATAACTTCAATCCTTTCTCAATATTTTTCTCGCTTTGCACCCCAATCTAAGCTGAAAAATAAAAAAGTTTCTCACTAGTCAACTTTTTAGATATTGCTTTGCAATAGTATATGCACTTTCTCTTACATTTTATTTTTTATTTTAAAATTCAAGAAGCTTTTTTGAATGCCAACTTTTCTAACATTGGCACCAAATACGGTGTTAATAGTTGTATAAGTTTCAACGTTGTGTTTCGTATAGTTCCGAACTTATGACGTGATATGTTTAACGCGACGTTAGAATTTGCCATTAGTAAGATTTCACTATTTCAATTTATTTCAATACTTGAAAATTCTTCTTGATATGAGTAAAACACATTAGTTGATAGAGAATACAATGTTCTAGAAAAATCTATCCATATCTAGTAAATAAAAACATTTCAAAATTCAGGCTGTTGGCAACAATGGGCATAAGGAAAAGCATTGCCATTTACTCCTGTACTGCAATCTAAGAGTGAGACGCTCTATAGAATTATTTTGTTATATTTTTTCTCGATAAAAACTTCTTTCTTTTGAAATGTGATGTACATTTGTTTGTGTTCTTTTACAGTTATCAAAATATTCGCGAATATCTTATCTCTCTTGTCTTTTTGTTACTCTTCTTACGACCTTTGACCCCAGTAATATAGGTAATTTCAGGATCGCGCTGCAGCGCTTACTGGAACAAAGATAGCGATCAAGTTTTGTGTGAAACTCAACAAATCTGCAGCGGACACTTCTCCAGTAGTTCAAAGGGCTTTCAGGGATGAGTGTGTATCACAAAGACAAGTCTACAAATGGCACAAGGCGTTTTCGGAAGGCCGTGAAGAGGTCGACGACGAAACCCGCGCTGGACACTTGTCAAACGACGAAAATGTGACTCGTGTGAAACAGACTGTCGAATGAATGTTTGTTTAATGGCTGACATGTTAAATATTCCAAAAACTATCGTCCACGAGATAGTGACTAAGGTGAGAAAAGTGTTTGCGAAACTGTTCCAAGACTTTTGATCGACGACCAAAAATCTCACCTAGTAGAAATTTATCAAGGCGCAATGTTATCACGGATCATGAAAGGTGAATACTCCAATACGAGTTCAAAACGAAGAAGCCAACTGCCAAGTGGCACAGCTTGGCGCCCTCTCACCCAAGAAGGCTGAATGAACACATGAAAGATTAAAACCATGTTAATTGTGTTTCTCGACATCAGAGGGATCGTCCACCGTGAGTTTTTCTCCCTCGGAACAACAATTAACTCCCAGTTTTATGTAGAAGTCTTTTAGAGACTGAGACTAAGGATCTGGCGTGTCAGACCAGACATCGGTACTTGGTACTATTAATAGCCTACTAAAAGTACTTTTATTAAATCTCCAACTGTAATTAGCCACTGCAGCTGTAATTAAATTAAACGGTGATTTGAAATGTTTCTTGTAGCTATATCAAAATGTTGTATTATGTAGGTTGTAAACATGATACTTGGCTTCTAAATTAATGTTAGCACGAAGCTAGCTCCCTAAAGTAGTGATAAGCAAATGTAAGACCAAGACCAAGACCCGGGTGGTCTTGGTCTTGGTTTTACACATCCAGTCTTGGTCTTGGTCTTGCAACACCCAGTCTTTGTCTTGGTCTTGCTTGCAAAAGTCTTGCAAGTCTTGCTTTTAAGAAATCTTATGCTTTTCATAGGTAAATTTTACTCTGGTTATAAGGGATAATAAATTCTACAATGCACCAATAGTAACGGAAGTAAGTATGACGACAGTGTACAACAGGTCATTTTTTTTTCAATGGGCACCCACTCTTCACTACTTATAAGATAAATCACAACGTTTCGTAGGGAAAGGCGTTGTACCTTTGAACACCTGTGCTTTTCTCGAATTCAGAGCTATCTAGGTGCAGTGATTAAAATTCTTTTGGAAGAGTAAATGAAAAAGGGCACTACAAACGCGATTGGCTATTGTTTACTGAGTGTTGTGCCGAGTAATGTTCCTTTCAATTTTTTCACCCCAAAAACGAAGATTTTTTGTAGTTACCTTTTGAGTTATTTTGCTCTTCGGTTTTCGCAAATTGTAATATTTATTTTTCCAAACTTGGGATAGTATCATTGGTGAGTACAGTAGTATTTTTAGTTTTAACTTCTGTGCATTATTTAAGCTAATGGAGAACTTTTTTTTCGTAATGGTGAACCTCTTGTACCTATGAACATTAATGCATCGTGTACCTTTGAACGATAAATAATACTGTTTAAAGGTACACGATGTAAGTAGTTAAAACTAACTAACTAACTAACTCTATGGCCTATGGAACCCGGAAGTTCAGTGCCGGGTTCACAAAAGCTCTCCACTGACTTCTATCCTTAGCTAATTGCATCCAGTTTCTACTTTGTATTCCAATCTCTGCGAGATCCATCTTAATATTATCCTCCCATCTGCGCCTAGGTCTTCCTAATGGTCGTTTTCCTATGGGTCTACCAGTCAAGACTTTGAAAGCGTTTCTACTTTCTTCCATTCTAGCTACATGACCTGCCCACCTAAGCCTCCTAGACTTGACGACCCTAACAATGTTGGGTAAACCGTATAAACTATGTGTAAGTAGTTAAAACAATTTGAAATATTTTGTATGGGTTAGGTTAGATTATGAAGTTATGAATTATAATTTTAAGTAGTTTCTAAGTATCCGCTTGTTTTTACATGTGTGTCAGATAAAATGTCGAGAACTAAGACTGGGGGAAAAAGAGAGCCCATTGATCCTGAAGCTATGAATACAATTGTTGCTGCCGTAACTGCGTCTCCGAAAAGACGAATCTCTTTTCGTGAAACGTGCAGGATCTACAAAGTAAAGTTAGTTGCTCTCCATAAACATGTGACAATGTACTTAAAGTCTGGTTCTTCGAAACTTGTTTCATACAATGTTAGATACGATACAAAGAGGGTGTTTTCAGAGAGTGAAGAGAGATAACTTGCAGAGTACCTGGAGACATATGTAAAGATGGTTTGAGCAAAAAAGTCTGCAAGAGAATTAGTTTACAATTTTGCCGTTGCTAAGAGGAAGAATGACAGAAGTTAGTGGCGTCTGTGAACGAAATTGCAGGTGAGGAGTGGATGTGCTTGTTTCTGAAAAGACACAAACAGGAACTTTCATTGAGGTAGCCAGAAGCAACTAGTCTTGTACGATCCGCAAGCTTTAATCATGAAAACTGCTTCTTCGAAACTTTAAGAGGGGTTCATCGTAGTTACACACCAATCCCAACAGATCGGTTATATAATGTAGACCGAAACAGGCTTATCAACAGTTCAGGAATCCAGAAGTATTGTAGCCCCTAAAGGAATGAAGGAAGTCTGTGCAGTGACTTCAGCTGAACGTGGAAAAACAGTGACAATGATAGCGAGAATAAATGTCTTCGGTAACCACGTACCACCTATGTTGATTTTTCCAGGGTAAATCTCAAACATTTTAATCTAAAGAGGGCACCAAGTGAGACAATTGGAGCGGAAAATCCTAGTGGTTGGACAAATGAAAATTGTTTTCCTCAGTTTTTTAGATCATTTTATCAATCATACAAAGCCAACAAAATATCAACGAATTCTGGATATCCTTGAACCACGAATATCATCTTAGTTTGCAAGCAATTGAAAGAGCATGAGAAGTTGGGATAATAATAGTGACACTGTCTCCACATACTTCAGGCAGGTTACAGCCATTAGACAAAACTGTGTTTAGACCATAACAAGCGGTAGATACATGGCATCTAAACAACCCTGGAAAGGCATTTGACATTTATGGAATTGCTAAGATTGTAGGGTAAGGTTATGTTAAAAGTTGTTTATGCTCAACTTTATTGTTCACAAGTTTTTGTTAGAACTTCTCTTCCATTTTGAATTAAATTAATAAATTTCAATTCTAGGGAACTTTTTATAGCTAAACTTTTTATTGCAACTTATAATTATTAATATTTATGGCTTCTTTTTATATTATTGCCGCAGAAACGTTGTAATTATCAAAGGTACAACAGGGCCTGTTCAATGGTACACGACCATAATGTACCTGTGAATAAAACGGATATATTCTTATTATATCTTATAAGAGCTACTGTAATTCTGTAACACGTTTAAAAATCATCCTATCTGATAGCAAAGAGATGGCACTTCAAATATACGACAAAAATTGGGGGAAACGTGCTGAATAGTAGCACCAAAATTTCGAAAACTCTCCCCTAATCTTTTTATATTTTTTAACAGATCCAATACTCCACTGGTTCCCAAACTCCGGAGGCTACTCCTGAGACGCACGAAAGAAAATCAAGCCGGCACAGATTACTGAAATAATATGAACTGCAAAATTATTTTTACACTCTTAATGTCAGTTTCTTTTTACAAAGATGAGCTAATCGTGGTTTTGAAAAAACTTACAATTAAATATAGAGATTTTGTTTTGCTGATTCTAATATGTACTCTATGGGGCAGAAACATGGACATTACGCAAAAGCGATGAAAAAATTGGAGGTTTTTGAAACGTGGGCATGGAGGAAAAAGGAGATAATTATCTGGGTTGAACGTAAAACGAATGAGAAGGTGTTAGAAATAGTACCAGTAGAAGAGAAAAGAAGAATTTTAAATGTAATTGAGAGGAGGAAAAGGAACTGATTGGGACATTAGCTGAGGAGGAACTTTATTATGAGGGACATGCTAGAGGGTAGGATGGAAGAAAAGAGAGGGAGAGGCGAAGGAGACTGTAGTTGGAGGAAGGTATTAAAACAGAAAATTGCTATGTCAAGACGAAGAAACTAGCTGAGGACCACCGTACATCAAAGCTTCTCAGTTACAGCAAGTAACCTACCAATAATGGCAGAATAGCTATGATGATGATGATGATGATGATGATGATGTGTTTAGCAATATTACAACGATAACGTTGTATATTGTAAAATTTACCTGTGCCTGTTTGCAGAAAAGGGAATCAGAGGCGAATTATGTGAGTAATTTTGTGAAGATGTGTAAGTTGTTTTCAATTGTCAATTTTCATATATAGTTGCTATGGTTACGAGGTAACATATGTAATAAATAATAAGTCAAGATTACATGTGTTTAAAGCATTAAAAACTAGTATCAGAAATAATAATTTGTCTTTATCTTTATATATATAATGGAACCAGGTAATAATTAATTACTATATCAAAAGGTGTTATAGCTATTTAAGGTGATTAACCTTACATTTTTATGGTGCAACGTAACCCGGGACCCTGTACAGTCTTGAAGATCAGTAAAGACGGGGTTTTAAGTTTATTTAAAGAGACTTATGAATATACAATATACGTGTTTACGTAGTGGAAGAAAGATAGAACGAAAGGTAAATATGGCTAACGTACAGAATACTGATAAATCTATGACTGATAGCACAGAAGAAACCATGTTGCAATCTGTAACTATCAATCAAGTTATGGATATGTTGAAACAATTAAGCCAACAAATGAAGGAAGGTCAGACTCAGCACACTCACCAAATTAGGGAACTCCAGGAAGAACAAAGTCAACAAATTAAGGAGCTTCAGGAAGATCTTGAGAAAAAGATCAACCAACAAACCCAAGATTTCGAGGCGAAGTTTGAACAAATAGGAATATGTCACGAAAACAAATGGAAAGCCGTTCAAAGTGAACTTGCTCACATGAATCAATGCATTATCACCAGATTTGAGCGATACGACGGAAAATTAGAAGAAATAGAACAAAAGGTTAATGAATTTCAAGGGTCAGTAAATGATTTAGAATCCTCAGTATGCGTGCACGAGAACCATATTAAGCGGTTACAGGAAGAGGTCAATTCGCTGAAAGAGAAAGGTATCCCTGATGATACATCACAAGAGGATGGACATAGGAACGAAGTAAGCTCTGCCTTTTCTAACCGGCAACCTAATCGTCCCCATCGCAGAGTAGTGAAAATCAACACGTCATCAAGCGGTGAAGAGGAAAGTATAGATACAGAAAGAAGAGGGAGACAGTCATCCCGACGTAATTTTAACAGACGTATGAAAATCAATACAGGTAAACGCATAAGATTTAGTGAGGTTAAGTCTCTTACTAGATTTAGTGGAGTACCAGAGGATATCACTGCTAGATCGTTTCTAGAAAAGTTTGAAGATGAATGTGGGCTGATAGGTATAGACGAGTCCCAATATCTAAAATTGTTGCCACATGTACTGCTACCGCCTTGTCTAACTTGGTATAAAGCTATTAGGAGCAGTTTGTACACATATTCTGATTTCAAAAATGCTTTACTGTCAAATTATGAGAACGATTTCATGATTGCAAACAGAGACGCCATTTTAAGAACCAAATCCTACAGTCCAAAACTCCATGGAAGTATTACTGAGTTTGTGGTATCAACGTACAATGAGTTAAGATCTCTAAATCCTACTTATCCTGAATCCCGTATTATTGCATCCATCCGAATTTTGCTGCCATACAGGTTACAACAATTGTTAATGACTGTACAGTGTATTAGCTTCAATCATTTGATCATGCTTGTTCAAAGCTATGAAAGTCAGTCAATAATTCACAATAATAATAATAATAGAATCCAGGATAGGCGTCAGGTTAATTCTAGACGTAATCCAATTCAGTATGCTTCTGTTAGTAATATTAATGTGCAACCTGAGAATCATTCTAATGTAACTGGTTCTAATAATAGAGGGAATAACTATAATGGTACCGGTAATCAAACACAATCTAGTTACAGAAATAGAACTAGAAACTTTAGAAATGGCAATAGAAATTTCAACAGAAATAACAATTATCGCAGATTTTCACAAAATCGATTTGCAGATGGCAGGAGTTTTGTAAATAGAAATCCAAATAATGTAACTGTGCCTAATCGTTATGGAAATACTATAGATTGTGGGATACAATGTTGTTTAAGTGAGCCCTTCGAACGTATAACTTGAACTATCCAAAAAGGCATCCGATAGATTTGTATTAAATTGACCTTTGCTTACGTCTATGGTTGATATGTTCTTCTGTCGAAAAACATTATGTAATTATAAAATATTTTGATTATGAGTAAAACTCATTATTTACGGAATATTGACGAAGTTAATTTATGGCAGTTAACTGAAAATATTGAATTTATTCGTTATAGTTTAGTTACAATTTCCTTTTATAACTTTAATTTGAGGAATTGTTAATTTGTACGGTTACATCGTCAAAGTGACGCCGCATTAAAGAGGATATACAAATTTTGTGAGTTGTATGCCGGACCTTATTTATGCACTAAACAATTTAGTCCTAAAGTATTTGAACTTATGGATATAAAGACAGGCAAAACTTTAGGATTACGAAACATCGATGAAATTAAGTTGTGGAAACCTACCGAAAGGACTAGAAAACGGTGGTTGGACTTAGTTCGAACTTTAATTCCTTCTGAGGTCATGACGCATGCTAATATTGAGACCAATTAACAAAGGAATTCTTTCTTTAAAAGGAGAAAAATGAAGTGTTTTGTGGATATATAAATATATAATTTAATTCATTGTATTTTACGTTGTGTCCTTTTGTTATTGTGTTTTCAATTTGATATATCTTAGAATTATGTGTCTTATTTGATGTTAATGTACCATATCTTTTATAAATTCATCCATAATTATAAAAATGATAAAAAAAAAAGGAATTTGCTCATTAGGGGATGAGCATTTGTTTTAACAATGATTTTGTTTGAATTTGTTCTCTGAGGATTTGTTGCAAAGTTTCTTTCCAAATTATTCCTTGAAGATTTGTTAATTTGTATATCATATCAAGAAATCATTTAAAAACTGTATTGCATTGTATATATATTTAAACTATGTTTATATTAGAACGATGGTACTTATACAGGGGCTGTTCAAAAAGTAAGTGTCAAAGTTTTCCAGGGTTCTTTCCTTTGTAGTCAAACTACTACGGAAGTCCGCATTCGGGCCCCATTTACAACGATAACGTTGTATATTGTAAAATTTACCTGTGCCTGTTTGCAGAAAAGGGAATCAGAGGCGAATTATGTGAGTAATTTTGTGAAGATGTGTAAGTTGTTTTCAATTGTCAATTTTCATATATAGTTACTATGGTTACGAGGTAACATATGTAATAAATAATAAGTCAAGATTACATGTGTTTAAAGCATTAAAAACTAGTATCAGAAATAATAATTTGTCTTTATCTTTATATATATAATGGAACCAGGTAATAATTAATTACTATATCAAAAGGTGTTATAGCTATTTAAGGTGATTAACCTTACAATATTGGCCAAAAAATATAGAAAAAATTAAAATAATAATGATTATAATCAAACCAAGTTTAAAGAAATCTGTAATATTTCGAGTTAGCTGCTGCTTTAATGGAAATAATTCCTGCGCTTCATTCTTATGCATTGGTAAAATATATTTTTTCAGCCCTGAAGTGTTCCTGTTTCTCATTTTTATTGTCATTTTATTCTTAGATTGTTTGCATAATTTGCATAACCCATAGGGATGCTCGCCACTTGCGTTTTTTATTTTGTAAATTTCTTCTTACTATGGACGTTTGTGTCGTTTCGTCAGCAGACCGCCTGAGGCAAAGCAACTGAAGATGAAAAACAAATCCCTCTGTTGTTATATTTATCCCAGGACGAGCCGACAAACTTTACCAGCTCGAAGATCAAAGGTTTAGGTTTACTTCAGATAATACACACCTGTAGAATAGTGTCTGATTTCCCGCTAAGCGATCCTCATTGTTTAAAAAAAAAAAAAATGCATCGTAATCCAGCACCAATGACACGTTTCTTTCTGTGTAACAAGCTTTGATTAGAATGGCGCGTGTGGCTAGAAAACGAGTAATAACTACAGAAAACGAGAACAATCGTCTCAGAAAACGATATACTTAGCTATATCCTACAGGGACAGATCGACATTCACGGATTCCATAAACTACTGGGAACACATTCACTCCAGCAGCATTTTTACTGAAGCTAAGAAATTCAGGTGAAAGATGTAATTTTTTTCCCTTTTTTACATTCTATAAAAATTCAAGTAGTACCGGTAGTTGTGCAAGACTCTTGCGCTCATCACTACCCTAAAGTGTACACACTTTGGAGTACTTACTTATGATCTATATGCAAATTTCAACATAAGCAAGGAAAGGATAACGAATGATTCCGATTTCGCTTTATGTTTTCACAAATTTCGTACTTATGTTGGAAATACAGAAAATAAAGAAATACAGAAATTTCCTAGTCACCATTTTATGCAAGGTGGGATTAGGCAGGATAAGAATTCTCATCTCACCACGGATTTAAAAGAAAAAAGAAAATATATATATCAAAACACAATTCTGCTCTGCTGATTACTAGAGATAGACAAAAATTCCAGAATCGGAAAATGTACTTTCCAAAACCAGAATTTGAAAATCTTTCGGGTTTGTAAGAACAAAATTCGTAAAAACATGCAAGTCGGAAAAATAGAAAAAGTAGATAAAAGAAAATAATCATATTACATATACATTTCTCTTTAAACATTATTGAAAGAACCAGTGGCGAAAGCTTGGTGGGTTCTGGGTTCTACTTTCCCCTTGAGCAAGACCTTATACAAAAATGTCTTAAAATACCACATAAACACATGAAAGGATATGGACTTTCGAGCTTAAACCCCATTCCCTTTATAAAATTCTGCGTACGCTACTGAAGAGAATATTTATTGATTATGGACTGCTAATTTTATAATTAATCATTAATGACTTGATTAATTGAGTCCTTCTACCAATACTTGTTTCGAAACCACACTAGGAGCAAGGAAAAAAATCTTCTGAACACCAAGATTATTTTCATCTCACGAAACGCCAGCAAGGTGATCTTTTCTCCCTAGGCATAATTTTTAAAAATAAATCAGGCTGTTTTCCGGAATAGAGGTAACATATGAATATCGTTAAATATGTTCTTCGACTGGATCGTCACTTGATTATATTGTAGCCAGCCAATTATAAACTTCTGTCTTCCTAGCGCGTGGCTCTACGTCATAACCACGGACACTTTAAGTAATAACCTCAGCAAAAGTATAGTATAAAATCTTAAAATTCTTCCGAGATGGCATAGTGTGTAGCTAAATTTTTTATCGCACGTCTTATATATATATATATATATATATATATATATATATATATATATATATATATATATATATATATATATATATGTAAACTTAAAATAAAATATTATCTAAGTACTTGTGATGAGATTGTGCTCCAAGCAACCAAGTTATAAAACGTGCCTCAAATTGGCATTTGGGTGTCTCCACGGAGATGTTTACACACCATGGATAAAATTTTTACTTTCAATGAAGAGAGAGGAAATAGGCTTTGGTGTTAATCAGCAGTCAATCTGCATTTCATCGTTTTCTTTGTCTCCGAGGATAGTCCAAAGTATACACACGTGATCTTGCAAGGAAAGGGGAAGAAGAATCAATACCTGCCTGTCTGGCTCCAAGATGATGTCAAATGGAGATTGCGTTTTAAACAATTTTCAAATGAAAAAAATAATTTAATTACCACGTTCTAATATTACCCTAGCAAGAAAAGTAAAAGTGATCATACCGTACTGAAACGCCTGGACGAATTTCGATATCTCTAAAATAAAGAGTTTTAATAACACTTTGGAAAGAAATATGCAATGTTATTATATATTGAAGATCCATCGCTTCCGAGGTGTTGGACACAGCCTTAAGCCCAGATAGCAAAAATGACTTGCAACAAACTTGCAGTAGATTTGCAATTCAAGTCTGGCAAATTTGCAGCAGACTTGTGATGCAAGTCTGTAAGTTTGATGCAAGTTGAATGCAAACTTCCTAGTTGACGCTTTTAGAATTAGCAGCACGCCTGCAGTGCAAGTGTTTGGTAAGTTTGTAAAGCAAGTTTCTGCAAGAGGTTTACTTGCACAACAAGCTTACTGCAATTTTCCACTTTTACTGCAAGTGCACAGCAAGTCGGCATCAAGTAAGTGCAGTTTTGACGCAAGTCTCTGCAGGAATACCACTTACACTGCAAATTTACAGCAAGTTTGTAGTAAGTCTTCTGCAAGTATATACTTGCGTTGTAAGTCTACGGCAAGTCTTCAGCAAGTGAATGTAGTAAGTCTTCTGCAGGTATATACTTGCATTGCATGTCTTTTACAAACCGAACATTTACTGTATACGAATAATCACATAGTATATTTTTCTCAACAACTTTGTCAAACAATACACGTTTAAAATATAAATTATCTCTACATACTGGATACTTACGTAATTATCTTAACTATACACTTGTTTTAATGCTTCACACACTACTACAAATGGCGGCCTGGCGAGGAGATTTTTAAGATTAGACTTTTGTGCCATCTGTTGGTATAATCTAGAACTGACACACTTGCTACAAAGTTGCAGCAAGCCTCCGAGGCAAGTAAAATCTAGCAAGTGAAAATCAAATTACGACATTTGCGGGTAACTCTTTCAAAACTCCTGCAGCAGCTACAGTGCACTGAAAGTCTAGCAAGTTAAAATGAAATATAGTGAAAGACTTGATGCAAACCAACATGCTATTAGGGAAGCATGGTATGAAAATATGTATATGCTGCACCTTCAAGCACTAAAACCAACTTAACAAGATATTTGGCATTAACTTCTGAAAAAGGAATAAAGGTAATTTTAATCAAAATTGGTAATAGAATATTTAATACGGCCATAACAAAACACAGTGAAGGGTACCTCAACTCAAGCTTCAATATATTTCCACAACTCTTACAACCACTTACTTCCGTTGTTCGCTCCCAGAGTATGTCCATGAATTACTTACTTGTTTGGAACAAAAACAAAATCAGGCTTAAAATTATTGAAGTGGCTAATAATTCAACAGGAGATGGCACACAGCAAATGCGAGGTAATGTGTCATACATCAACACCAATAGCCTTGCCATAAAGATTTTCCTTTGCCATGTGGAAATCGCATATTATTACGGAATTCATAATTGTTTTCTGAAACAACCTCCTGGATTATTTTAGCTACACATTGGAAAAGGTGAGCTAATTCTTTTCACCCACAAATTTTCAACCATCTTAAAAAGTTCGTTACTGAATTCTCTATGTCTGTGTGTGTTATTTTGCATAAGCCCTCTATTCGATAGAGCATCAAAAACTATCTAAAAGAAGTGATGGAATTTTTCGCGTCTCTTGTACCATTCTTGAGTTTTGGCCAATAAAGTTCCGATTGCGGGAGACTTAAGGAGCCATATCTCGGTAACCTAAGTCATAGAGAGATGATATTGATGTTGATCAATACCTAAGAGGATGGTGAACATTTTGGTACCAAATAATAACCGGTGGCCACTGTTCCCCAGATATTAGCAAAAATAGTTGTTTCGGGAGATTTAAGGAGTCATACCTCGGGAACCGTGAGTCATAGAGAGAGGATTTTTTGCGACTTTTTCAATTTTGAGCCCTTCATTTTGAGCATGTGTCTTCGTAAAACAACGTATCAGAGAACGTTTTAACAGAACTCGTAAGCAAAACATGTGGAGAAAATTTAGTACTCAAGGACAAATGGATATACATATTACAAGAATTGTTTAATGAGTATAATAATAAAGCACATAGAACAATTGGTATAAAGCATGCAAAAGTTAATAATAAAAAATAATTATTCCGACAACGCTCTTGGAGTATTCTCAATGGTTAAATATGAATCCAAGGTGGAACTTTTTGCCTCTCGAGATAAGATTTTACAACTTTTGGACTGGTACCACTGACACTGGCGGAAACGGAAGTACAAGTTAAGTTCGTGAGAAAAAAGAAAAAATAAAAAAAATAAAAACATCCTGAGGGCAAGAAAGTTAGCGAGAAGAAACAGACTGAAGAAAGGCGTGAGCCAATGGATGACGTGGAGAAGAACGTTACTGGAGATATTACAGTTCAGAAGGAAGCAATTAATCCATCATTTGACATAAAAAGGTATATAAAACGGAAAAGCTACATAGTGTAAATATTAATTGTGAGCCTTAAGTCTGATACGCGAAATATAGTGTAGAACACAGTATTTGAATTTTCAGCGAACATCTGTACTGGAATTGACAGTTGTCAAAATTTGCATTACATGAACATTGTATAAGTTTCTGAAGATAGTAACTTCAGTGTTGTGTTGTTAATTAGCAAGGGATTGGGTGTTGGTATGAGAGGTTGGGAAAATGTACAACTATTGCGCGTGAAGGTACAGTAGCTGTACACATTGTGACTTAAAAAATCTTAGTGTAGTAGAGATGTAGGATATAGTATACGAGAGTGCCTCATCATTTAGCGAGGACTCACGAAGTGCAGTCTTTTAAGGATTATTCATTGAGGATATAGGAACTTGAAAATGAGGTAAAAATGCGACTTTCATTTAATTACTGAGTAATATAAAATAAAATGTACGTCGGTTTGCGTTGCGTTTCGCTGTGTTTTATGGTATGCGAAGAATAATAATGTGCCCTTGTACGTAGTGTATGAGTATATGTGGGGGATTTGAAACACATATCGCATGTCACGTGCACGTGGATGCTTCTTAGTACTTCTAAATGTAATAAAATCATTCTTATACGTAGTGCAACAGTAGGAAGTATCCACGCGCACAGGTCATGAGGCACTGTTGTATACTATTACCGAGATGTAAATTAAGGGTATCTGGTCCAGTAAGTTCCCGTTACTTCTGTTGCTTAATGAAAAAATACCTAATAGTAATTTCAGGGTTGCCAAGTATTATAGCATCTTAATAATGTTACTTCCGTGACCGATGAAAGTCGTAACTGCAAGTTGCGCCCCCTTTGTGGGCATAATTAATTAAAGTGCACTAGTTAAGGAGTTAGTTGGCCTTTGTACTGCAGAATAGGTCCAGTATTTTCAGGCTGAAAAACTTAAAGTGTTTGTCATGTATGAGGAAATTCACTGTCATAACCATAGAAAGTGTTTCTTTCCTCGGTGCACATTTACTTCGAGAGGACTTTAGCATTTTGTGTGTAAATACTGCGTTCGGAGGTATTCTATAAAAACTACAGTGTAAAAAATATAAACCAAACTGTTCTAGGTGACCATTAAAATGGACGAATGCTGTATAACTGAATCGCAGCAGGAGGGCCCAAGGGGTAGGAAGAGAATGCATTTGTAAACGGGCAGGCGCGTCAGCGATGATGAGTATGAACGTAAACGACGATGTCGCTAAAAAAAAACTAGGTTAGGTGCTTACTCAACACATTAATTGCAATTCACTGTTTGTACAATTCCGACACTGCCTTGAGCAATCTATGGACCCTCTCGTTTGTCAGGAGATTTGAACAAGTACCTTGATGAATAATTGGATAATATTTAGCAGAAGGAATCAAGCTATTTTTCGGTAGTTTCTGTTCACATTAGGTTAGTTAATGTTAGATTATATTAGTATAGGGGTTCAGCATAATTTTCGAAAAACATGATAGAATTTCGCTTATTTATATTAATATTAGGTTATTTCAGGTTAGTTTAGTTTAGGTTAAGTTAAACTTGGTTATGTTATGTTAGCTCTAAGTACTTGCATCTTCCATTTCTCCCGTAAATTTTGTATTTTTTACGTACTTCTGGACCCCTTCTGCTAAACATCTACTGAATAATCTTTCCTGTGCTCACTCCCCCCCCCCTCCCGAGCGTTTCTAGTCACGCTACCTCCTCTCTGTTTGAGAGTGAAGAGAATTTTTCTCAGCATTCAATACTAGCTTATTTCTGTCAAACATTTCGCCACTTTCTGCAGTACAGGCATATTCGATAGACTGATTCTTACGGAGGTGTAACTTATATCCTTCGTCTTTCAGACAGTTGTATGCTTTTCAGCAGTCAATATATGACCGTTGTTCGTAGTATAACTTTATCCTTTATAATGGTAAGAAACGTTTCCTTGCTCTTCTACTGGCAGTAGAAAAAACTTCGAATTATTTCCTCGCTGAACGTCCCCAAAACCCACTGCCGCTCCAATCAACGATTTCTCCCACTTCACGTATTCGTCTAGAAATTCTAACCACCCAATCTACAAACACCTCTGTACAAAAATTGCTCCAATTCACCATTGTGCGACGGCCATATTTAAGCTCGTGGCACAATAAAACTTCCTTACCTTTTCTAATTCTGCACCAATACACTATAAATAATAACATCTCTATCGACAACTTTGTGTCCTCGAAAAAATAAAAAAGTACCTTTTACTGCCGACTTTTGCCAATGACATTTAACATCATCAACACGATGTTTACATTTGAAAATGTAAATGTTCCTCCGTCTTTATTTGCACGCTCCAAGTTCAATAATCCGTGCCGCTCCATAAAACATAATAAAAATCGAAATGTCACATGCGATTACCATCTTTTAATGTTGGATATGAATTTCCCCATTACCCCATAATAATATATGTCAGCATTCCTTCCTAGTACAAACAACACTCAGCTTTTAACACTTGAAAGTCCACATTGCACTCACTCTCTTAGTATGAATTTCATGAAAAAAAAATCAATACACCTTTTCATTCCTGTAAATTTTACCTATTTTTCCCATTTCTGGACATATTCTCCGTCAATTTAACCCGTTTAGTTTACCAAAACTCCTTTATATGTTTATCCTACCTGTCCATCTGACTGAGAGACAAAATATCTCAAATACTACTTGGTAGATCATCAATTTTGGCCGAGATGTTGTGGATTTGCAGTTAGGAATCATGTCCATAATGGAAATTATTCAAATCTGAAGTGATAGTAAATTGTTTCCGGTATTTACATTTATTATTATAAAATAAAAACATCCCTGCAATAGATTAAAAGAGTCGAAGATTATATTACATTCCCACGTTAATCTCTCTACTAAAGCCGGAAGTGGTAGAAGTCCAGGATTTGTCCAAATGGGCGCTCGTGTTGGACTCACCTTAAAAAAGGCGTGTTTAAGCTTTTTATTAGTATACAAGGTGTTACCCAAAATATCCGAGAATATCATTGTAATAGTCATGAAACTATATTTACGTCCTAATGCCCTTCGTCACCTTCAAAGTAGCCCCCTTCGGCATGTATGTAACGATCCCGGTATTTTCCCCATTTTTAGAAGCACTCTTGGAAGTCCGCAGGGTGAAGGGTTTCAGGACCCGTTGCGGTTCCACTTGGATGTCTTCAATGGAGTCAAAACGTCGCCCTTTCAACGCAAGTTTCATCTTCGGAAAGAGATTAAATCGCATTGGGCTGTGTCAGGGGAGTGGGACGGTAGGGGACCGTTCTATTTTGTTTTTGGCCAGGAATTCCCTCACAATGAGCGAGGTGTGCGCGGGCGCGTTGTCATGGTGCAGAAAACTATCTTTTGTTTGCCACAGCTCTGGCCGTTTGCACCGAACATCTTCCCACAGTCTCTTCAAAATCTCGCAGTAAAACTTTTTCCCGTTGATATTCTGACCAGGTGGAACAAACTCCTTATGCACAATTCCTCAAATGTTGAAAAAAATGATCAGCATCGACTTGATGTTGCTGCAAACTTGTCGAGCTTTTCCGGCCTTGCAAAGGATGGCATCTTCCATTGTGGTGATTGCTACTTCGTTTGCAGGTCATAACCATAGACCAGCGTTTCCCAACCTTTTTCAACTTGCGGCACACTACAGGTGTAACTTGAATTCTCGCGGCACACCCATATATATATAATTACTATTATTATTTGTAAATATAAAATATCGTGGTATTTTAATGTGATTACTGATCTCCTTCTTACAGAGAAGAAAGCTCGATCACTGATTTTCCCCCGTGGTAAATCATTATGCTTATTTTTCATTCTAATTTTAAAATAGAAAACAATAGAAATGAAATATAGAATTCGGGTTTTTAAAAATCCACTTTCTCTTTCGAAAACTGTATCTAACCTTTAACTAAAAGGGAAGATGACTAAATAAGGAACAAATAAACAAATCTTCTATACTTTAAAAACACAAATGTAGGTAATTTGTATGCATGTTTGCTTTGTTGAATTTATTGAATGATATGTTAAAATTTCAAGTTACGAAATAGTCTGCAACAATAAAGAAGCAATAATGGTTATGACAATGATAAATACGTTTTTTAACATTAAAAATGTACAGAAAAGTAACACAATATGAAACTTAAAATTGTAGATTTATAGTAGAGGTTCTAGTAAGGTGAAATACAAATATATATTTTCCTCTATGTCTTGCAATCTGGTTCCTATATAATTAATAATTTGTTTCGATTTCCTCGCGGCACACCAGCGGCCCATTCGCGGCACACCGGTTGGGAAACGCTGCCATAGACCCAAGATTCATTATCTGTAATGACTCTGAATAAGAACTTTGAACACTCGAACTCTTCGTTGCAGGTCAATGTACGTCTGAATCGTGAGGTTTTTTAGGGTCAATGCTGAGAAGGTGAAGGTTAAACTTCACTTGACTCCGTGCACTCTCACCAAATGTCTCTTTCAACATGAGGTGGGTTTCGGCTGCAATTTTTTTCAACTTTATGCAAATCCGTTGCTCCGTAACGTCAGCCATTTGACAAATCGCAGGAACACTGAAACACGTCCTGCCATGCACAACTACAACTCACAACTGAATGCACCAAAGATGATGCAACTTTTTGGTGCAGTAGCTAATACATGTACACTCATGTCCAAAATTATTGTCGCATTTCTATAAATATGTTGTACGAATATAATTTGATAACGAATTCGCCCGACATTTCTTACAATGTTATTATGTGTATAATCGGCAAAGACGTGTATGTGGCAAATTTCATGTCAAAAGAGCAGTAAATAAGAACAATAAAACAAAAATAAAACTTTGTCCATTTAGCAACATTTTGTTTTACTGACTCTGATTTTCGTATTTATAATTCTTTTGCTATGAAATTTACCACAAATATACATTTCTCGATTATACACATAGTAGCAGTATTAAAAGTACCCTACAAAATCATTATCAAATTATATTGTTAATGACAGTTATAGATATGCAACAAGCAGTTTGGACATGAGTGTACCTCGAGACTTGTAGCGGCAGAATGTCGTACTGCTGCTGGTTTCCAAGTTTTAAAAAAATTGATATTTTGGAAAAAGCACCTCGTATTATTGGTCTAAAGCTGGGAATATTTCTTTATATGCATTTAGTTTGGTGCGATCAACAAAGACGGATAAGCAACAAGGGAAAGGGTCAAGATTCGAAATTAGCAAAAACACAAAAACAGTTTTTTTTTTCTTTCTTTTTTTATCTCGAAATTAGTCTTACAACCTTGAGAAGTTGATGTATACTGAAATGTATTTATTTTGGCGTGCGGGATGGGTGACGAAGATATGGGATATGTGTGTGTGTGTGGAAAAATTGACATGAAATAAATGGTAGTCATGAATATCCATTTCGGCGCGAAAAAACAGTGACTTAGCAGAGTTTAAATTCAAATTTAACAATATAATGCAAAAATTGTTCGACTGATTTTGAATACTCTTGGTATAAGAAAAGACCTTCGCTTGTGAAGGTTCATAGGCGGTTCTAGGATAGCCAGGTGCGGTTCTAGGATATTTTGTACCCTAGGCGAAAAACATGTCTGCCCCTAAAATCTTCTACCCCAAACCAAAGTGAAGCCTAGTCACTCCTAACATTTTCACCACAGCATATCATTGCTACCATTTGTTTAAGCCTTAAATAAAATAAAACTTACTCCCAATGCTTCTCTCTATGGCATTGATAAGTAATCTATAAGCCAATTATTTGCAAAACATTTTTATTGCTGTGGCATTTGGAATGAAATTTTACTAATATAACCACACGGCAACAGGAAATTAAAGTTTTATTGTAATGTAAATCGTGCCGATGTCCACTGTAAATATAAAACAAAAGATGATGGTAATTCTTTCTAAAAAGATTCCATAGAAAACATGATTTGTGACTACAATGTGTCAAAAAATTTAACTTTTGCCTGTTTAAGGAAATCAAAAGTTAAGAGTTACTATAAACAGCTTTGTGTTTTGAACAATTCATACGTTAATAATTAGTCTAAAGTAGTAATAGAAAGTTTATATTTACATATAATATTTATTGGAGTAGCTTTATCTACATGCAACAAATATCATAGAAAAATCAGTTCTGTTTGCACCAGTGTAAAAACCAACATAAAGTTTGTGATGTTGGGATAGTATATTTTATTATTTACAGAAGTCTCGCACTCACTGTTTGAGATAAATTGAGCAACAGCATTTATAACCTTAATAGTACTTTCCTTGTTTTCATACTTGCAAACTCTTTCATTGGGACTGTCGGGTCTATTTTTAATTTCATTTACTTATTTCAATAGATACCAACATACAGCATAACGAGTGCCATTTACACAGGGAAACATAACAAACATGTATTAACAATAGAAAAAATGAAAATAATAATAATAATAAAAAAAAATCTTCAATGACGCTGTTGAAGTCTCTCATTACTATGGTTTTAACCTACCTGTTTCCTTCTGATGTAAAATGTCACTAGTTTCGTCATATATTACTTTTACTTCATTGTCATCATGGTCTGTTGTTGCCATGTACTTCTGTATTATTACAATATCCTCTGGTTGTGTACTTAGCTTTACAAACATCGAGCAGTCACTGTAGTATTCCACTTTTTTGTTATTATTATTTCGTTTCCCATTGCTATCGCGACACCATTCTCTGCCGTAACGCCACCCAAATAGAATAATGTATGATTTCCAGATTCTGTTTCACCTTTTCCGGAATGTCGCACTTCGCTCAAATCCACTAATTCCACTTTTATTAAACTTTCAAGTTTACCTGCATGTCCTAAAGTTCGTACGTTTCAGGTTGCTATGCTTAAATGGAAGTTACTATTTTTTCCTTTGATGATAATCCACCCGGAGTTTCGAAGTGGCAACTGTTTTTACCAGGAAGAGCCATCATTGTGTGTGTGTGTGTTTTTTTTTTTTTTTTTTTTCCTCATTCTTCATCCTTCTTGGAGAAAAGTAATGTGGTAGTATTCCCATTTCCTGTACGTATTCCTCTACCGTTGACCATTTTGAAGTTATCCTCCTTTTAGGACGGTTTCCCATCCTAAGGTCAAGAAGGTGCTTTGACCTCTACCAGCTCCTCTGCTCTCCGAGGAGGCCGTTGGTGGTGGCTAACTCCTTATCCTGGGAGTATCAGTCGGTCCCCATCTACGTTGGCCGCCTAAGATGTTGCTTTCTTTCTTCCATGAGGAGGTGTACGTTGGGATTTTTCCTTTGTTTAGGATGAGATCCAAAGGCATTACTCAAACTTCTCCAGTACTTTTAGAAAGTCCAGGTTGGTTAGAAAACGTTAAGTATCCCATGTAATTTCGAACTTCGGATTATCGTTTATTCTATTCGTTTGATAGCCATCTCCAGAGACAATTCGAATTCTTTCTCGCTGATCCATTCAGTGGATGATTCATTGATGGCCCTTCCGCTCAATTCTGTTTGAACTAGAGTCTACCCTAGCGTTTTCGGGTCAGTTTTCAGGTGACTGCATTTCTTTTTCTAGTCAAAATACAGGAGAACTTCTAGGACACCTAATATAAGGCTCCAGAAAAAGAAATCTGTTCACACCTATGTCACCCCTTGTATGTACAGCTTGCGTCTCTCCATCCTCCTAATTATGGAATATCAATGTGTGTATACCTAGAAATAATGATTGTGTGTATAATCTATATGTACTGTATATATCGAATATTTCTGACTGAGTCTTAATCAAATTGTATCTCCAAGTATTTCAAGCAGTGAATTCTCCCAAAATACGGTGGTTTAAAAAAAAAAAAAAAAAAAATCTCAAATAATTACTGAAGTAATACTCTTCAATATAGATTTATTTCTCGTACTATTTTATAGGCTTGATTATCAATCAGAATTCGCTGGTTACAATTACAGCTAGCAGACTAATCTTATAAAGTATTTAATTCTCAATTACGATATTATAAACCATTTAATGCTCAATAACCATATTGCAGCATTCTCCAAATTCTGTACGTTACTATAAACAGGACAACCAGCTTAAATACTGAATGACCCACTTTGTTCCAGGTACTTGCCTATTACTAAAGCACTTATTGTCATAACATTCTCTTTCACCTACATTTTCCTCACAAGTTGTAGTTGCATGCGTTTTGTGTTCGAACGATAAAGAGGGAGGAGGAGGGGGGGGGGAGACAGAAAAAACAAGTCAATAACATAGTACACAACGTTGTGGAAGGTAAACGGTGAAGTGTGTAGCAGTTTACTGAATAGGGTATGAAGGTGTTAGGTGCTCAATTCAAACACAAACTTAGCGAGAAAATTTACAATATGTATATGTGTCACTTTTCTATTAAGAAAAGGAAAAAGCTTATGGCTATAGTTAAGAGTTAGTGATTGGGATTAAGATAAAGATCATGTATAGTGCACCATCAGTAAATCGTAGCTGAGATTTGTAAGAATATCAAACATCTAAAACATCACTCAGCTCTACCACTTGAGTTTTTAGGTTCTCAAATTAAGTAAAACTTGAAGAGAGAATACTCGGCACCCCAGGAATGAAAAATCAATTATTCACTGCATTTATATAAATATGTGTAGGCTATACTTCCTCCAAAATTCTTGTGTCGTGTAGAAATTCCTTTCAGATTGAAAATCTTGGTTTAGTAATACTAATGTTACAATAATTGTGTATGGGTTCCATAGCTGAATTTAATTTAGGTATACAGTATCATAATTGTTTGAATAAGGGTTTTGTTCATTTTCAAGTATGGTGCAGCTTCCAATGAAAATAACGCTATCGTCACCTGCAGCTCGAGAATGGATCAGTCAGCGGAGAGAGAATATTCGACCATGGACGGTTTTCCTCAACACCAACAACTTCAAAACTCCGCAAAGTTTACCTCGCCTCAGCAAGAGAATAATGAAGAACATAGAGCATTTCCAAAGCAATTACCTGTTTGTCTTCATAGGATTGATACTATACTGCATGTAAGTAAACATGTGTTCTGAATTTAGCATATCAATTAACAGTTAACATACTATTGGCTTGAATTTTATCCTATTATTTTCTCTGCTTTCTGCATTCTTATTTTGTGTACATGATTTCGGGGTCAATTGCTGTGGAGCACAAAGCTATGGATAGAAACTAGAGTGGTGGTTTGAATCCTACTTAAAGTATTAACTCCCGTTTCATATATCCTCTGGGCTGAAAGAGGAAGTTTAACTCCAATCAGTCAAATGAAATCTGCATTCCGGATTTTTCTCTCCGGACTACCGCAAAGGATAGCTTAATTGGCTAATTGACTGGGAGATGTTAATGATTCCGTACAGCCAGGACCTGGCACAGTCAGACTATCATTTGTTTTGGTCTCTGCAGAACTTCCTGAAAAGAAGTTCTGTAGCGAAACGGGATTACGATTGCTGGAAAAACTGTAATCGAACAAAATGGTTACGATTTTTCATAAAGTTATTTTCAAATCACAATAAATGTATTTTCAATTTTGACCTCCAAAGGGTCAATATTTTTTACATAATCTGATAGATATTATATATCATATAAACGTGGGACGTAAAACTCAAATATTTCATTTTCATTTCATTTCATTATATATCATAATGAATAGCTTATACAAGTGATTTTATATTATATTTCAGAATCACCTCACCATCCCTTTTGATTGCTGTAGCCGTTAGTTTTGGTGCTGGCTATATTATTTCGTTAAAACATTCAGAAAGGAAACTTGTTATTTTTGGTCACGAACTAACGTTAGCTCAACAATATGGGATAGTAGCTGTGTGTTCACTGCCTGTATTTTATTGGGCTGGTGCAGGAGCAGCTCTGTTTTGGGTATTAGGTAAGTTTAATGTAGAAAATTTAATAGTTAAATTTCTTTTTAATTGTAATAGAGTTGAGTGGATATGGTACATGTAATCTAAATCTGTGCCATGAAACTATTCTTGGCTTGTATCCGCAACTGAGTAACTCCACATTCATATAAGTACGTACCATTGCTTAGAGTTAGGCATAAGCCTTTGTACAAAACCAAACATAATCACACATCATAATTCATAGATATTTAATGCATTATACTTCCACATTATATAATAGAATTTCTGTTACTAATAGTACTCCAAACTAATCCATACATAACATATCAACCTTACTTGATATAGAGATTCCAAATTTACGTATCTATCTTAATCCGAATACATCCAAACTGATTTGCTTACACAGAAATAACCCATCAACAAACTTCAATATAAAAACATGTGCCACTATTCCGTAACATTACCAGTCCGTATCTTAGTAGTCTCATTCCAAACACAAGTCTCATTACCAACATTTTAGTAGTAGAGTTCATGTTGCAAAATATGTGTCTTTTACAATGTAATTACTAGTGTAAACTACATTTTTTTCATCTCACTTTCGTGATTCATAATTGTACACATACATACATGATCATGTATATACAAGTACTGATCAGTTTAATTGAAACATCTGAAAAAAGTACAACTTGCTAGATTAATATAGCATTGGAACATCTTTCGACCTTAGAACAGCTCATATCTGACATGGTATGGAGTCATAGAAGTCGTGAATAATAGCAAGTGGAATATTATACCATTCCGCGTGCAGTGTATCGCTCAGTTCCGTGTGAGAGAATGGAGGCCGAAATCTGCATCGAATTTGTGTCTCCAAAATAGATCACAGATGTGCAATTATGTTCAAGTCTGGGAATTGGATGGGCCAGGGGAAGTGCTCGACTTCATTCCAGTGTTCCTCAAATCATTCCGCAACATCTTCAGCTGTATCTTCCTAGGTATACTATCATTCTGGAATTTGACGTTATTGCCCAAAAGTAACATCAGATCATAGAATGCACATGTCTCCTAAAATTATGACATAATCACGAGCAGTGATGTGGCCGATAAGCTTCATCACAGAACTCACTGGAACTTAGGATGTTGCGCCCAACAGCATCACAGAGGAGCCGCCACACACAAACACGGCCTGTGATCTGAAATAAGGTGAACAATGATTCACTCAACCATATCACACGTTTCCAGTCATAAACGGTCTATGTTGCATGATCGCGGAACCGTTGGCGCCGTGCTACAACATCATTAACATCATGGTCGCTTATCAACTGTTTTACCTGTGCAAATATTCCATGTCATATAACTAACGGCGAACTGTAATTGTTGGCACAGGCTGTGGGAGATGCTGCTTGAATTCGTGCGTCATTTGCACTGCAGTCCACGACAGTTCTGAATGACAATCCGCTTTAATGCTCGGCTTGATCTGTCACTGAGGGTTTTCTTCGGACTACTGTTCCCCTTTGACGATGTGTTTTTGCCGTGAGTTTTGTGAGCTGTCATCACCTTAGACACACTCCTTGTCCCTTGAAATACACTCAACGCACTTGTAACTTCTCGCTCACACAATATAATCGGGCACCAACAATTTTCCCACTGGAAATCAGAGAAGTCGCCCATTTTACACTACCACTGTCTCCTCAGTTCACTGCACACTTCCGTTTTACTGCATTCCACGCAACTCACCATCACCAACAGCCCAGCGCTGAGGTTGCTGCCGCCTCACCGTTACCAAGCCATCTGATTGGTTTCCAGCAGTGTGTGTTTCCATTACATTAATATAATTGATGGAAAACTGGAAAGCTTAAAACCATAATTATAATAATTTTTATTAGGAATGAAGTTCTCATTATGTCAAGAAATATTTTTTTAAAATGAAGCAGCAATATATTTCCCAGCTCTCCACGAATTAAAATATATTCAGATAGTTTAAAATATATCAGCGTAAAATTTAGTTTCATTATAATTCATGTATTGGTCATTTTTATCCACAGTTCATGTTTTAAAGGACATGTGTAAGTAACAACTTATTTTAAAGACCACCTTAAACTGTAGCCAGGTTCGCGTTTCACGTAACCTCAGTGCTGAAAAGTAACGCTAAACTTCAGCCAGGCTACCAGCTCTATAAAGACTTAAATATGTTGCGGAGAGAAGTTACTTAAAGTTTTTAAGAAGCTAATTTAATCAAAAAATAATAAATAAATAAATAAATAAATAAAATGAGTTCCAGTTGGATTTACAAACTAGCATTCGATAGATAATGATTATTTCTAAAATTTTGTATTCGTTAAACTAGGTCTTTGATCCCGTTACAATAGACATTTGTGAAACAGTCAGTTCACGTAAGAGTATTTTAATTTTAAGTGTGAATATATTGATTGTGCTGTGTCCATGTTGAATTGCAACATAGTTTAGTAAAGCGCACGATAATTGTACGCATTCAAAATACCTGCTTTCGAACTACTAAAAGCTGATGCTAAAGTTATTAATTCAGAGAATGTGGCAGATTTAAGTGTATCGTATATCATGGAGCTTGTAATCCAGCATTAAGAGAGTAATCTCTCCTTTCTGTTGAGTAAACGTAAAACATATGAAGTTAAATGTACATTCAGAAGTGTGTTCGTTAAGTTTTCGTTACACACTTAGTATTTACCTTTATTCATTCATTCTTAATATTTACCTGATGTGAAGAAAACGTAAAGAAACATCAGTGAGAATGGTAGACACCTGATGGGGACTACTTTATGACAAAATATGCTCCAGCATAGGAAGAATTGATACTAAAAATAATTTCATAGATATATTGCAGAATTTACCTCATAGGTACGCCAACAGATTGTGCCTCGTCGAGCTCAATCAGCCTAACAGCCTTAAAAAATATCTACTTGGAAAAATACTTATCTTTATCTGATATTTGCACCAATATAAAGTAATATAAAAGTTTGTAACGGCTTGTTGGGCTTGAACATGTAGTTGAGTAAAACTTGCTTTAATGCTGATCTTTTGTGATTATTTTTTTTTTTTTTTTTTTTTTTTTTCAGGAGCGTCCTTTTTTATAATCGCTCTTCACGCTTCCTTTTTTAATGACAATGTGCTCACTCCTGAGGAAGAACGTTTCGATCTCGTAGTGGAAGAAGTGTAACAGGTTGGCTATATGTAAGTTCTACTATTGTTTTAATGTTTATTAATAAACATCTCATTAGTGCCTGAAAAATAATGTTAGCGATACATGAAAATAATAACAGGGAGGTCTTTACTGCGTTTCCACCACTTTTTCACTTATTTTTTGTAAAAATTCGATAATAACAAGAAAGCAGGATTGAATACAAGATTGTATTACATGAACTAATATTTATTTCCAAGATTTCCATAATGTTGAGTGCCCGACAGTTACTTCGTCATAACTGCGCACTCAGTTTCATGGCTTATGAGAGAAAGATCTGAAAGCAGTTATTACTTCATATTAATAGTATTTGTAGATATCGTCTTTCTTAGTATCTAAATTTTTGATGGTCTTTATTGTCTAAGTTGTTCAATAAAATTAAAAGAAAAAGGATGAGAAGCGTAGATGAGTCTCTTCAACGTGAAAATTACCAGAAAATCCTCTTTTTATCTTGGTTTCCTTTGGAAAAAAGTCTCAAAACCAGAAATCAGATTCAGTTTTCTTAGTAGATTACTGGTAACAAGTTCTTCACAAACAGGGTAGGTACATTAAAATGATTAGATAAGAGCTGTGAAGTGTAGCAATATTTCATTTTCTCTTTCGGATAACTTCTTTGTTTACTGTGTGTATAGCATAGCTTCTTTAACTAATAAAAGCTTACATGAAAAAGTAAAGGGGTAAATGACTTCTAGTTCCTTTTTCCCGACATTACGTAAACTTGTATATTGATGTGCGGATATAGGCTGTTTAAACCTCCTGTTAACCAGTTCAGAATCTCTTCATCCTAGAACTTTCGACAAACTGTACATTTCACTCTTCTGAGAAAGTAGTCTCCAAAATATGACACTGTTAAAATCCATAACCAAGATCCTATGTATGCAGTTTGTCCCAGCATCAAATACTTTGTTTCGTTATGACAAAAATGTTCAATCCTGGTTTCGCTGATGCTGGAGGTACAGGCAGGGTATGTTTTTATATACAGCGACTACCAATTTTTCACCTTGCTAAGTGTCGTTGAGTTACATTGAGATACAGTAACTCCATATCATTTCTGATCTGACTTTAATTCATAGTGTATTCAGTTTCGATCTTTATCATCGTTAAATCTTAGGTTAGGAATTCTCTGTAGCCAGGTAGATTGAATATTCAGATAAATGTAAAGTGAGGGACACTCTTATGCTTAGAATAAACTGTTATTTTTGTTAATTTCGTTGCTTTCGATGCTCGTCCCTTTTCTGAAAGGAGGATACAAGCTCTTTACTCAGCTTTCGATAATTGCACTCTCACTGTAAAACTTGGTGAAAATCTTATTCAGGGCGCAAAATTTCCGGTCGCTAGGTCGCCATTAGCGACTAGAAATTTAGAACTGGCGACCAGTGTTCGGTGCGAATGGTTTCTGCCTAAACTCACGGGCTGCGCAGTTTCTGTTTTGCACGAAAATAATTGTCACTGAGTCTTCACAACGGACATGAAAATTGAAGTCTTCACAACGTAATTCTTCCCTCCTTTCGCACCCTTAATCGAAATGGTTTCCCCTGCTCTTTGAAGCTAGAACAACTGGGGGGACAGTCCAGTGCCTAAGAAATCAACCAATCACGTCACGATGTCAGAAATAAATAAATAACAAAATAACTAAATACATAAAATATTTTTAAAAAATAGGTATTTGCACGAGATATCGTTATTACTGCAATCGACAACTGATACTTGATACTTCAGTGCAAGAGAAAGCGTTACACAAACGTGAAGTCTTAAAGTAAGATATTTTTTAACATGTACATGAATTGTCCAATTCAAAACTGATTATCCCAAATCTAATTGTCTGGTTTTGAAATTGTATACCCTGATGTAATCTCTTTCTTTGTCAAACCAAAGGCCGTGTGGGGGGGAGGACGACCTCTCATAATCTGTATGTGAGATACTGGCAACCTCATTCTTGGATTGGCGAGTGCATCTGACTTTGAAATTTTGCGCCCTGCCTTATTAGTTAAACACGAATTACCTTCCTCATCCAAGAATGCCGTATATTGTTACGATGATAATTATGACGCGAAATAGTTTGACTTATTCTATCTCCAAAGGACAGTTAAAAATAAAAAAGACATGTAGCTAAGTATTCATTTAATTCAGAGTTAATATTTATCCTACTTTCTGTTATTTTGTTTTAAAATCTGCAAAGTTAAGAATGGTCAGGTCAAGTAACTTAGTGTGATGTTCCAACAAAACATGTTGCTTAATCTTTGCATTATAGTGTACAGAAACTCATTTCATCCTTGATAGTAGTGACTTGTACCTATTTGCCTTAAGCTTTAAATCTCTTTTCCACCACCAATCATGTTCAGTGTGATGGCCCTGGAAATGAACACTTACGCGACATCAGAGCTTCCATTGATGCTCCATTCCTGACGATTTATGGAAATGTCTGAATGGAACAGCCTTGATAAAACAGGGTATCTATCGGTCACGAAATCAGAAAACGGTCATGAAATTTAGCTTTTAGGTCACGAATTTTTTTACCTGGAGAAATATGGTATAGACTGGAAATTTTTTTTCTATAAAACGTCAAAATTCACCACTAAAAATATCTATTTTCGGCTTTAGACCCTACCAAATCCCAAGCAAAGCACGTTTCTATCGCATGCATGAAAATTTGTCCCAATTCGCACCCAAATTCACTTTTCAGAATGTTACTAAATTTTATGGGTTGGGAAAGAAAAGGTCAGGAAAAAGTCACGAAATTTTATTTTGGAATTTGAGTAGACACCCTGTAAAATGTCTCATACGAGCTATGTAGGCCACTGCCATTTTGTCGGTGTAACTTGTGGCCTTGTTTTGGTGGATATGGACTTTGGCGGTCTCATTGCTATACGAAAAGGACATTTGGCGTTATATGGGATCTGAGACGTTCTGTATAGTAAGCAGCATTTATCTTCACCTTAGATTCCACTCTATGTATAGGAAGCTTTCCCTTGATACAGAAACGTTCCACTACCATAACAGGGTTTTCCCAAGTGGGTCCAGCCCCCCCCCCCAAAAAAAAAAACACCGTTTGTTTTCGGGTTGGACCTACCTAGGTTTTTGAGCTTTTTTCTAGTATATTATTCATACAACTAAGGTGATTACATTGAAAGTGATTTTTATCAGATTTTGGACTTTCCTTAGACGAATTAGATGCTTTCACATTAAGGTATACAACAACATTCAACATAAGACCTTTATAAACTTCTAAATGCACTGAATGAATAAAAGAAACTTGCCTTAGCTTGAGATAATTATAAAACAAATTAATGTATGGATTATGCTTATAGCCAGTTTAAAGTAAAATATGTAATTTTATATTTTAGAAAATACTTTCCGTCAGTTTACTTCAGTTATTTGTTGCTACTCTTCAAATAACCATTCTGTAGAATCAACACCAGCAATAGCGTAAAAATTCGTCAAATTTAAGAAGCTTAATGCTAACAGTTCCGAAGACTACGTAACGTTTGCTATTTCAGGTGCTGAATTCAAACTTCCGTACTAGTGCAATGTACAATTTAAAAGCTGCATTTTCGAAAAGAAAAAAACGTCGCGAAATAAGTGCTCGGGAAATTCCCACAATTCAACGCACAAAGCGACGCAACTAAATACTTCAACAATAAAACTATTTATTTTACACTGGAAAATATTTATGTCCTATAAGACATTTTGAAACATTTATTTTATAAAACATGAATTATATCTTGGTTTTAAAATAATATATTTGGTGTTCATATTTGGCGAACGTCACTGAGGCTCCTGGGATGATTCGATCTACATTTATTCGTTCGTCTGCCTGTACCACACCTACTGCAGGGTATCACTTTCGGTCTTTTAAGTTTAAATTTTCAGGGTACAAGCACGAGACACACTAAATTTCCTGTATAGGTTTTGGTGGCATACCAACGTAAAATTTCTAAATGGCGGCCATTCTTTTTTCGAAATAGCGGGTATCCACGCTATAAAGCGCAATTTTTTGTCTTTTAAGTTGAGATGTTCAGAGTAAAAGCACAAAACACTCTAAATTAGCTGTATATACTTTGGCGGGGATTCCAACCTAAAATTTCAAAATGGCGGCTTTTTTTTTCTTTTCAAAATGATGAGAATAGAAAATTATTGCAAGTTGTGACAATGATGATCTTGAAATATAAATCACATTTTAACACTTTTACCCCAAATACATTGAAATATTTCGAAAAAACCTAATTAAACCCGAAAAAACCATTATGGGCCCAGGTGGGTTGGGCTTTTTTTTTTAAAAAAAAAGAAAAAAGACTTTTTTTTTCAAACCCAGTACCATAAATCCCTTGGGAAACTTTCCTGGCATGTGCGAATCCACTGTATGTGCTCCTTTCCATCGATAGGACGGTAGTAAATTGCATGTATCTGCTTTGACCGTCGAATTGACCCATGCATCATCTAAGGTGATGGGGTAACGCCATTTATCACTCGATATATAGCGCTCACACACATTTGCATCGACTTCTGTGCCTTTGACCTGTTAAAACGAAACAACACAAAACGTCGAGCTACAACATTTGAGGAGCTCTAGAAAATATGCAAGGACGAATGGGCTAAACTAGATCAAGGCTGGGAGGTTTCTATATCGGTCAATTGTTTATCGTCAGGACTGTGATAGTAAACAGATCAAGTGGTTGAAAAGAGGTTTTACAGCCTAAGCAGGCAGGTGAAATTTCACTACCATAAAGATAAAATGACCCTTCTGTATTTCTTTCTAAAGAGGGAATTCCTCACCTTTTTATTGCGTCTATATTGTTGCAAGCACAAGGAACGAACAATTTACTGACCTAATGGTATGTCCAATCTTATAGTACCAATTTATTTGTTCCAGCGAGGCTTTCGCGTTGATCTAGCTAGGCACATTGGCATTATAAGGTTAGTCATATCGTTTAGTTAAGGAAAAGGTGTCAGATGGTTTCTATATCTAATTTTCGAGAGGTTCATTTTTGCATAATACACAAAGATCTAACCACTCTGTGGCTTAAGGAACTCAAGATCGTGGCAGAAACAAAAACGCCACAGAATCCTATTCTGTATTAAACCAGTCAAGTCGGGACAGACATCCTTCTTTCCGAAGATCTTGTTTAATATTATGTTCTCATCTTCTTTTAGACCTACCCAGGGATTTTCTTTTTTGTTCTGAGAATTTCGAACAAAATCTCTATAATAGACGCCATACGAATTTCTCGTACGAGCGACATTTCTCGTCCTCTTTTAGGCGTCTTGATATATCAACTCGTATAATATCTGACAGGGTGTCTATCGGTCACGAAAAAGTCACGAAATCAGAAACGGTAATGAAAGTCACGAAATTAAGGTGTTTTTTTACTGTGCAAATGTAAGTACAGATTGGAAAATTTTGTTCTGTAAAACGTCAAACTTCATCACCAAAAATGTTTATGGTCGGCTTTAGACGCTACCAAATCGCAGGCAAAGTACGTTTCTATCACATGGATGAAAATTAGGCCTAATTCGCACCCAAATTCGCTCTTGAAAATGTTAGGAAATTTTATGATTGGATAAAGAAAAGGTCACGAAAAAGTCACAAAATTTCAGTTTGGAATTTTTTTAGACACCCTGTCTGAAGACACGTATGTGTTGTGAAGTTCCACTTAATTTAATTTTCTCCTTTCACCCTTCTGTTTCCAAAATAACTTTTTTCTTTCACCTTTTATTCTTCCCGTACGCGTCTTTGGTGTGGAATACCAGAATCGATTTCCGGCGGTAGCTCATGTGGTTTGGATCCTACCGTTGAGGAGTGAAGAGTAGCTGCAAGTGTGATATAGCCGCTGAAAGAGACGCTAAACTCAAATTCAATTCAATCAGTAACTTTTTTCCATTAACCGGTTTGTTTATCGCTTCTGTCTCAAAAAATAACTTTTCCATTCACACTTTTGTTCATTCCTTCTGTCTCTAAATATGTATAACTGCTAATATCAACTCCAGGAGGCTGAATTCTACTTCAAGAATAGTGCCAAGGGGATATGCACTAACTCGCATACCCCTAACAAACAATAAATAGGTAAAAGTTGTGGAAGTGCTCTTTACACATAGTATAATTTTAATGAAGAATGAATAGGTTTGTTAAGTTACAACATAAAAATTAAGTTTTGTAAGAAAACTCACCTCGTAAGAATCCATTATTTCATTTAGAAATTCAAAGTATTCACTGAGATTGAAGTTATAAGCATATGAAGAACATTTTGCATAACATGTGTAAAGCCTCTATGATCCTTGATAAAACATACTCGCTTAAATATCCGAAATATTGGAAGGCTTCTAGGAATAGAGTTAGGTGAGTACTATTATTCTTTTAACGTTCGAATAAGAAGAAAACTATTGATTTGTTCAGAATTCACTACAGTTTGAATAGAGAGGCCCTTATCCACTAATTGTTGACTTCTAACTAGAATGTGTGTTTGTAGCAATAAATAAAAGCAGCAGAAAATCAGCACTGAATGTTCATGTATACGGACGTTGTAGACTTCATAAGAATTGATGCAGGATACATGAAAGCAAATGGGAAATAATGAATAAATAAATCGGTCTGGGAACAAGTGTAGATAAGACAAATTATTCAAAACATATACTTCTTCCGTTTAGAAACTCCGTACTGGCTACCGTGGGTTTACGTTTTTAAAATTTAGTCTTGGACAGGGTTGAGTGATTTAAATGGAATTTATTTTGCTTAAAACCGAAATAAAATGTAGTACTTAGCCCATTTTTGGACACTAATCGAATGTTAGTTAGAAACTAACATGTTAATCCATGGTATGTAATGGTAAGATCTTAATAAAGGAAGTTTAACCAAAATATCTAATTTTTTATATTAAGTTGAAGACCTATGAATTTTTTACAGTGTACTTACCTTCGTCATTTCATATTATACGGGAAACTTGAGAGGAAAGCTTGAATCCATTTAATATTTAATAATAGCACACACAGCAAACAGTTAGCACATTTTCAAAGCATGATTTCTCCTGAAGAAAGAAAGAAGGAAATAAATCATAAAACCAGAAACCGTCAACTAAGAACGGTTAATCTTAGTTAACGGAAAAGTTATTTTAAAAAGAAAAAAAATTAAAATCACTCAGTGGGATTCGAACCAAGTTCAATTTTTTTTTAAATTCTAACAGAAAGGAAGAACTAAACATGCACAGGTATCGAAAGAATAGTCCTTCCGTTCAGTTGTATTGATAGAGAGGAAATCCCCTAAAATCTCTGATTTTAAGATTTTCTTTGGATTAAAATGTGTGTGTGTTTGCTTTAACGAAACAAAGTTTTCTGCATTATTTTGCTCTGATGTTAACATTGTAGTAAGTAATGGAATAGTACCTGAATATTTCAAAGAGCAAACAGCAAGGTATGTTTGGAAGGCTTCACTACTCATTTTTTTCTTACGACTCCCGTCCTACTACTTCAGGTGCATTGTTGTCAAGTTTACAATTTTAAGAGACAGAAAAGTTCAGGCGCGTAAATATATTTTGGAGAAGTGTACATTAAGGGTTTGCGCTACGTAAAGGTTTCTAATGATAGTTGAAGCAATACCAGTGAGATACTCGGTGAGACATCAGAACCGGCGTTAAATCACGAAGCTTACATAACTGAAGTAACTGTTATGATGCATTGTGAAAGTGTAAAATAAGATTTAACTGTGATATTTGATTACTTCATACAACTTTAAAATTTTATCCTGAAACTTTGCTCATATAGTGCAAGCTCAGGATAGGTTGGTACACTGAGCTTTTCAAAGTTTGTTCGTTGATCAGTTTTCTTGTTTAAACAATGTTAAGTCAGGAAAAACATATTACCAAAGTTCCGAAGTGTTACCCTAAAAAGAGGTTTGTAAGCCTCGGTGATCGAACAGGAGAGAATTGGTTTTATAGAAAAGAGAAAAATGTAGATTAAAGTAATTTTCGTGTAGGATTGTAGTTAGGACAAAATATTTCAGAAATATAGACCTTTTATCTATATATGTGTAATATTATTGCTTGACAAACTTTTATGATTTGAACTTCTTTTTTGTTTCAGGATCTGTATAGTATGCTGTTTTTGTTACCAAAGAAACCACCGGATACTCTCCTTTTAAATTCTGTGATGTGCACAGATTCATTTGTGATTTATTTTTCTTCATGGCGGGAAATTATTCTTGTAATAAGAAGTCAAGGAGGGTTTTTCTTTAAATATTAAATGATGAACTGGAGATAGCACTTTTTATGGGTGACTCAAATATAAAAGTAACAGCGTTTAATTATGTTAAACTACGTAACGTACAGTATATTGACAATTTTCCACTGTTACGTATGCACAGACTAACAATTTTGAATATTTTGTTATTGGAACACGAAAACCTTTATATAATGCTTTTTTTATATTATTGTGTGTCTCGGATAGCAGCAAATAATCTGAGAATGTAAATTATATCGGGGAGATTGCAGATTGGGCTTCCATGCAGAAGGTTTAACACAAAACCCCTTATGAGCACGAAAATTATGTATCATAAATGTAATTTTGTATATTCATGAATTGTATTATTATTTGTACATAGGTTTAGCATTATTAACTTCAAGTATTTATTATAATCAAAATTTAACAATGAAAAATTTTAATGAAAGTAAATTTTCAAATAACTTACATCTGTTTCTTTTAATGTTTTATAAATTTGGAGTATGTCTCACCAAGGTTCTTTCATTTAGTTATCGATTCAGATTAAGCAAGATGTTGTTGTACCACATGGAAAAACTACGGGATTTGTTATATATAAGCAATATGGTGGATTATAAGATGTTTGACAGTTCTAGCAAAAACGAAAATGGGAAAGGCGAAAGACAATTTTACTTCGTATATCCGGGTCACATTTAATTTACGTATGTAAATACCCACTTCGTTTGTACTGTAAGAATTACCAGTTACTTAAAGAAGTGTTCTATGGACTAACTGATATTATACATGGTGGCCCAAAAGTAGGTATACAGACCAGCATCGATCAAGTGTGACATTTAAATTTATTAATATAATAAATTTATTTACTTTGGTTTGTTGCGAGCTTAAGATATAAATGAATGTAAATTAAGAACAAATAAGGAAGAAACTAAATCAATACCTCTATGGATAACAATAAGTAAATGATATAAAATGTCATGATCGATCAGTACGGGACTGTATACCTACTTTTGGGCCACCCTGTATATGCATACCCTTTCTAAGACGGAGATTATCGTCATTAAAAATTATTTTGATTCCTTATGAGCAAGCTGCACTAAGCTTATAATTTTAATAGTGTGGTGGTTAACCATCCATCGACGCCTCTGGGGATGTCTATATATCGACCCTGGATCTATTTTTATGTTTCATAAGCAGATTTTAATATACAGAGCAAATCAAAATGATGGACCTGATTTCAGAAATTTATTATTGTGAGACATGCGCTTCGAAAGGTTAAATTTCACAGTTTAGTTTTCACGTTGTGTTTCCACTTTCTACCGCTAAGTCACCAGCTAGCATGAAATGAATTGTTGATATTGACCAGAGTATGCTTCAAAACGTTTGGCTGGAGATAGACAACAAGTCTGACAGGAGATTGGCTTGATGCTTACGCGAGGTGCTCGCTCACATAGGACACTTATGATATGTTTGAAGTAAGCTTAGACAGTTTATCTTTCTTAACACATGTCTCACAATAACATATGTGTATTAGATTTCACAGAATAAATTTCTGAAATCGGGTCCATCACTTTGACTTGCCCTGTAGAGTACGATATTTCAAGTTTTATCTTCTAATAATCATATCAGTAAAGTCAGTAATAATCATATCAGTAATAATCATATCAGTAATCATATCATATCATATGAGTACAGTTATGGCTTGGCCACCTTCGTATAAACCAGTCGCTTTTGTTTAGACATGAAAATTTAGATGTGAAATTTTAGTACTAATATCACAGCAATTTGAGATTCAATTTCCATGGAATTTTGCAGAACAGTTATTCTCATGCAGAGGAACATTTTCATGTTTTATACATAAGGGACGTGCCCTTGCAATATTCTCCTCGAAATGCATAGCATATTTTTGCTTTCTTATGTTGGATTAGTGGTTTGGGTTTCTCTGGTATTTAAGACGTGAGTTTTGGATTCCTTCATCCTCTTCTCTTGATTGGTGGAATGTCTGATGATATGGTGTGAGCAGGCTAATTTTAAGTCATAAACTTGAGGATGTTGTTTATACCCAATCTTAATTCTCCCACGTTCTTCTGTACTCAAATCAGGAATTCGCTAGTACTAAGTCAGTGAAAGGAAAAATTCGTAGTTCGATACAACATTGGGTAAAACGAAATAATTTTCATCACTTCCTGAGCTTCATTCAACTCGTCACGCAACTGTGCTTCATCTTCATCTCCATTGTCCACATCTATGTCTGACTTTTTTTTTTTTTTTTTTTTTTTTTTAACCAAATATTTCATCTTCGGTAAGGATTTTCTTTCTCTATCGAGGAGGACGAATAATAACTAGAGATGGGATTAATAGGCGACCTTGTCCTGAAAGTAAATATGGAAACTTGGATGGAAAGAACGAAATACTTGCTAGAAAATAAGTTGATTGCACTGATGGTTATCCTGGCTTGAGTTTTGCAAGGTCTTCCTGGCTTGCTTCCCACTCGCATTGCTGTTTCCCCACCTAGTATTCCGCCGTGAGTCCCTGGTGGCTAAATGCATAGTTGCTGCGCACCTGGAAAAGTCAGGGAATTTCAAATCGACTGGAAAAGTCAAGGAATTATTAAAATTTTCTGGAAAAATACTGTAAGGTTACATGTGTTCGATTTTGTATATTAGCATTTCGCTAGCTGGGAGTCCTCCCCCCCCCCAGACCTCTTGTTTATTCACTCTACGGATTCGCATCTCAAAAACCTGCAACCATACTGAATTCCAGTTCAAATACCAAGTTTGATGTCTCCTACCTTCCGTGATCCCCAGATATGATCATTTTATTATAATAATTGTTATCCCCACCCAGCTGGTCTAGGGCCCTGCACCTAATAAACCTGCAAGCATACCTAATTTCAGTTCAAATACCAAGTTTCCTTCCCCGTAGAATTTCCAAAAATCATTCCTTAGTAGTACCCTAAGTCACAAATCTTATTTGCTTTCCAAATTTCAATTTTTTTAGCATAAGCGGTTTGGCCTCGGCGTCAATTATTAATTATTATTGATGGTATTTATTTATTTTTGAAATTACATTGCCTCATCAGTTAACAGAAAATTTTTTATTCTTATCATTTGAAAAGACATGGACATTCATAATTAATTATGTTATTCGAAATCCAGGGCGTCATTCCCTATCAGTTGAGTAGACGCAATGCAAAAATTTCGTTTTAGTTTGTCGTAACAGGCATAGCAAATATAATTGTTTTTCACATTTTCGTGTTGCGTTGCGATCCGCAAATTTGTAGATGGCAAATAGGGAGTGAAACCCATAGTTTTTTCGAGTAAGTGCAACTGGCACTCAGGGGTCTTCATTCCCAAGAAGTCTGCGTCACTTTTACTATTTGCTTATCTAACGAAAAATGCGAAACGAGTGTTACGAGAACTTACGTACAAGGACAAATCAATACCAAACTGGGCCAACTTTTAGAGGATTTGATTTTATTAGTCGCGCAACGGAGCGGTATCGACTTCGCAAAAGCGCTTACTAATGCCAAAATAACAACCGACGGCAGTTCTAAGGACTGTTTACGAAATAGTGAAGTAAAACATTATCAGAGTGGCAACTCGGCTCGGAAACGGGAAAAGTCAGGGAATTCTATTTAGATTCTGGAAATTTTGTGAAGATCTAAATTAAATGAAAAAGTGCCTATTTCTAAAAAAAGATTTGGTCCCAGACCTCCTTTCAATACTGGTCTAGCAAGAAATTTTAACCAGGGTGGAAATGGTGCCCAAGCAACTTCCTTATTTTTATCAGCTTTACTTTCGTTACTATTGGTTGGCAATTGCTGTATCTTGCTGTTTTTTATACAATACGCAAGCTGTTCCCCTTGTCCGGAAATTAAGTTCGAACAGTGCTCCTTCGCACTATTAGACTCTCCCTTCAACGTCCAGTTCGTGGCATCATAATTCGTCGTTTAATAACTTTTCATTCTTATCTTACAGATTGCTTTGCACAACCATGTCCAAGCATAAGAATTCAGGATTTGTGACTAGTGGCTGGTTAATTTAGATTTTTCAGAATGGATTCAAGAAGTTCCATCTGACAAATACTCTGTGTTTTGCAAAGTGTGCAAATCGAAATTCAATCAATATGGGTAAGCAGGTTGTCACCAGCCATATCAAAAGAAACATAAGACAGCCATTGAAAACAAAAATACTCGTAAACATTGGGTTGTTTGTCAGCATATCAAAAATATGGGACTCGTCATCAGAAACCGTAAATAATGGTACAGAGCCATCCGACAATGCCCCCTCAGTTTCAGGTGCTTCTTCATCGAGTGCCACTGGTGAAATAGGCAAGATTTCAGAAAAGGCGGGAAATAAAAGTAGCCAAGCGAAACATGGCTTGAACTCCTACCTTCTTGCCAAAAGTATGACAAAAGCAGGAATTTTATGGTGTTTGCAAACTGTTATGTTCCATTCGTCATTTGGTGGTACTGCTAAGAGTGTGTATATATTTAAAACAATGTTTGCTGATAGCGAAACTGAAAGAAAAAGAAAATAACTTCAACGAACAAAACTTTAATTGTCCATGGCAGCGTTTCCTAACCTTTTTCAACCTACGGCACACTACGGGTGTAACTTGGATCCCGCGGCACACTTATTATTATTTGTATTATTATTATATTATTATTTGTAAATATAAAACACAGTGGTATTTTTTTCTTTGATTACTGATCTTCGCACAGAGAAGAAAGCTCGATCACTGGGTTTTCCCCGTGGTAAATCACTATGCATAGTTTAAAAACAGAAAACAACTGCAATGAAATGTTGGACTCAGGTGATTAAAAATACGCTTTCTTTTTCGCAAACTGTATCCTACCTTTTACTAAGAATGAAGATCACTAAATAACGAACGAACAAATAAATCTCTTTTACTTTTAAAACACAAATGTAGGTAATATGTCAAAAGGATTGAATGATATTTTATATTTTCAAGTTACGAAATAGTTTGCAACAATAAAGAAGCAATAATGGTCATAACACTGATAACAAATACTTTTTTCAACATTAGAAATGTACAAAAAGTAACACGGTATGAAACTTAAAATTGTAGATTCATAGTAATGTGAAAAACAAATATACATTTTCCCCCTATGTCTTGCAATTTGATTGTTATAAAATTAATAATTTTGTTTTGATTTCCTCGCGGCACACCAGCGGACCATTCACGGCACATCAGTGTGCCGCGGCACACCGGTTGGGAAACGCTGGTCCATGGACTGGGTCCTTAACAGAGAACTGAAAACTGTGAACAACTGTGGATATTTTGTTGTAGGTTTTGATGAAAGTTTGAACAAGATATAATAGAAAAAAACTAGATATTCTTGTTAGATTCTGAAATCCTGAGTCAAATGATGTGTCCTCCAGGTATATTGCATCTGCTTTTCTTGGTAACACTTGCGCTTCCCGACCTGTTGAGTGCATTTAAGCATGTTCTGTGTGACGTCAATCTCAAAAAGATAATATAGGTTTCCATGGATGGTCCCAATATTAACCTCAAGTTTGTATACGAAATTCCCCTCTGCTCCTTTATTCTTAGACTTGGGTAGCTATGGGCTACATACACTGCATTATGCATTTAAACCACCCATCAAGATCAGGTTGGATAGTTGTCGAATTTTTACGATAATTGTATAATCTTTTTAAGGACGTTCCCGCAAGATGGGCTGATAATATTCATTTCACAGGATCGACAGTTTTCCCGTTGAAATTTTGTTCAGTAAGGTGGATTGAAAATGTTAAGGTTGCAGTTAGAGCAATGGAAATGTTGCCCAACTTAGTTAATTATGTTGTGTATGCTATCCGTGACAAGAAGTGTCCAAAATCTACAAGCTTTCAGCTGGCAATAGAATGTGTAAGTTATTTAGTGTGAAACTAGCTTCCTTCCAATGTTTTGCTTTTACAATCGAACCATTTCTTCGCGAGTTTCAGGCGGATGCTCCGCTTGTACCATTTTTATATGCAGAGTTATCGTTTTTTATGTCATTCATGAGTCGCTTTGTAAAAGATGTCTTGCAGAAACCACTAAGTAAAGTGGATGTTAGTGACAGCAGCAACTTAATTCCTGCGAAAGACAGATTTGAGTTATTCGACTAAGGATGCCTTGAAAAAAGTGAAGAAAGCCACTCCTTTCGAGATTATTTAGCTGCGACAGGCATGCTGTCAGCCACTACAGACATTTGTAAAGGAAGTCATGGAAAGGTCGCGTCTGAAGTACAAAATTACGAGAACCATTTCATGTCTTGATCCTTCTGCTGTATTGAATACAAGTCTTGCGTGTAAACATAGATATGCGTGTCTTGAACTACTTGTAGAGTGTAACTGGATGTCTGGCACGTTGGCAGACAAAGTTGACAGAAACTACAAACGAATGTGTGTATTGCCACATGTAGTACAGTGTATGAAGTGTTACTCGAGAGAAAACACCAGACTTGACCATCATTGGATGCAATGTATTTCAGCTTCGGGAAGCTCAACGGAGCTCAAATCTTTCGTGCAATTTGTTCTGACTTTGGTGCATGGAAATGCTGGTCTACAGAGAGGTTTCCCTCTTAATTCAGAATGCTTGGTTGAAAATCAAAAGGAGGAAAACCTTGTGGCAATGATACAAGTGTATGATTCCATTGAGGCTCGTGGTGGTATAAATTGTATTGTAATAAACAAGAGTATGATTCATGCTGCCTGAAATGCTCAGTCCAGATATTTAGAGTACAAGGAAAAATGCTGCCGAGAAGATAGATAGGCTGAGAAGAAGAAGAAAAAAAAAACGGGCTGCTGATCAGGTGAAATAGTTGGAAAAGAAGAAGTTGAAAATTATGGCAGAGGTCAGGAAGGAAGTAGCTATTATTGAAGACAAAATTAGCACCTTGAAGAAGTAGGCTAATATAGTTTTGATTTTTTTTTTTTTTTTTTTTAAGTTTATTGTTTTGCACGTAGCAGTGCATTTGATTAAACTGCGTGATAAATTAACGAAACTTTTTACTTGGAGCATGCGTGAAACAAGATAACTATTTAACCACTTTGTTAGTGCTAAGGAATCTTTGATACTGCATGCACAATGTTACTAAAATTAAGTGATAACATTTTTAGGTAACCATAATAGTGATACCTACAAGTTGTGTTCAGTGCTATAATAATGATTTTGCTGAAAGGGAGTTAGTGTTGATAATTGCAATATTGGAACTAGGTAGAAGATACATCTGTAATTGGTTGCGTTCTGGTAAGTACAAGAAATGCAAGTTTTTTATTATTAATGAGCTTCCTGAGCTTCCTAGTTGTATTGTCATCTCCAATACTTTACGATCGACATACATAATCTGTATATTATGATTATATAGTATGTAGTGTATAAAGTCTCGGAATCAGTAAGTTTTTTTTTTTTTCTTTCTTTCTTTCTTTACAACTTTGCAAAATTTTATTGTGCATCCGCTAAATTTTTAATATAGTTCTATTGAAAGTTTGACTTAACTTTTGCAATTTTGGTCTGGAAAACCTGGAAAAGTCATTGAATTTTGAAATCCCGAAAGAGTGGGCACCCTATTAATCCACTTAAATTGTATTATAAGTTTTCATCCATGGTATGCCGTTCCTTATAGAGATTGTATGCTTCTGAGAATGCAGCTTTTATTAATGTATTTCTGGGGAAATATCGATCGCAGAGGTAAAATCCCCAAAAACGTATCGTGTTTGGATTACTGATGAAATGTTCTTTTCAAATTATATTACATGTTAGTATATTTTACAAATTTATGCTACCTTAAAATGTAATAGCACCTTAAACTTTCATCAGTACCGAGTCAGCTGTTAAGCAAGTTGTGATTGATGATTCTAAAATAGATATAGTAAGCATTTTTGTGTCTAATTCTGAATAGGGATCATTTTCTGGTACAAATATACCTTACCAGGCACTAAAAATATAAGTAACTTAACCTAATCCCCCTCCCCCCCAAAAAAAAAACAATGCATGGTAGTGTAAATGACACTAACCTATCATTAGGGTATAAGTTTCGCAGATGTCTCCCAGTAGTTCTCAAGGAAAGATACGTAACATTGAAATTCATCCTCGTCAGTGTGCTTTTTCCCTCGTTTTCTCTCTTAATCCTTCAGTTTTGTATATGACCGTACTTTGTGCTTTCACAGGTTAATGTATCTCACATTATGGTATCCTCCAGGTGTAAGTTACCTTCGTTACTGGTTAAAATTACGAATATCGCTAAGATTATTGTAGCAGATTCGGAGAACTTGGTTAGTGCAAAACATGTTAAATTGTGATATAATGTTCAAGATAAACAAGTTGATGATGTTTCCTCGAAAGATATACTTCTTTTCAATCAGAGCTGTCGAAAATGTTTGCAGATATTTTGCACAAACTTACTTCAAAAGACTGCTTTGAAATTTTAGTTCACCAGAAGTCTATCGTTTTGTGATCCCAACGTAATATGTAGAAACCCAGAAATTGCTATGAAACTACTTCGTTCTTACCTTGAGATGTTTGTCGAAAACAAGTGGATTTCTGAAATGTATGTTGATTGAATGGGAAAGAGAATTTAAAATTGTATGTTCAGATCCAATGTTTCTTGAAGAGGTGAATAATTACTCAAGGGCAACCCGACTTGACACATTCTGGAAAAGTGTTATTGCATCTTCTGAATCAGAACTCATATTTCTTAAAAAGATTTTGGTACATTCACATGATAATGCTGCCGTCTTTTATTAAATAAAGAATGCTTAATTGAAAATTCATATCAGGAATCACTTGCGGCACAAAGATTGACACGGTAAAAAATAAAGAATGTTGATGGCGTTGAGAAGGTAGAAATTACAAAAGATATGATCCATTATGTTAGAAATGCCCAGCGAGATTCCGCGAAAGGCTAGAACAGAAAAAAAAACAGGAGGGGACAGAAATATGAGAAAACTAGGATAGCGGAGGAACGAAGAATTGAACTAATGAAGAATTTGGAAGAAAAGAAGAGGAAAATGCTTGCTGAAGCTGAAAAAGAAGCACTATTGCTTGAAGATCAGATTCACACATTACAAAAATCTTAAACATTACTATTCAGTTTGTGTGCGCGCGTATGGTTTTGGTGTTATAGTTTCGTATGTACTGGAAACAGGTGCTCGCGAAGATATGAAGAGGTGCAGTTCCTTAATGACACATATAATACAGTACCAAATTAATGTTTTGAGTGTGACAATAAAATCATAAAACTAAAACTTTTCAGAAAATATTGTGTGTTAAATAATTGTATGGGTCGCCAAGAGAATCGTTGGAAGGAGAAAAGAAGTAAGTTGCTTCTTTCATTACATGAACATTTTCACATTTAAGAGTGTTCACTCAAAATGTCATTTTAGGCATTTGGTGTAAAATTATGCCCTTTCTGTATAATTAGAATTTTGCAGAATTATAAATAACATATTTCTTAGTTAATGGCGCTACCTGAAAATTTTAGGCATTGGACCTGGAAAGCCTAGAAAAGTCAGGGAATTTCGTATCTCGAGATGCGCAGTAACCACGAAAGACTGATTTAAAACAAGAGAGAAGAATTTGATTAAAATGTAATAATATTTCGTCAACAATTTTACTTGACAACAAAACACAAGTTCCGATATTTTCAATTGTTGTGATGCATAGTTTAAATATACAAACAAGTAAGTTGTAATATTTAGAAGATGGTGTTAAAAAACAATTTCAAACTATCCATATTTTATGAACTGAGTTTTAGTGATATATCAACTTCTAAATTTATTATTTAATATCTTACTTATACTTAAGATACCAACTTCAAAAAAGTATGTATCAATGTTGGATAATTAGGCTTTAAATTAGTTGTATACGATTATTCTAAGTTTCAACATACTGTAAATATTTTATAAAAATATTGCAGAAATGTAACCAAGCTACTGAATTTGAAGTTTTCGCTATTCTAAAAAGCAGCTTGCATACAAATGATAACCAAAGTTCAAAACTCTAGTACCAATGCAAAGCCATATCCATGTGGGTATTGCACAAACCAAGTCATATCACAATTAGAAGATTCAGTTATTTCAAATGAGAAATTCTAGAAGTTCCCAAAAGGATATAATTTCGAAAAGGGCTTTATATCAACTTCATGGTGGTATGAATAAAATGATCGTTCTAACAGTTTTGGTTTTTCATATACGTTGCTACCTATCGTCTCCCTTGGGTATTGGCTCCTGGGATAGTCCCTAAAGAAACAGTTGATAACGTGGTTCAGAGTTCACGTCCTGTTCAAGCGTAAATTCATAATAGTAGAAAGTACGGTAAGTAATACGACATGGGTAGCCTTAGTGGTTCGGAAATCAAGGTTTGACTGTATTTTACCTCTGCGCATATGTGTGCATATATACGACTGACGAAATGATAATTCCATAAGTATTCGCACACACACAAATAAAAAAAGAAAAAGTTACCTTAAACAAATTCCTATTTATTGAATATATACGTATATGTACGTATATATAGCAAAAGAGAATACTGATGAGTGCACAATATCCTTTCCAGCTTGGTAAAACACAAATGCTTAAACTAATAACACTGCATACACACACACTTAAAATATGAAACATTTGATACGACGAACCGTAAAAAATAAAATTATATTAAAATATCTGAATGGAAAAAATAAATGAACTTAGAATATAACCCTTACTGAATATAACACACACATGTCACATACAATATCACGTTATTCACTCGGGTATAGTAGAATCTCATACTTTCATCAAATTTGGCCTTGAGAACCAATAGTGTAGCTAGAATTTTTTCAGGGGGAGCCAATGAAGGGCCCAAAAAAGTTTTCAGGGGGTCATCTCCAATGAATGAAAAATTTTATTTACATAAATACGCACACACACACACACACACACACACACACACACATATATATATATATATATATATATATATATATATATATATATATATATATATATAATGTGTGTGTGTGTCTTCAAGGTGGTGAATGTTTTCATCTTTGTTGTTCATGATTTTACTCAGTAGCGTACCCAGGAATTTATTTCGGGGGGGGGGGTTCAAACTAAATATGAAGCTATTTTATATTAAAATTGCTAAAATTGCCCCTAAAATTAGGCTAAATTTTTAAAAAGTCGAAATTTCGGGGGGGGTCCGGACCCCCGTGTCCCCCCCCTTCCGTACGTCCCTGATTTTACTCTTTACAGTGAAAATGTAAGAATTTACTATTTTAAACAACTAGGATACATTAATACAATTGATTTCTAATATAAGTAGTTATTTAATCGCTGCCTTTAAAATATGTGTGGCTGGTTGATTTAAGTAGAAACAGAGAAATACACTTTTTCAGGTTAAGAAAATAACTTATAGATACATGCCTGTACTTAAAAGAGGATCTTTCTGTTCTTGTGGGCAGCAGCAAACTTATCAACAACTTCTTCAAGATCTAACGATTTAGCAATTTTCTTCAATATAAAGTAATCCTAAATTTTTTAACCTATCATCAGTCATTGAATTGCCTATATGTCTAATGTTTTCAAACATAAGAATGGCCTTTCACATGAAGTATTAGAAACTGATATAGTGACAGAGATGATATATAGCTTGTAGGTTTCTAGAAATGCGTTTTTGTAGACACAAAGATCAACGAAATTCATCAAGAAATTAACTTTGGTTTTCTCTCGTCTTCATACAACTTAATTGTGTTTGGGAGGATTTTGAGTTCACATTTGAATATTTCCAGATTACTTCCGTAATGATGAGCCATATGCTCCATAATGTTGTAATTTAGAAAATTTTCACCTTTTGGATGTAGAGAGGTGATTGATCTTATGATTTTGCTACTTGATCCAAAGCGTTTTTCCGTCTCAGTCATTGCCTTATCAATAGTAGGCAGAAAAATGTCTCTTAGTATATTATCTTTAGAAAATTCGTTTTCTGCCTCCAATGAAGGAAGAGATTCATCCAAAATGAATTTGTGATATTTCGATGGCGAATGTTCATTTCCAGGAGGAATCCCTATATTATATCTGTTTCCGGCTCTATAATTCAAACACCATTTTCTTTGCATATCCACAAATATTCTTGATAAATTTGTTCGAATGTTGTTCGTTGAGAGTCATATTCTCCAGACCTCATCTTCGACAGCGTTTGAACTAGTGAATCTACAAGAATCAAACCTTCCGACATGTCTGCATTTACTTGTGATAAGGCGAGGCTCAAAGTTACGGCATGGCAGCAGTCATCTCAAAATTTATCAGCCCGAAAACATCCCCTCTCGTACAGATTACACATATTTGCCGGATGGAATGATCGAAGTAAACAAATATCACAAGTTCCAGATGTGGTTTAATACCGCATAATAATATAAATAGTTGTTTAGTAGATAAACTGTATTAATAATAATAAAGTAAAATGTGATGTACAAGGACAAAAGTGCTTACGAGACAAACGTCAAACAGAAACAGGAACTGAACTCTAACAGGACACTGATTTGCCGTTCCAGCCCATTTTTAAATACAAGCCTTGCTCTTGAAGCTTAAGTTTCACTTTAAAGTAAACTGCCAATAATAATCATGTATTCTTAATATTTCAGAAAAACGTCCCGATTTCACGCTGTAAAAATATTTTAGCCTTATCATAGGCAAGTTATACTATATCTGAACATCAAAACAGCGTAAATGGGTACATAAGACCGACACAATATGTAAATACTAAATTCATAGATTTAATTACATACACTGTAAAGTTTTATAATATTCCCATGCTTACAAGAATTCACGGTTGCGATGAATGTTATGAATAGAGCAATCCACATTATGCTTTATTTTTTTTTTTACCTAATTATGCTTTATATATTTCCAGATTATGCTTTATTGTTAATTTCAATCATTGTTTAACATAAATCGTGTATAATACAGTAAAACCTGTCTTCAACGGACCCTTTATTTAACGGAAATATTTCACAGTCCCATGAATTTTGGAGAACAAAACGTGTAAAACTCCCTTCATTAAGCGGAAACTGTGTTACGCGGACAACGGAAAGAAAAATAAAAATCTAACGGAAAATTCTGAGTTCCGGACTACAGCGTTTAGAAGATGTTTAGACATTCTGTGAGACATATACATTACACTGTCTGCGATAAAATGTTCGTTCTTTTGTTAAATATTTCTGGACAGTGTTGACCTTCCCCAACCACTACTCATATTCACCCCCACAAATTGTCCTTAATCCCCGCAACTTAATCAAGAATCATACGGAATGTCGGAAAGAAGAAAACGAGATAGAGAA